>NC_050097.1:45207790-45510821 GCF_902167145.1 Zea mays | reverse complement strand
GTAATACAGAGGCGGCCACGCGGGGCCCGTTACAATGGGCCAGATCACACGTGGGCCTTGGGACTGAACGAGGCCGCGCCGCGGGAAGACGTCGCCGCAGGCCTTCGTCAAAGTGCCGAGACTTGCGAAGGGTGTCCCTGCCCGCTTTGTCTCTGTCGGACCAGCGGCTGCAGCGAAGGCCTCGAGCGAAGGGTGGCGTCTATGCCTTCGCCCCAACACCTGACATGAGACTCGCTGCCAGAGCTTGTTTACACGTACATGTTTTCTCCATTTGTTTCACACAATTTCAGAACTAATAGCTACTAGGTGTACGAAGACTGCATATGTGCAGGACCTGTTTTCTCATGTTTAGTGTCTTCTATTTTGTCGTCGATTAGTGTGGCAGCTGGCCTGTCAGGCCTCTAAATCCTAAACTAGATGCAAGTGTATCCTTTCCTGTTATATTCATATCTCTTTGCTCATGCTCTCAAAATTTAGCACAAGAAAAGACACTTTTCTGACATGTTGATCCTGCTCAAACACATGCTTTTTATTATGTTTATCCATCCAGCAAATATTCCATGCATTTGTATTTATTAATATGCTAGATAGAAATGCATTTGTTGCTACTTGCATAAACCATTGATTATTAGAACATTTTGTGTTTGCCTTTTGATGTGGTTCTACTTAACAATACTGACTTGTCTTCTTTTACATGCAACGCTTCTCAGATTCTCATCATTCTTATGTGTTGAATATGAAGCATGTTCATGCTCCACTTATTATTTTTCCTTTACATTTCTCAAATTTGCACTATGTCTGCAATCACAACGCTCCCATCCATGGCCATAGTGATGTTTAGATGTATGCTAACACAATTCTCTTGAACTGTTGTTATCTATTTGGTTGTTCGCTAGGGTACTTATTTTCTTAGAACCAACGAGTAGCTACACTTATGAAGTATTTTGCATTGATCCTATCCATCATTGAATAATCGCAATGTGAAATGTTTATTCTGCAACATTTTGCTTTGATATTTAGTTGCTTAGATGTGCAACTGCCAATTTTTGAGTCTTATGCACAATCATTTCTGGCAATGGTTTGCCCATGACCAAAACATTGTTGACCAAAGTATTTAGTATAAGCGGTTCTTTACTTCCTTTCAAATGGAGCCTATGTCGTACAAAAGTATTACTCGCTCTAACCGTTATCTTGTTTTTGCAGATTCATATGCCATATTTGTCTATTTATTTACTTATAAACTGGAAAACATATCAAATAGAACACTACATGTATCTCACTTGCTATTGTTTTGTTTACTACACGCTTATGTTACTGTTACTTCTGTTTGTTGCATGCCATTACTGCTATGGTTCAGAATGGCAACGAAGAACAGTACACATCAAATGATTAAACGTTAGGTGTTGTGTTCGTTCTATATTAGCAGTAGGTGTTAACTAGCTCTATAAGAATATATTACAAAGTGTGTACTAACATGTTTTTGTTAGTGGAAAGTGCTGTCTTCCAAACAAAACTACAGGGCACCCAGAGGGTGCCTACTGTTCTAGTATAATTAAGTTCTCAAGATGATTGCAAGCTACATTGTATTTACAGCTAGTGGCAAAGCTAGAGCAAATATATATATATGGGGTACACCTCCCTTGTGAGTGTATAGTGATGATACGTGGATAGAGGCGGTAATGGATCATGATCTAAATGGTTCTTCACAAAATCTTAGGACCCTAAATAAATTTTAGTTTAAAATAAATATAAATAGAGCCTGAACCTAATTCGACCTGTTGATCCTTAAATTTTATAGTGTAAATTTAGAGCTTATTGTTACTCATATATATGGAGGATGTATGTACGGTGAAAATTTAACTATTATAACAGTTTTTTTTTTGCGTGCATGTACATTCACAGGCTAACAGCCAGCCTGGAGCCTTGAATATAATATTTTGATGGTGATAAGTTATGAAACACGAAGTCATCTCCATTTGCAATAATTTTTGTCTCTCGAGTCCCAGATTAGTCTGCGATGGTACAGTAGTGCCCTGCTTATTGCAGCGCGCCGATCGAGCCGGATTACTCCCTCCGTCCAGAAAATATTGTAATTTTTACATTTTAAAGAATATCTTTTTATAATAAACTGATCTATTAGAAATATAAATATGAATGCTATCACTACGAGTTTAATCAAATCTGAACTGCTTTAACGGAAATGTTGCATTCTTTTGTTAGCGAAGGTGCCGGGGTATATGCTAGTAACTATTATCACTAATCACTAATGACAATCTGGTCGACTGCCCGATAGCAACAGAAAGACTATCTGGAGCTTCCAAACAGAGAAAGGCCTCCAGGCACTAGCTAGGCAGCTACCCCTATAAATACCAACTTCCATATTATACTACATCAGTCTCGTGCCTCATCTAACAAGTAATCGTCACAGTGGTAGATTTGCGCTGTTACACATCACTGCACTGCACAGGCACAGATCCACATGGGCTCCATCGTTGCCGACGCCGATCGCCGGCCACACGCCGTGTGCGTGCCGTTCCCAGCGCAGGGCCACGTGACGCCGATGCTGAAGCTAGCCAAGGTTCTCCACAGCCGAGGCTTCCACATCACCTTCGTCAACTCGGAGTTCAACCACCGCCGCTTGCTCCGCTCCCGCGGCGCCAGCGCGCTTGACGGCCTCCCGGACTTCCGCTTCGCCGCCATCCCGGAGGGTCTGCCCCCGTCCGACGCCGACGCCACCCAGGACGTGCCGTCGCTCTGCCGCGCCACCATGGAGAACTGCCTCCCGCATTTCAGGAGCCTCCTCGCCGAGCTCAACTCCTCCCCGGACGTGCCGCCGGTCACTTGCGTCGTCGGAGACGACGTCATGAGCTTCACCCTGGAAGCAGCCAGAGAGGTCGGCGTGCCGTGTGCGCTGTTCTGGACGGCCAGCGCCTGCGGCTACCTGGGCTACCGCTATTACCGCGACCTCATGGAGAAGGGCATCTTCCCGCTCAAAGGTTAGCTACATGCACTCACTGATGCACCCACACCCCCGCCTGCACGATGACACGATGTGGAAGTGGAACTCTGGGCAGCTTGCTCACGTTTTCTAGCCATGATGGATGCAGACGCCGAGCAGCTGACGAACGGGTTCTTGGACACGCCGACGGACTGGGCGCTGGGGATGAGCAAGCACACGCGGCTCAAGGACTTCCCAAGTTTCGTGCGCTCGACGGACCCCGACGAGTTCATGTTCCACTTCGCCCTGAAGGTGACAGAGCAGATAGTCGGCGCGGACGCCGTCATCCTCAACACTTTCGACGAGCTCGAGCAGGAGGCGCTCGACGCCATGCGCGCCATGATCCCGTCGTCCGCGTCCATCCACACCATCGGGCCGCTCGCGTTCCTCGCCGAGGAGATAGTGCCCCGCGGAGGCCCGACCGACGCGCTAGGCTCCAACCTCTGGAAGGAGGACGTGTCCTGCTTCGAGTGGCTCCACGGCAGGGCGCCCAGGTCGGTGGTGTACGTGAACTACGGCAGCATCACGGTGATGACGAACGAGGAGCTGGTGGAATTCGCGTGGGGCCTGGCCAACAGCGGCCACGACTTCCTGTGGATCATCCGGCCGGACCTGGTCAACGGCGACGCCGCCGTGCTGCCGCCGGAGTTCCTGGAAGCCATCAGGGGCCGCGGCCACCTGGCGAGCTGGTGCCCGCAAGAGGTGGTGCTGAGGCACGAGGCGGTGGGCGTGTTCCTGACGCACTGCGGGTGGAACTCCACCATGGAGAGCCTGTGCGGCGGGGTGCCGATGCTGTGCTGGCCCTTCTTCGCGGAGCAGCAGACCAACTGCCGGTACACGTGCGTGGAGTGGGGCGTGGCCATGGAGATCGGCCAGGACGTTCGGCGGGAGGCGGTGGAGGAGAAGATCCGAGAGGCGATGGGCGGGGAGAAGGGAATGGAGATGCAGCGCCGCGCGGGGGAGTGGCAGCAGACTGGTCTCCGCGCGACGCGGCCCGGAGGGCGCTCATACGCCAACCTCGACAAGCTGGTCGCCGACGTGCTCCTCTCGGGTACTAGCGGCAAGAGTTCTTAAAATCTCAGGAGGGTTTCACTTCGCACACCGCCACCGTCCAATGATTCGGACTGAACATGGATGGTATGGTAGTACACCAAAAGAGAAGTTTGTGTGAATGTCGAGGCAAACCCGTAAATCATGGAGCATGTGATGGAATGGAAGGACCGAAGGAGCCAGTAGCGGAAGAAGTTACTTCTCGTAGCAGGCAAAAATTGGAATATGAAAATCTGGAAGCCAAGAGGGTTAATCCCTAATTACTATATTTTCTATCTGCTAGCTGTATTCGTTGCAAATGCACACGGTCTGCTGTTTGTACGAGTGTCTGGTAGGCACCTCTACGCTTAATTAGGTTTTGTCCAATTTTTATTTAGTAATTACATTAAAAAATCGAAGATCGAAGTTAATACTAGGTGTAATTTATGGGGGTCTTAATATGATCTAACTGATGATGGTTTGATAAGGGTTAGGTACATATTATCGTGTTGTTTGGTTGGTCCATTTTACTATATAAACCATTAAAGTCGTGTTCGGTTAACTCTCAATCCATGTGGATTAAGTGAGATTGGATAGATTTAAATTCTAAACAAGTCAATTTTTTCTTAATTTTTCTAAACTATTCAATCCATGTGTAATGAGAATAACCGACAAGGCCTAACATGGGTATATATCCAATAACAGTAGTTTCTGTTTGTTTTTGATTCACTGTAATCAAATCATGGTGGGATTTGTTACCGGCATGTGTAAATTTGATACCGCCTCTATTTCCTAGAGTTAGACCATTATGCATCTCTCTCTCTCCACTCTCCCCACTGCTGCAAGCACATAATCACTTGCTCCACCAGTGATACCGCTATGATTCGATTCCATTTCTATTCCGGTTCCCAGCGGTCCAACCAAACAGTACCTATATTTTAGTGTTTTATGAAATCTTAGATGTTTTTGTTATCAGTAGCAGATAGTACTTCATCTCTCATTTTGATACATTGGATAGTGACATTCAGTAGCGAATCTAGGATTTAAAGTTAGAGTGGTCTAATTTTATACAAATCAAAATAAATAAATGAGTTTACATATCAAGTCCAAAGAAACAAATAAATCAAAACAATCTATATACTTTAGTAGGGATCAAAACCATAGGGTGTCCACCATCTAGATTCGCCATGGGTGACATCATGACTACTATCTTTTTAGAGCAAGTTTAGTAATAAAGTTGACTATTGGCTATAAGAATTTTTGTAGCCTACCTTTTAGTTTATTTGTATAGTAGTCAGCTATTCACTATTAATGTATCGCCTATGTTGGTGCCTTTTTTGGAACAAACACCAACGATCCATAGAGCATGCTCACAGGGAACATGACCTTGGGGTTCTCTCTAAGAGAGCGCAGACTATCCGCGTGGAGCCATCAAACCATCCGTGACTGCACAGACAACTCTACTCTTCTTTGCAGGCACGTGGACCGTTCATGTGTAGGCGGCAGACTGTCCGTGATGGCACAAACGGCTTCATGTAGAACCTAGATCCCGCCTTCCGGAAGGAGCCCTATTAGGGAGGAGAGATCGTAGGGTTGTTTTGAGGTCAGTGGGCCACCCAAAGCGCCTCTAGACAATATAGAACAGAAGAGAGGTGAAGATTGAGGTTGGAGAACTATAACTTAAGCTAAACTACGGCTATAACCACTCCTCGGTCTAATGCATAAGATAAAATTGGTTTGACAGATCGATTGTTGGTTTATTCAATCGGTCGTACCCTTTCATATATATGGGAGATGTTTGGATCCGTTTCTAGGTGAAATCTAATAGTTTCCCGCGAGTTATTAGGAAAACAACGCAAGGGATAACAACTCTAGCCCAAATTAATTTGTCCATGGACAATCCGGGTTTAATATATCGGACTATCTAGGGTCCGGACTGGCAGATCTAGTGTTCAATAGTCCACTTATCTTTCACAAAGTTTCTTGTTTCTATATCTAAGTCGGTTGTAAGTTCATAGCTCATTTCTTATTTATCTTTTTTTTTCTCTTCTCCATAACATTAGGTCTGCTTAAAGCCTGTTACTATTGTGCTTGCTCTTTATTTCGTCTTCCCTTGTTGCTGCACCTTGTCCCGTGTTATAAGGGCACGTACAACCTAGATATTATGTTCTGTTTATTCAAGTACTAGATACAACTAAGAAGCTCCTTTATAGAACCTAATGTATCAAAGCCTTCTATCTTATTCACTAGAATCCCTCAAAATTCGACTCATTTATATAGGTTGTATAGGTGGAACCGTATTCAGACTTAAAGAACGTGCTAGAGACGTTCCTTCACTAAAATACGTCTCTCCTATTTTTTTTCCCTTTTATCCTCTTGATACCTACAAATCATTAATGTGTGCTATACATGCCTTGACATGATCCGATATGACGGTCCGTTGGCCAGGGGCTGGTGGAAGAACCATGGAAGTCGATCTGGTGGCGACCGAGGATATGTCCCCTCAGCCGATTCATCCTTCAACACATGATCTCTTCGAACTTGTTTAGGAGTAAGATTAATGAAGGGGATTGAGTGGGCTTAGAATTTCTCACTATTCAAAATTGAATACCAAGAGATTGTTGTTCCCTCAATCTCCTTCACTATATTACTCTTGTTACCAAACAAGCTCTTCTGGTTTGCAACGTATAGAACCTCATTGGCCACAGCTAGAAATTGAAATTCACGGTATCGACTCATTGGATAGTTTGGTCTGATCCAATAAAACAAGTAAGATCGACGCCTCAAAATCTAAAATATACTAATAGTGCCAAAACCTATTAACCAATACACAAGATTGGTCAATCCAACGTCCCAATCGTCACATAATTTTATATAAAAAAGTCGTTTTCTTCAATTTATTTTTCCAAATAAGCATGTTACAGCATAGCTTATAAACATTTGTATGGTTGTATGTAGCTTTTGTGCGCGGGTACTAGAGGTGGCGTTAGTTGGCCGGTCCAACTAGGATAGGAACAGTTGAGTGCGGGCGTTTTCTACTCCGCATAAGCCATGGCGTATAATTCCTCCTCTCCCTTACCAGTTTTTTTATTGGAGTGGAGGGAGACCGCTACTCCGCTTGTTGGTAGGGATGAAAAAAATACCTCTCTCATTGCACTATCGGAATTAGGTGCTTTGCCGAGTGCCTGAAGCACTCGGCAAACCTTGAAAAACATCCGGCAAACCCTTTGTCGAGTGTCATACATCGGCAAAGGCTTCTTTATCGAATACTTTTCTCGGGCACTCGGCACATACTTTGCTGAGTGTCAGATGGTACTCGGCAAAGAAAAGCGGCCGTCACGGCGCCGGGGTGACGAAAACGGCGTCTTTGCCGAGTGTTCTAGGTGACACTCGACAAATAGGTTACCTTTGCTGAGTGTCTCCTAATACACTCGACAAATAATCTGTCAGCGAGTCCCTTTGTTAGGTTCTTTGCCGAGTGCTCTGTGTGGCACTCGGCAAAGCGTGCCTCTTTGTCGAGTGCTAGAGCCACCACACTCGGCAAAAAAGCTATACCGGTGTCCAGGTATTGCTTCTTTGCCGAGTGCTATGATTCTGACACTCGGCAAACCCCCTCTTTGACGAGTGTAACACTTGACAAAGTAACCAGTACACACCTTTTTATTTGTTTTTCTATTCCATCCAAATAAACAAAAGATACATCACAGATATTATCACATATATCACATATATACATCACAGATATCATCACAGACATAAATATCCAACACAAACATTAATATACAAGTTCTCAACACAAACATAAGTATCAACACAAGTTCAGAAGTATCAAAACATAAGTCTCAAGCTCTGACATAAGTATTCAACACAAGTTCTGAAGTCTGAA
The DNA here is from genome assembly GCF_902167145.1 of Zea mays. NCBI lineage: Eukaryota > Viridiplantae > Streptophyta > Magnoliopsida > Poales > Poaceae > Zea > Zea mays. The sequence goes on along the minus strand of NC_050097.1, from coordinate 45,502,908 downwards.
CACTAAAAACATAGCTCTCATCGAGGTGGGCGGTTGGACTGGTGCTGCGATGGGCTGGGCGGTTCATGAGGGTTGTTGGATGCCTCTCCAGATTGGCCCCGCACAGAGAAGAGATTGCATGTGTTATACCAGATGCATTACCAACATCTAACTATAATTTTGATACTCACAGGAGTATGGAACAGAGCAGGGTCAATTGTAGGGAACAATGGAGGTGGCGGAGCGAAACCCTGTGCGGCGCCAAGGCTCTGCATGTATTGGAACATCTCTCCCATCCTCTGCTGATCTGCCAGGCGAGCCGCCCGCTCCGCCTCCCGCTCCGCCATCATCCTCGCCTCCATCTCGTGATGTTCCATCCTCTCTTTTTCTAGCTGGGTCTGTAATATTACAAGCCAATGTTATAGTAACTCAAAGAGAAGGTATACAACTCAAGGAATGATGAGTTACAGAAGCACTAACCTCGAGTTGTTGTATGGGATGATGTGAGCTGTCGTGCCGAGGTCGTATGGCTAGACTCGAGCCCGTGCTCCTTGCTCGCACCTGAGACAGAGTGGGAGTGGACGACGAGTCGATTGCCCCGTCGGCAATCCAGTACCGCCCATGTCTCTTGCCTCCTCCGACCCTCGTGAGGACATCGGGGTCGATCTCCTCGGTCCTCGGATCGTATTCTGGGCCATAGACCTCCTACGCCATGGCAATGTAGTCATGAAGGCGGCTGTAGACGGTGGGGTTGATGTACGCCTCGGGCCCGTCATCCAGGTTGTAGGTGACGTCGGACGTCGCCTTGCCTTTATGGGCCATAGCATAGGCCGAGAAGATGGAGCAAGGTTGGCCACCATGTGACGCCGACTTCAAGAAAACCAACGAGATAGTTAGAAATAACATCTAATCCATTGTTATATACCTAAATAAAAAAGAGGACGTACCTATGCTTCTGCATATTTGCCGAGGCGGCGGCTGCCTTGGTGGTGCGAGGGACCTTGCATCATCAGACGTCGTTCCCGGCTAGCGTTGTGCGCCTCGTCCCACTCAGGCGAGCACCACCTATCCACCATCTGCTCCCAGCACAGAGGATGTGCGGCGCACCAATATGGAATCATCTACAAAGTAAACACGTACACTGCATATCAGAAGATAAAATTAAATTCATGCATGGAGTACGGGTACCAAACATGCATGACTTTACCTACAGGTACTGGTCCCTAGTCAACGACATGGTTCGGGCTTGCTGCTTGGTCACCTTCTACCCAAGGACGGAGCCGTGGTAGCTGACGATGGCCTAGATTTGGGCCTCATAGTGCATGTCCACGACGAGCTTCTTACAGCTCGTGGTGGCCACCACATCTGCCCTAGCCTCGTATCCAGCCTCACATCTGTAGAAATCCTGCATACAAAAACGATGTATCCATACATTATTTCAAGAATGTGCAATGAATACGACATATTTTACATTATACTAAGACTTACCCACAACTCTTGCTTCACCCGCTCCGCCTTGTTATTGAATTCTCGGTCGTCCCGGTCTACTGCATCGGGGGCGACGACGTAGTGGTCGAAGGTGTAGGCTGGGCTCATCACTCCGGCGTACTCAACCAGTCCAAGGAAGTGTTCCCTGCACAACAGGCCGAGGATGCCATTGGGGTTGCGATGATGACCCCAGCATTCTCCACAACCGTCCAAGACCTGTCCAAGTGATAAATAAAAAGTATTAGTTTATATTATGATTTTGAACACATAATATGAACAAGAATGAAGAACATAAAGTTACATGCCTCTCCCATCCGGTCGAATCAGCGGCCACCTGTCCCAAAGTATGGGAAGCTGAGGGAGACTCGCGGGACCTCACAGGTAGACGCTCCTCGAACCTGAGGCGCAAGAACCTGAGGCTGCCTGCTGAGCTTCGTCGTCGTCCTGCTGCTGGTCGTCATCGTCCTGCTGCGCCGCCTGCTGCTGGACAAGGTCATCCTACTATGCCGTCTGCTGTGCTTCGTCCTGCTCTGCCTCGTCCACCGTCCTGCTCCTCCTCCCCCTCCTCCTCCTCAGCCAACCGCCCACCATATTTGTCCAACAACCTATAATTAAGAGTAAACAAATAAGCACATATAAAAAGATGTATTTAAAAACAGGTGCGAAATAAAAAGTCATATAGCATTACATCGATTAAAAATAATCTTCATATGTGTCGGGGTTAGCCGGATTATAACTCTCATCATCACTATCAACCATTTCATAGTCAACACCATCTGAAGGCGCAAGTTCGTCATTAATGTCGTTGCCTTCAAGGATTACTAAGTCATTCTCATTTTACACCTCATCATCCTCCTCATCAACAACCATTTCAATATCTACGTCCATTCCGATAGCTTCGATTAAGTCTATCTCAAATCGCCCTTCTAGCCCATCTTCTTGGAAGAACTCTCCATCATATGTGTCCAGGTCTAAGTTATAATCTTCATCGTTAGGAACAGGTAATCTCCTGTGCGGCGATACCTTATACACAACATCCCAACCCTTAAGATGTTCTTTCGTTTGGCACGCATATGGGAGATAATACACTTGTGTGGCCTATTGGACCACGATATAGACATCGTCTCCTAGTAAGGTGGAATCTTGTCGAATTTCGACTATCCCAAGATTAGAATGTGTCTGTGTCGTCACTTGAGGGTCAAACCAATGACATTTGAATATCACTGGAGTAAGAGGTTTGGAACCATAAAATTTGAGTTCATATATTTCTTCGATTCGTCCAAAATAATTGACATCGTCAAGGCCGGGCGTAAAGACTCCATAACACGTTGTTTTCCGATTGGGTCGACTTTTGTTGTAGTTTGTTGTGCGAAAATGGTATTCCTTGACGTCATACCCAGAATATTTCTTGACCCTATAAGCAAAGTCGTTGGCTACTTGTCTTCACTCGGCACTCATAGACGGATCTCTTTGGACTTGCAAGTATTCGTAAGTTAAAAGATGCTAAATTGAGTTCATAGACAGATCTCTTTGACAAACTAAGCACGTACCTTACGTTTGAACCAGGAAATGAAATCGGGCAATCCATTTCTCGCACCCTTTCTAAGAAGAGTATCATATTCCTGTGGAGTTGGGTCCCTTGATCGACGCCAGAATTCATGAAGAAATTGTTCCATGTATGGCATCACCTCTTTAAGGTTGGTTAATACATATAATAACATGATATGCCGCCACCCTTCATGTGTCAGTAGGGGTGTAATTGGATTGAATATGGACGGATATCAATGAAATCATATTTTTTTTCATATTTTTATTTGGATTCGAATACTGATAGCTTCGAATACGAATACAAATATAGATGTTCTCGAATACAAATACGGATAGTTGTGGATCGAATACGGAGCTAATCAGACACGGATAGCGTCGGTAATGAATATTTTTGTCGAATATCGTGTAAGACACCATTCCACACATATCATAGTTGTAATCACCTAGCCATATCCTCGGTGCAAAGGTAGCCCTCGAGTCTCTTTGTTGGATTGTTGGTGCTTCCAACAATTCTGCCGCAGCATGGGTGCAAGGGCAGCCCCTGAGCCTCTGCACAGGGTGAGAGGATGATCCGGGAACGTCTTGGATTTTTAATGATACACCTCTTTGTCACCTTTTCGCAAGGAGGAAGAGGGGAAAGCGTCACGCTACCCTCGATGGGCAATGAGCATGATGTCTCCGGTGAGCTGTTAATGGGTAATCCGAGCGGAGGCCCAAGGCTCGTTTGATAGGGGTCGACTAATGGTTCGGAGATGCACCCAAGGTACCTGCGGGTGAGTCGCCTGGTCCCAAACCCATTTGATGGGGTCCAAGGGCTCGATGCCTCCCTCCGATGAGATACCGTCATGATTCGCTCCTGGGGTCTCAAATATGTCTTAGCGTACCTCGGGATTGTAGCCTGAGCCTCGGCCATGTACGGACGTACCCATAGTCATCCCTGACTCTACACTCTAGGGCGGTTGTCAAACCCTGCCAAGGGGCCAACCTACTGTAGGATCTAGAGGGGGGTGAATAGACGATTTTGACTAAATAAAATACACTAGACAAATTTAATCAAAACAACAAGAGATGCAAGTATTTCTAGCCTTGACGAGACAACAAAATGTAATGAGCAATTTAATCTAATGCCACAAAGATAAACAATATATAGGTTACCAACTATTTATAAACAATATAAAATAGTTGAGAGAAAGACACCAAGATTTATCCTGTGGTATCAGTGATTTGCCGTTCACCCCTAATCCACATTGAGGTGGAATTCAAGCTCTCACTTGCTCCTCTATCAAGACACGGCTTCATCTTTGAGCCAAGTGGACAAGAACTCACTCAATACCTCGATTTCACTAGTGTCACCTTTGCCGCTCCGGCGAGGTAGGCGCAAACCTCTCACAATCAATCCCGCGGCTCATGCACAATCTTCACGGAGAGTTCAACGGGGACAACACCCTAGCCATCTAGAAGGCAACAACCTCCAAGAGTAACAAGTCGATGACGCTTGCCTGGTGTATCACCTAGTGCCTCGAAAGATCACAACGAATGCAAATGCACTAGAGTGTCTCAATCACTCACTAGAATGCGATCTCAATCAACTAGTGTGAGTGTTTGAGTGGGAGGCTCACAAATGAGTTCAATGTCTGCTAGAAATGGACAAGAGAGCCTCCACACACGAGCTACACTTCTATTTATAGCCCCTCAACACAAATGTAGCTGTTATGTGCAACTTGCACAGATTCTGTGCACACGCGGACGGTCCGCGCCCTATGGCCAGATGGTCCGCCATACCAGTAACGGCTATATCGACTGTTTGAAACCTATCAGAGCTGTCCGAAAAGTCAAGGTCGGACGGTCTGCCCATAGGGGCCGGATGGTCTGGATCCTGTCACACTTGAGTAATAGAGTGCATGATTAGTCCTAGTAATACGAGCGGACGGTTTGCCAATCATGGCCGGACGGTCCGCACATGGACCACTTACGTTCGGCTAAAAACCCTGGATGGTCCGTAGTACAAAGTCCCAAAAACACACCATCCCTGCCCAAACTCGATTCTTCTTATGCGGACGGTTCACCTGCCGGGGTCGGACAGTCCGCCACAAGAAGGCAGGGACAAACCTCTCTGGCAGAGTCGCGGACGGTCCGGTCATCTGGCCCGGACAATCCGTCGTCCTTAGAAAAAAAGTTTTTGCGCTGATTCAAAAGAATTTTAATTTTGAAACCTTTAGCGCTGTTAGCCCTCATGCACATGTTACCGTTTATGCTCTACGAGGCACTAAGTTATACACCATTCAAGTTCATTGACCCCTCTTAATAGTACGACTATCTATCCTATTAATCCAGTCCGTTTCTTCTCTAAACACCTGCTCACTAGCAAAAGCAAAAACCTATGTTTTTCCTTTGCCTTCACTTGATCCACAATCAATGATTATGATTCCTCAAGAACTTTGTTGTACCTTGTGGTTCAGTCCTGCAATCTTATCACTCAAGGAACTATTAGTCCATAATCAATTGTCATTAATGACCAAAACACCACTTAGGGGCCTAGATGATTCACAATCTCCCCCTTTTTGGTAATTGATGACAACATCACATATTTTTGAGTAAAGTAGATTTTGTTTCCCAATCTTTCTTACATTCTAGGTATAAGAAAGATTTGAGATGAGTTTTGAGTGACTTATCTAGATTTTGAAGTTCATCTGAAATGATGATAAGCCATCACAGAAAAACTCAGAGAATAGGAATAACTCCCCCTAAATGTGTGCATAGAGAATATCCAGATCACAAATTCACACACATAGTATATCAGAGTTTTTGGCGAAGACTTTCCTATAATTTTGGTTATCGAGGCACATAGTATTATGAAAAATGGAAGCGGCAAGTGAAAAACTACTTCGATTAACCATAAAGAGTTCAAATGGATAGAGCCTTAAACACAACAACGTAAACAAAGTTTTAAGCGACATAATAACTGAGTAGCATTAAACACAAATGTACCATAAGTAGCATAAATATGCAGCAAGATCAGCAAGCTCTCCCTTGAATCATCACTTCTCTCCCCCCTTTGGCATCAATTTCCACAAAGGGAACATCACTGCACACCTGGTGGAGGATGAGGATACATGTTGTAAAAATGAGAGCTAAAGCTGTCAAATATCAAAGTGAACTGACTAAAATCATTCTGAAGTTGCCGCTGTCTTTCATCCAGAGCGTGAATACTGTCACTGGTAGAGAGAGTTTCAAACTGTCTGGACAAAGCACCCATATTGTCCTGAAAGCTTTGTTGCATATTGTTCATTCGTCAAATGTGGAGTGCAAATGATCAAACCGGTCATCTACATGTGACATCATGCTTTGAAACTAGCCATCAATATGAGTCTAGAGCCCTTGATGCATCTAGTTAAAATAAGGATCAAAATAACCAGGGGCAGGTTGCCAGTACTGACCTTGCTGTTGTGGAGGTGGAGGTGGTGGCATGTGCTGCTCTGTAGGTTGATCATCGAAATCATGTCCATGAGCTTCCTCATTATCAGGGAATAGTGTGAGAGACCTGGTAAGAAAACCATTTTCATTTTTGAAACGCCTGAACGGGATGTGAGCAGTTTCACACCGCCCTTCGAATCTGGTTCTGGCTTTAATCAAGGCCATAATATATGGTGCGTATGCCAGATTCCGGTTCTTATCCATTTTTAGATCATTTAACTGGCGCATCATGAAAAGAACAATATCCATGACTTGATTAATAATGTTCCAGAATTTGTCATGGATCCTGCTTTTGTCTCCACTCTTTGGAAGAATGGTGACTCTAGCAATCTTGTTGATGACAGCCGGATGATGGCGCAACCCTGGAGTCTCACCGAACTGCCTAGGTATACCCAGCCTGGCAGGTTCATAGTATTGAACTATATCTTCAAACTGATCCTCAGTATAAAGATTGACTCCCTGAGATATAAGTGCAAAATCCAGGCTATTAGCCGCTGCGAATTCAGCAAATGTAGCCACATATCTTTTAAACCCAGTCATCCATACAATGAGCAAATCATCAATGTTGATTTCAGCAGTTGTAAGAAATTGCTTAACAGTTAATTCATTGAAGTCAGTTCTTTGACCCATGAACTCATATAAACCACAGGCCTGGAATTTAGCGAGTAAACCTTCCATAACCGTTTGGCCCTGCATGTAGTCCCAGTCAATAACTTATGTTTATGAAATTTTATATCCATCAGAGTACCCCAAAACACATCAAACTGCAACTAAGTATGGAAGTATTGAATGTTTGTGTCACTAAGCAGAGAGAATTGATCCATAGTTCTCCTTGAGGAATACTCAGCCATTGAAAAACGCATCTTGGGATAAGTCCGACCTGTAATATCAATGGGGTAGTCTGGATGAGAATGAGGAGCATCTTCGATATCCAATGAAACACTGCCCCAACTGATGATTGGGCTTCAGAGTCTGTGGCAGGATTATAGTCTGAATCGTCTGCACGACGACGTTTTGACAGAAATCACCTTGCCAGCTTCTTCTTGATACCACCGAGTCTACTGAAAAACATAATATAAATAATCCCAATACCAAGATGATATCAAGAGAAAAAGAATGACAACAAGAGTAATGGGGTAATCTGTCAGGGGGCAGACGTTCCGTGCTAGTGTATCGGACGGTCCGTGCATCCAGGGCCAGACAGTCCGCGCTACACCGGTGGACGGTCCGTGACTGGTCAGAGGCGATTTTGGATCCCTAATGTCCTCCAAACATGAATCCTAACATTTAGACAAAGATATCCAAAAGAGTGAACCCAAAATTTTATAGAGAGTTCATTGGGACAATCTTATCAAGTTCCACCAAACAATTTGAAGAAAAATCTATCCAAGGACAGACCAGGGACCAATTTATGTAAACCCTAAAAATTTCAATAATTTGATAAAGTGCATAGGAAAAGTTAATACCGAGAGGAAGACATCGTAAGTGAGCACCACAGGGATTCTAGGACAGTCCACGCTTTAAAATCAAAAGGGACAGCAAATACAAAGAGTTTTTTTTGAAGAAGGGGTAGGTGAGAGCGAGTGAGGCAAAAAGGAGAGGAATGGCTGCTGGTGCGTCGAGTGACATAAAACCCCCGTGCGAACCGTCCGCGTAACACGACCGAACAGTCCGCGACCTGATGGACGTAGACTGTCTGCTCGGCCATCCGGACAGTCCCACAGCCGAAGCACCGGACGGTCCGCTGTCAGGGGCGGACGGTCCACATCCTGACAGAGTGATTTCCATATCTTGTGTATTGTGTAGTCTTTTGCACATATAAAAATACCCTCATGTAATAAAAGTAAGTGATAAAAAATAGAAGATAAAGACCATCAAAAGTAATCAAACCAAGTATAATACGTATGTACTCATGTTCAAGCAACATTCGAGAGATCAATTATATTCATTTCACTCCGCAATTTGCAAAACCTTGCTTCATCTAGCGGCTTCGTAAAAATATCTGCCAGCTGATCATCTGTGCCAATAGAATAAACAGAGACATCTCCTTTGCCAACATGATCTCTTAAGAAATGATGCCTAATATCAATATGCTTCGTTCTTGAGTGTTGAATAGGATTTGTAGCCAATTTTACGGCACTTTCATTGTCACACAAGAGAGGAATATTTTTGAATGAAATCCCATAATCCAATAAGGTTTGTTTCATCCATAGTAATTGAGCGCAACAATTATTGACTGATATATATTCTGCCTCGGCGGTGGAGAGAGCAACCGAATTTTGTTTCTTAGATGACCATGAAACAAGAGACCTTCCAAGAAATTGACAGCATCCTGATGTGCTTTTTCTATCAACTTTACATCCTGCATAGTCCGAGTCCGAATAACTAATTAATTCAAATTGAGCTCCCTTGGGATACCAGAGACCAATATTTGGGGTATGCTTCAAAATTCTTTTAGCGGCCTTTAAGTGAACCTCTCTATGTGATGCTTGAAAACGAGCACATATGCAAACACTAAACATAACATCAGGCCTAGATGCAGTAATGTAGAGCAAACTACCAATAATTGAACGAAGAAGTTTTTGATCAACAATGGTACCTCCCTCATCTAAATCAAGATGACCATTTGTTGCCATAGGAGTCTTAATAAACTTTGCATTTTCTAATCCAAACTTTTTGAGCATATCCTTCAAATATTTAGATTGACTTACAAAGATTCCATCTTTCAATTGTTTGATTTGAAGACCGAGAAAGAAGCTCAATTCTCCTATCATGGACATTTCAAACTCATTTGACATCATTTTACCAAACTCATCACAAAATAGCTCATTAGTTGATCCAAAAATAATATCATCAACATAAATTTGACAAACAAATAAATCTTTACCAATTCTATTAGTGAATAGAGTAGTGTCAACTTTCCCAATTTGAAGCCTTTGGAAAGCAAGAAATCCCTAAGCCTTTCATACCAAGCGCGTGGAGCTTGCTTAAGCCCATAGAGAGCTTATACACGTGGTTAGGTCTTTTGGGATCCACAAAATCGGGAGGTTGTTCCACATACACTGATTCACTAATCTTACCATTCAAGAAGGCACTCTTAACATCCATTTGGTAGAGCTTGATATTATGAGCACAAGCATAGGCGAGAAGAATTCGAATGGCTTCCAATCTTGCCATGGGTGCGAATGTCTCACCAAAATCCAATCTTCTACTTGTGTGTAGCCTTGTGCTACTAGTCTTTCTTTATTTCTTATCACCAAACCATCTTCATTATGCTTGTTTCGAAATACCCATTTGGTTCCAATGACATTATGATTCTTTGGTCTTTCAACAAGCTCCCAAACTTCATTACAGGTAAAATTGTTTAATTCCTCATGCATTGCATTCACCCAATCGACATCAAGTAGGGATTCATCTACACGATTAGGTTCAATACAAGATACAAAAGAGAAGTGTTCACAAAATGAAGCTATACGTGATCGAGTTTGAACACCCTTACTTATACCACCCACAATTTGATTTGATGGGTGATCTTTTATGATTGAATGATGAATTCTTGACGTAATTTGAAAATCACTAGTTGTATTTCGAGGAGAAATTGCATGACCCGAAGTGTCTTGAACATGATCATCCTCAATTTCATCATTATGTTGGCTTTGTTGAATTTCCTCATTAATAGTTGAACAGGATGGAATGACAACCATATTATAATCATCGTCTTCTATGGCTTTATTTCACCAATAGCCATAGTTTTCATAGCATTTCTCAAATGTACTCCACCAACATCATCAAGGTTTTCATTTTCATCTTGAGAACCATTTGTTTCATCGAACTCTACATCATATGATTCTTCAATGATCCCATGAGTTTTGTTGAAAACTGAAAGGGAATTAGGCTTACACCTAGTCCTTAATTAATTTTGGTGGTTGAATTGCCCAACACAAATATTTGGACTAACTAGTTTGCTCTAGTGCATAAGTTATACAGGTGCCAAAGGTTCACTCTTAGCCAATAAAAAGACCAAGTATTGGGTTCAAACAAAGGAGCATGAGTCAACCGAAGGCACCTCTGGTCTGGCGCACCGGACTGTCCGGTGTGCCACCGGACATGTCCGGTGCACCAGAGGACTCCGACTTCAAACTCTTCACCTTCGGGAATGCTCGGAAGCCGGCGCGCTATAATTCACCGGACTGTCCGGTGCTCCAAGGATGAGCGCCCTCATGAACTCGGCAGCCTCGGGAATTCACTTCGGCCACTCCGCTATAATTCACCGGACTGTCCGGTGTACACCGGACTGTCCGGTGTAACAGCGGGGCAACGGCTATTTCGGCGCCAACGGCTACCTGTGACGCATTAAATGCGCGCGCTGCGCGCGCAGAGGTCAGGCACGCCCATGCTGGCGCACCGGACAATCTACAGTTCATGTCCGGTGCGCCACCGGACATGAAGGCGGGCCCAGAAGACAGAGCTCCAACGGTCGGAACCCAACGGCTTTGGTGACGTGGCTGTCGCACCGGACATGTCCGGTGTGCACCGGACTGTCCGGTGCGCCATCGAACAGACAGCCTCACCAAACGGCTAGTTTGGTGGTTGGGGCTATAAATACCCCCAACCACCCACCATTCATTGCATCCAAGTTTTCCACTTCTCAACTACTTACAAGAGCTCTAGCATTCAATTCTAGACACACCAAAGAGATCAATTCCTCTCCAATTTTCACACAACGCCCTAGTGATTAGAGAGAGAGATTTGCTTGTGTTCTTTCGAGCTCTTGCGCTTGGATTGCTTTCTTCCTTCTTGATTCTTTCTTGCGATCAAACTCACTTGTAATTGAGGCAAGAGACACCAATCTTGTGGTGGTCCTTGTAGGAACTTTGTGTTCCAAGTGATTGAGAAGAGAAAGCTCACTCGGTCCGAGGGACCGTTTGAGAGAGGGTAAGGGTTGAAAGAGACCCGGCCTTTGTGGCCTCCTCAACGGGGAGTAGGTTTGAGAGAACCGAACCTCGGTAAAACAAATCCGCGTGTCTCACTTCATTATTCGCTTGCGATTTGTTTTGCACCCTCTCTCGTGGACTCTATTATATTTCTAACGCTAACCCGGCTTGTAGTTGTGTTTATATTTGTAAATTTCAGTTTCGCCCTATTCACCCCCCTCTAGGCGACTTTCAATTGGTATCAGAGCCGGTGCTTCATTAGAGCCTAACCGCTCGAAGTGATGTCGGGAGATCACACCAAGAGGGAGATGGAGACCGGCGACAAGCCCACTACGAGCCAAGGGAGCACTTCATCGGAAGAGTCCCGCACCAAGAGGAAGGAGAAGAAGAAGGACTCCTCCAAACGGAAGGAGAAAAGATCTTCTTCCTCTCACCACAAAGAGAAGAAGGAAAAATCTTCTTCCCACAAGCCGCATCGGAGTGGGGACAAGAAAAAGAGGATGAGGAAGGTGGTCTACTACGAGACCGATACTTCATCAACATCGACCTCCGACTCCGACGCGCCGTCCGTAACTTCTAAGCGCCAAGAGCGCAAGAAGTTTAGTAAGATCCCCTTACACTACCCTCGTACATCTAAACATACTCCATTACTTTCCGTTCCATTAGGCAAACCGCCAACCTTTGATGGCGAAGATTATGCTAGGTGGAGTGATTTAATGAAATTTCATCTAACCTCACTCCACAAAAGTATATGGAATGTTGTTGAGTTTGGAGCACAGGTACCATCCGTAGGGGATGAAGACTATGATACGGACGAAGTGGCCCAAATCGAGCACTTCAACTCCCAAGCCACAACCATACTCCTCGCCTCTCTAAGCAAGGAGGAATACAACAAGGTGCAAAGGTTGAAGAATGCAAAGGAGATTTGGGACCTACTCAAGACCGCGCACGAAGGTGACAAACTCACCAAGATCACCAAGCGGGAAACGATCGAGGGGGGGCTCGGTCGCTTCCGTCTTCGCCAAGGGGAGGAGCCACAAGATATGTACAACCGGCTCAAAACCTTGGTGAACCAAGTGCGCAACCTCGGGAGCAAGAAGTGGGACGACCATGAGGTGGTTAAGGTTATTCTAAGATCTCTCATTTTCCTTAACCCCACTCAAGTTCAATTAATTCGTGGTAATCCTAGATACACACTAATGACTCCCGAGGAAGTTATCGGGAATTTTGTGAGCTTTGAATGTATGATCAAGGGCTCAAAGAAGATCAACGAGCTTGATGAACCCTCCACGTCCGAAGCACAACCGGTGGCATTTAAGGCAACGGAGGAGAAGAAGGAGGAGTCTACACCGAGTAGACAACCAATTGACGCCTCCAAGCTCGACAATGAGGAGATGGCTTTAATCATCAAAAGCTTTCGCCAAATCCTCAAGCAACGGAAGGGGAAGGATTACAAGTCCCGTTCCAAGAAGGTGTGCTACAAATGTGGTAAGCCCGGTCATTTCATTGCAAAATGTCCTATATCTAGTGACAGTGACAGGGGCGACGACAAGAAGGGCAAGAGGAGAGAAAAGAAGAGGTACCACAAGAAGAGGGGCGGCGATGCCCACGTGTGTCGTGAGTGGAACTCCGACGAGAGCTCCACCGACTCCTCCTCCGACGACGAGGACGCCGCCAACATCGCCGTCACCAAGGGCCTCCTCTTCCCCAACGTCGGCCACAAGTGCCTCATGGCAAAGGACGGCAAAAGGAAGAAGGTTAAATCTAAATCCTCCACTAAATATGAATCCTCTAGTGATGATAATGCTAGTGATAAGGAAAATAATTTGCGCACCCTTTTTGCCGACCTTAACATGCAACAAAAGGAAAAATTAAATGAATTGATTAGTGCTATTCATGAGAAGGATGATCTCTTGGACTCTCAAGAGGACTTCCTTATTAAGGAAAACAAAAAGCATGTTAAGGTTAAAAATGCTTATGCTCTACAAGTTGAAAAATGTGAAAAATTGTCTAGTGAGCTAAGCACTTGCCATGAGACCATTGACAATTTTAGAAATGAAAATGCTAAATTAATTGCTAAGGTTGATTCTCATGTTTGTATTGATTCAATTTCCAACCCTAGAGATGATAATGTTGATTTACTTGCTAGGATTGATGAATTGAATATTTCTCTTGCTAGCCTTAGAGTAGAAAATGAAAATTTGATTGCTAAGGCTAAAGATTTTGATGTTTGCAATACTACTATTTCCGACCTTAGAACCAAGAATGATATATTACATGCTAAGGTTGTTGAATTAAAATCTTGCAAACCCTCTACATCTAATGTTGAGCATGTTTCTATTTGTACTAGATGTAGAGATATTGATGTTAATGCTATTCATGATCACATGGCTTTAATTAAACAACAAAATGATCATATAGCATTATTAGATGCTAAAATTGCCGAGCATGACTTAGAAAATGAAAAGTTTAAATTTGCTAGAAGTATGCTCTATAATGGGAGACGCCCTGGCATCAAGGATGACATTGGCTTCCAAAGGGGAGACAATGTCAAACTTAATGCCCCTACTAAAAATTTGTCTAACTTTGTTAAGGGCAAGGCTCCCATGCCTCAGGATAACGAGGGTTACATTTTGTACCCTGCCGGCTATCCCGAGAGCAAAATTAGGAGAACTCATTCTAGGAAGTCTCACTCTGGCCCTAACCATGCTTTCATGTATAAGGGTGAGACATCTAGCTCTAGGCAACCAACCCGTGCCAAGTTGCCTAGAAAGAAAACTCCTAATGCATCAAATGATCATGATATTTCATTTAAAACTTTTGATGCATCTTATGTTTTGACTAACAAATCAGGCAAGGTAGTTGCCAAGTTTGTTGGGGGCAAACACAAGGGTTCCAAGACTTGTGTTTGGGTACCCAAAGTTCTTGTTTCTAATGCCAAAGGACCCAAAACCGTTTGGGTACCTAAAGTCAAGAACTAAAATTGTTTTGTAGGTTTATGCATCCGGGGGCTCAAGTTGGATACTCGACAGCGGGTGCACAAACCACATGAAAGGGGAGAAGAAGATGTTCTCCTCATATGAGAAAAACCAAGATCCCCAACGAGCTATCACATTCGGGGATGGAAATCAAGGTTTGGTCAAAGGTTTGGGTAAATTTGCTATATCACCTGACCATACTATTTCCAATGTTTTTCTTGTAGATTCTTTAGATTACAATTTGCTTTCTATATCTCAATTATGTCAAATGGGGTACAACTGTCTCTTTACTGATGTAGGTGTCACTGTCTTTAGAAGAAGTGATGATTCAATAGCATTTAAGGGTGTGTTAGAGGGTCAGCTATACTTGGTAGATTTTGATACAGCTGAACTCGACGCATGCTTAATTGCTAAGACTAACATGGGTTGGCTCTGGCATCGTCGACTAGCCCATGTTGGGATGAAGAATCTTCATAAGCTTCTAAAGGGAGAGCACATTTTGGGACTAACAAATGTTCATTTTGAGAAAGACAGGATTTGTAGCGCGTGCCAAGCAGGAAAGCAAGTTGGGTCTCATCATCCACACAAGAACATCATGACTAGTGACAGGCCACTGGAGCTCCTACACATGGACCTATTCGGCCTGATCGCTTACATAAGCATCGGCGGGAGTAAGTACTGTCTAGTTATTGTGGATGATTATTCTCGCTTCACTTGGGTGTTCTTTTTACAGGAAAAATCTCATACCCAAGAAACCTTAAAGGGATTCTTGAGACGGGCTCAAAATGAGTTCGGATTAAGGATCAAGAAAATTAGAAGCGACAATGGGACGGAGTTCAAGAACTCTCAAATTGAAGGCTTTCTTGAGGAAGAGGGCATCAAGCATGAGTTCTCTTCTCCCTACACCCCACAACAAAATGGTGTAGTGGAGAGGAAGAATCGAACTCTATTGGACATGGCAAGAACCATGCTTGATGAGTACAAGACACCGGATCGGTTTTGGGCCGAGGCGGTCAACACCGCTTGCTACGCCATCTACCGATTATATCTACACTGAATCCTCAAGAAGACATCCTATGAACTCCTAACCGGTAAAAAGCCCAATATTTCATATTTTAGAGTTTTTGGTAGCAAATGTTTTATTCTTGTCAAAAGAGGTAGAAAATCTAAATTTGCTCCTAAAACTGTAGAAGGCTTTTTACTAGGATATGACTCAAACACAAGGGCATATAGAGTCTTTAACAAGTCCTCAGGACTTGTTGAAGTTTCTTGTGACGTTGTGTTTGATGAGACTAACGGCTCTCAAGTAGAGCAAGTTGATCTTGATGAGATAGGTGAAGAACAGGCTCCATGTATAGCGCTAAGGAACATGTCCATTGGGGATGTGTGTCCTAAGGAATCCGAAGAGCCTCCACATGCACAAGATCAACCATCCTCCTCCACGCAAGCATCTCCACCAACCCAAAATGAGGACGAGGCTCAAGTTGATAAAGAGGTAGAACAAAATGATGAGCCTCCTCAAGATGACGGCAATGATCAAGGGGGAGATGCAAATGATGAAGACAAGGAGGATGAAGAACCAAGGCCGCCACACCCAAGAGTCCACCAAGCAATACAACGAGATCACCCCGTCGACACCATCCTCGGCGACATTCATAAGGGGGTAACCACTCGATCTCGTGTTGCACATTTTTGTGAGCATTACTCTTTTGTTTCCTCTATTGAGCCACACAGGGTAGAGGAAGCACTTCAAGATTCGGATTGGGTGATGGCAATGCAAGAGGAGCTCAACAACTTCACGAGGAACGAGGTACGGCATTTAGTTCCACGTCCTAACCAAAATGTTGTAGGAACCAAGTGGGTCTTCCGCAACAAGCAAGACGAGCATGGTGTGGTGACAAGGAACAAAGCTCGACTCGTGGCTAAGGGGTATTCACAAGTCGAAGGTTTGGATTTTGGTGAAACCTATGCACCCGTAGCTAGGCTTGAGTCAATTCGCATATTATTAGCCTATGCTACTTACCATGGCTTCAAGCTTTACCAAATGGACGTGAAGAGTGCCTTCCTCAATGGACCAATCAAGGAAGAGGTCTATGCTGAGCAACCTCCCGGCTTTGAAGATAGTGAGTACCCTAACCATGTTTATAGGCTCTCTAAGGCGCTTTATGGGCTCAAGCAAGCCCCAAGAGCGTGGTATGAATGCCTTAGAGATTTCCTTATTGCAAATGGCTTCAAAGTCGGCAAGGCTGATCCTACTTTATTCACTAAGACTCTTGACAATGATTTGTTTGTATGCCAAATTTATGTTGATGATATCATATTTGGGTCTACTAACGAATCTACATGTGAAGAATTTAGTAGGATCATGACACAAAAATTCGAGATGTCTATGATGGGGGAGTTGAAGTATTTTCTAGGATTCCAAGTTAAGCAACTCCAAGAGGGCACCTTCATTTCCCAAACGAAGTACACTCAAGACATTCTAACCAAGTTTGGAATGAAGGATGCCAAGCCCATCAAGACACCCATGGGAACAAATGGACATCTCGACCTCGACACGGGAGGTAAATCCGTCGATCAAAAGGTATACCGGTCGATGATTGGTTCATTGCTTTATTTATGTGCATCTCGACCGGACATTATGCTTTCTGTTTGCATGTGTGCAAGATTCCAAGCCGACCCTAAGGAATCACATGTTACGGCCGTAAAACGAATCTTGAGATATTTGGCTTATACACCTAAGTTTGGGCTTTGGTACCCTCGGGGATCCACATTTGATTTGATTGGTTATTCGGATGCCGATTGGGCGGGGTGTAAGATTAATAGGAAGAGCACATCGGGGACTTGCCAGTTCTTGGGAAGATCCTTGGTGTCTTGGGCTTCAAAGAAGCAAAATTCGGTCGCTCTTTCTACCGCCGAAGCCGAGTATATTGCCGCAGGCCACTGTTGCGCGCAATTGCTTTGGATGAGGCAAACCCTGCGGGACTATGGTTACAAATTAACCAAAGTTCCTCTTTTATGTGATAATGAGAGTGCAATCCGCATGGCGGATAATCCCGTTGAGCATAGCCGCACTAAACACATAGCCATTCGGTATCATTTTCTTCGGGATCACCAACAAAAGGGGGATATCAAGATTTCATACATTAACACTAAAGATCAATTAGCCGATATCTTTACCAAGCCACTTGATGAACAATCTTTTACCAAACTTAGGCATGAGCTCAATATTCTTGATTCCAGGAACTTCTTTTGCTAATTTGCACACATAGCTTATAAATATACCTTTGATCATGTCTCTTCTACATATGCTATGACTAATGTGTTTTCAAGTGTATTTCAAACCAAGTCATAGGTATATTGAAAGGGAATTGGAGTCTTCGGCGAAGACAAAGGCTTCCACTCCACTCTACTACTCATCCTTCGCCGTCGCTCTGCATCACTCTCCATCTTTGGTATAATCTTCACTCATATGTTTTATTTGCCAAAGGGGAGAAAGTAGTTAGATAAGGGCCTATATTTCATTCCAAGTATCCGTTTTTGGCGATTCATGCCAAAGGGGGAGAAAGTATTGGCCCAAAGCAAAAGGACCGCACCACCACCCTAATTTTAAATTAATGGTTTTCAATTGGAAAATTTCAAATTGGTATCTCTTTGTGTTCTAAAGGGGGAGAAAGTAGCACTTTCAAATTTGATATCTTAAAACCCTCTTGAACACTAAGAGGAGAATTTATTTGAGGGGGAGTTTTTTTTGTTTAGTCAAAGGAAAAGCATTTGAAACAAGGGGAGAAAATTTTAAACTTGAAAATGCTTTGCAAAAAATCTTATTCATCTACCTTTGACTATTTGCAAAAGAACTTTGAAAAGGATTTACAAAAATACTTTGCAAAAACAAAACATGTGGTGCAAGCGTGGTCCAATATGTTAAAAATAAAGAAACAATCCATACATATCTTGTAAGTATTTATATTGGCTCAATTCCAAGCAACCTTTGCACTTACATTATGCAATCTAGTTCAATTATGCACTTTTATATTTGCTTTGGTTTGTGTTGGCATCAATCACCAAAAAGGGGGAGATTGAAAGGGAATTAGGCTTACACCTAGTCCTTAATTAATTTTGGTGGTTGAATTGCCCAACACAAATATTTGGACTAACTAGTTTGCTCTAGTGCATAAGTTATACAAGTGCCAAAGGTTCACTCTTAGCCAATAAAAAGACCAAGTATTGGGTTCAAACAAAGGAGCATGAGCCAACCGAAGGCACCTCTGGTCTGGCGCACCGGACATGTCCGGTGCACCAGAGGACTCCGACTTCAAACTCTTCACCTTCGGGAATGCTCGGAAGCCAGCGCGCTATAATTCACCGAACTGTCCGGTGTACACCGGACAGTGTCCGGTGCTCCAAGGATGAGCGCCCTCACGAACTCGGCAGCCTCGGGAATTCACTTCGGCCACTCCGCTATAATTCACCAGACTGTCCGGTGTACACCGGACTGTCCGGTGTAACAGCGGGGCAACAGCTATTTCGGCGCCAACGGCTACCTGCGACGCATTAAATGCGCGCGCTGCGCGCGCAGAGGTCAGGCACGCCCATGCTGGCGCACCGGACAATCTACAGTTCATGTCTGGTGCGCCACCGGACATCAAGGCGGGCCCAGAAGACAGAGCTCCAACGGTCGGAACCCAACGGCTTTGGTGACGTGGCTGTCGCACCGGACATGTCCGGTGCGCCATCGAACAGACAGCCTCACCAAACGGCTAGTTTGGTGGTTGGGGCTATAAATACCCCAACCACCCACCATTCATTGCATCCAAGTTTTCCACTTCTCAACTACTTACAAGAGCTCTAGCATTCAATTCTAGACACACCAAAGAGATCAAATCCTCTCCAATTTCCACACAACGCCCTAGTGATTAGAGAGAGAGATTTGCTTGTGTTCTTTCGAGCTCTTGCGCTTGGATTGCTTTCTTCCTTCTTGATTCTTTCTTGCGATCAAACTCACTTGTAATTGAGGCAAGAGACACCAATCTTGTGGTGGTCCTTGTAGGAACTTTGTGTTCCAAGTGATTGAGAAGAGAAAGCTCACTCGGTCCGAGGGACCGTTTGAGAGAGGGTAAGGGTTGAAAGAGACCCGGCCTTTGTGGCCTCCTCAACGGGGAGTAGGTTTGAGAGAACCGAACCTCGGTAAAACAAATCCGCGTGTCTCACTTCATTATTCGCTTGCGATTTGTTTTGCACCCTCTCTCGCGGACTCTATTATATTTCTAACGCTAACCCGGCTTGTAGTTGTGTTTATATTTGTAAATTTCAGTTTCGCCCTATTCACCCCCCCTCTAGGCGACTTTCAAAAACTCTATATGCCTTGCTATATGATGAATATCCAAGGAGAAAGCCTTCATCACATTTTTCTCAATTTAGAGAGTCGACTGCCCTTCCTCAAAATATAGCATTTGCAACCGAACACCCTAAAATAGGAAATGTTTGGCTTTCTTTCAATAAGCAATTCATAGGGAGTCTTTTTCAAGAGCTTGTGACAATATAATCTATTTGATGCATGACAAGCGGTATTAATTGCTTTGGCCCAATAGGAGTCTGTCACATTATATTCGGTTAACATAGACCTAGCCATATCAATAAGAGTCATATTTTTCCTCTCAACAATTCCATTTTGTTCTAGTGTGTATTTGGAAGAGAACTCATGTTTAATGCCCTTGTCATCACAATATTTATCAATTCTAGCATTTTTGAAATCCGACCCATTATCACTTCTAACTTTCTTGATGTCAAAATAAAATTTATTTTGGGCTAGTATAGCAAATGACTTAAAGGTTTCAAATACATTTCATTTATCTCGAAGAAAATAGACCCAAGTAAATCTAGAATAATCATCCATAATTACAAGACAATAAGAATTACCACCAATACTCATGAAGGATGTTGGTCCAAAAAGATCCATGTGAAATAATTCCAATGGTCTATGAGTAGACATTTGACTCTTGTAGGGATGAGTATTTGCCACTTGCTTCCTGGCTTGACATGAACTACATAATTTGTTCTTTTCAAATTTCACATCCTTCAACCCTCGAACTAAATCATGCTTGGATAGTTGATTCAATTGTCTCATACCAACATGACCAAGTCTCCTATGCCATAGCCAACCTAGTGAAGCCTTAGAGAATAGACAAGTTGTAAGTTTTGCCCCATTAGATGAAAAATCAACAAGATATAGATTCTCATGTCTAAAACCTTTGAATACTAGATTGCTACCATCAACACTTGAGATGAGGACATCATCAACGGTAAAATTACAACAAAAACCTAAATCACATAGTTGAGCTACAGATAACAAATTAAAGTTAAGAGATCCAACTAAGAGTACATTTGAAATGGAATGGTCATTTGAAATAGCTATTTTACCCAAACCTTTAACCTTTCCTTTGCGATTGTCTCCAAAAGTGATGCTATCATAGGTTGAGCAACCTTCCTCATTCATTTCGGTGAACATTCTCATATCACCGGTCATATGTTGAGTACACCCACTATCCAACACCCAATGATTTCCTCCCGCCTTGTAATTTACCTACAAAGGAAATTAATCTCTTTTAGGTACCCAAATTTGTTTGGGTCCTCGGATGTTAGTGACCAAGGATTTTGACACCCAAATTTCTTTCTTTTTGGTATCAACAATTGAAGTGCCAACAAACTTAGCATGTACACCTTTTGCATTATGTGAAAGGACATAAAAATGCTCAAAACATGGCAAGGATACATTTTTAAATTTAGGGCAATTTTTCTTGACATGTCCCTTCTTGTAGCATTTGTGACACACTTTGTCACATTCTTTCACAAACATGGTCTTTTGCTTAACAAATGCATTTTTTCCTTTCTTAGGAAGATACCCAAGGCCCTCACGATTAAGGGAGCAACGTTGACTTCCCAAGATAAAATCAAGTTTAGCTTTTCCACCATATGCCTTTTCTAAGTCATGAGTTAGAGCATTTACTCTTTCTATCAAAACTTCATTTTCAACAATGATGTTTAAATCATCACAACTAATATCATCATTTTCAAGAGAAATTCTACATTTGTCACAAATGAAATTAGTGGGTTGTGAATCACTTGTAGAGCTATCAAATAAGTCACAAGTGATTCCAACATCTTTGGTGACCACCACAACTTCATGTACAATTGGTGAGTTTTGAGATTTCACAAGGCTCTCACAACTTTCTTTTAGATTGTTGTGGGAAGTCTTGAGCTCCTCAAAAGACACTTGAAGGTTTTTGTATAGTTCCTTCAAGGTCCTAAATTTTTCTTTTTTTATGCATGTAGTCATCGGCCTCACCCAACATTCTAACAAGATCATCATAAGAATATCCATCATCATCATCAATATCATCAATGTCATCATCATCATCAATGTCATTTAAGTCGGTTATGATTTTTACCTTAGCATCTCCTTTTGCCATAAGACAATGAGGATATGAGAAAAGTGACGGTGACTCCTTGATAGCAATTCCGGCATTTAGTTTAGATGAAGAATCATCATCATCCGAGCTTGCATCCAAATCCCATTCGACTAGATAGGCTTTGCCATCCCTCTTCTTGTGATAGAACTTCTTTTTCTTCTTATTATCATCTCCATCCTTACCTTTGTTCTTCTTTTTTGGATAGTTCATGGCAATGTGACCGGGTTCCCCACACTCAAAAAATTTCCTATCATTGAAGACATTTCTTGATGTTTGTCCCTTTCTAGGTTGACCCTTCTTTTTCCTCAAGAATTTGTTGAATTTCTTCACAAACAGAGCAAATTCCTTATCGCTTTCACTTCCATTTACTTCATCTTCACTTTCTTCTTTTTCAATTGCCTTTGAAACTTTAGCTTTGAGAGCTATTGATCCCCCTTTCACCTTTTTAGCCAAATTAATAGCTTCGGCTTGAGATTTCTTGAATATGTCTTAAGAATTTCTCCCGATACTTCGGTTGGAGAGGTAGTGGTCAAATCACTCCTTACTAACATGGTCACAATAGTGTCATATTTTTCTAGAAGAGATCTAAGGAACTTGTGAGTGAAACCCACATCTAGTACATTAAAACCAAGTCCCTTGAGCTCGTTCACTATCTCATTTAAGCGATTAAACATGTCGGACGCACTTTCATCTTCCTTCATGAGAAATTGTTCAAACTTTCCGTTGCATACATAAAACTTTGCACTCTTCACAATTGTGGTTCCTTCATGAATTTCCATTAGCTTTGTCCAAATCTCATGAGCGGTTGTGAGATTTTTGATGCGGTTGAACTCATTTATGTCTAATGCATCATAGAATACATTCATTGCTTGATCATTGGTTAGAATATTCTCATGATCATTAGGAGACGGTTCATCTTCCTTCAATATAAGAAATCCATCTCTAACAATAGGCCAAATCTTTGCCCCCATAGCTTTAAGATGCGTTGACATTCTTATTTTCCAATAGTCATAATTGTTCCCATCAAAATGCGGCGGCTTCCCAATGTGCACGTTGTTGTTATTAGCCATTTTGTCCAACTCCAGGATGATAAAATCCACAATCAATGGAGTCCTTGCCTCTAATACCACTTGTAGGATCTAGGACACCGGCTAGAGGGTGGGTGAATAGACGGTTTTGACTAAATAAAATACACTAGACAAATTTAATCAAAACAACAAGAGATGCAAGTATTTCTAGCCTTGATGAGACAACAAAATGTAATGAGCAATTTAATCTAATGCCACAAAGATAAACAATATAGAGGTTACCAACTACTTATAAACAATATAAAATAGTTGAGAGAAAGACACCAAGATTTATCCCGTGGTATCTGTGATTTGCCGTTCATCCCTAATCCATGTTGAGGTGGAATTCAAGCTCTCACTTGCTCCTCTATCAAGACACGGCTTGATCTTTGAGCCAAGTGGACAAGAACTCACTCAATACCTTGATTTCACTAGTGTCACCTTTGCCGCTCCGGCGAGGTAGGCGCAAACCTCTCACAATCAATCCCGCGACTCCTCCACAATCTTCACGGAGAGCTCAACAGAGACAACACCGGAGTCGTCTAGGAGGTGGCAACCTCCAAGAGTAACAAGTCGATGACGCTTGCCCGATGTATCACCTAGTGCCTCGAAAGATCACAACGAATGCAAATGCACTAGAGTGTCTCAATCACTCACTAGAATGTGATCTCAATCAACTAGTGTGAGTGTTTGAGTGGGAGGCTCACAAATGAGTTCAATGTCTGCTAGAAATGGACAAGAGAGCCTCCACACACGAGCTACACTTCTATTTATAGCCCCTCAACACATATGTAGCCGTTATGTGCAACTTGCATAGATTCTGCGCACACGCGGACGGTCCTCGCCCTATGGCTGGACGGTCCACCGTACCAGTAACGGCTATATCGATCGTTTGAAACCTGTCAGAGCTGTTAGAAAAGTCAAGGTCGGACGGTCCGCCCACAGGGGCCGGATGGTCCGGATCCTGACACACTTGAGTAACAGAGTGCATGATCAGTCTCAGTAATACGAGCAGACGGTCCGCCAATCATGGCCGAACGGTCTGCACATGGACCACTTACCATCCGGCTAAAAACCTCGGACAGTCCGTAGTACAAAGTCCCAAAAACACACCGTCCCTACCGAAACTCGATTCTTCTTATGTGGACGGTCCGCCTATCGGGGCCAGACGGTCCGCCACAAGAAGGCAGGGACATACCTCTCTGGTAGAGTCGCGGACGGTCCGCCGTCCTCAGAAAAAAATTTTTTGCGCTGATTCAAAAGAATTTTAATTTTGAAACCCGTAGCGTTGTTATCCCTCATGCACATGTTACCATTTATGCTCTACGAGGCACTAAGTTATACACCATTCAAGTTTATTGACCCCTCTTAATAGTATGACTATCTATCCTATTAATCTAGTCAGTTTCTTCTCTAAACACCTGCTGACTGGCAAAAGCAAAAACCTATGTTTTACCTTTGCCTTCACTTGATCCACAATTAATGGTTATGATTCCTCAAGAACTTTGCTGTACCATGTGGTTCAGTCCTGCAATCTTATCACTCAAGGACCTGTTAGTCCACACTTAGTTGTCATTAATTACCAAAACACCACTTAGGGGCCTAGATGATTCACCCCTACGAACCCCTGATTAGTAAAGGGCTTAGATCCCATGTACTTTGGGGTGGTTACCGAACCCCTCCAAGGGGTCAACCATTGAACCCCTAATTAGTAAGAGGCTTAGGTCTCAATTCCTTTACTAGGAAGGCAATCTGAAGCGGTGTTTCTTCCCTATTAATTGCCAAGAATCAGAAGAGGAGAGAGAGACCTTTTTATGCATTTGCCTTGAGGAGGCGGAGTGGCGCCATTGGTTATGTCAGCCGGATGGGACATGTGGCCCCAAGGCAGGAGTTAATGCGACGAGACGTAATAGCCCGTGAGCTATCCATTGCGGTGCGCCTGCGCGTGGAATTTGAAGAGATAAAATCTATTTCTGGATTTGATCTTTCAATGTGGGAGGACTCGGCCCTGACCTTAGTGGGTCCATCGGTCCCTATATATATGTCTGGGAGGGAATCCTTCTATGTTCTTACCTTGCCTTTGCCTTCCTAGCCCTAGCTGCCTCTGCTTCTTTCGGCCGTAGCCAAGAGTCGTGCACCGAGACAGGGGAGCGAAAAAGAGCCCACGCACCTCTTCTTCGCCGCCTCCCCCCTTTGTCATCGCTGAGAAGCTCAACATCCTTGCTCCTCGTGAACCATGGCCCTTCTCCTCTGTGACCGACGAGGACCTGCAGGGCTTGGTCAATGGGGAGCTGCTTTGCCCCCGCTCCTTCGGGGCGCACCCTAAGTGGCTCACCCATGGGGACAAGGAGGAGCCGACTCCTGAAAGTTCCTTTTGTCCAGGAACAGGATCTAGATGTCGCCTAGAGGGGGTGAATGGGCAAATAAAAACTAACACTTAAAACTAAAAATTCTTACTCTACTCGAAGACTGATCGCAGTGGAATGAAAGACCCTTCGAGTAGGTTGCAGCGAATTGAAGTTCATGTCTTAAAATACACTGCACTTCGAAGACAGCTTGTACCACATTTAAGTATTCAAGTGCAAGTATAAAAAGCAAATAAGATAGAGAAACAACACATAGCACAAAGGTTCGGCCAAGCCTGAAATGCTTGCCTAGTCCTCGTTGGAGTTAGCCACACCTTGGCTTGGAGTCTATTTCAATTCCTTCCTTCATTTGCTCAGATCTGTCAGTGCGACAGATAGAGCCTTCCACTATGTTGATATCAGTTACAACGATGTCATGGTTGCTTACAATCTTCTCGGCAACACTCCGACAGAGTAACAATGTGCTCAAGGTTTTGCTCTAGCTCTCAGCATCACTTCCCCTCTCTCTAAAGGCATATAACTTTGCCTCTACACAAACTAGAGAGATACGCAAGAGAGGGAGAGAAAGAATTGATCCAAATGATGTATGGACTTGTTGGCTGCTCTTGTACTCTTGTTGGAGGTGCATAGGGGTCCCTTTTATAGTCCCAAGGGGCCTAGGAGTCGTTGGAGCTTCATTTGGAAGCTCCCAACTTTCCCTGTTTGCGGGTGCACCGCCCTGTCCAGTGCGCCACCAGACAGTGCATAGTAACGGATCTGATTGACAGTTTCCTTCTCTGAAAGGGCTAGCCATTGGTGCACCGGACAGGTTACTATTCACTGCCTTGTGCACTAGACATGTCACTATTCACTATCCTGTGTGCACCAGACATGTTACTATTCACTATCCCGTGCGTCGGACAGTTACTATTCACTGTCCTGTGCACCAGCTAACAGCACACTAAGTGCTTTTTCCTCCATTCTTTCTCCATTTGACTTCAACTTTTGGGAGGATTTTCCTGAGACTTAAACAAACACATTTAGAGTATAATCCAATTGACTTAGTCCTACAAACTTACCTCTTTCCCGTTCTTCTCCTAGTTTTTCTGTTTCTCCTCAAGCAGAGCTCAGAACAACACTTTTTCTATAGAAAGAGTTAGAGAGGAAACCAAAGCACCAAACTTGTAGTAAGAGGTGAATGCAACATAGTTGAACACTCAAACCTTACATACTTAACGTTTTTCATCGTTTACCCATTTTGGCATGTTTGAGGTCGATGTTGGACTCTAAATCATCAAGTCAACTTGACTTGATCTAGATTGACATATCTGAGCTCCAACACCCTGCAAAGGCCACATAGAATATATCCAAACATAGTAACAACCCAAACTAAATATCAAAGTGAACTAAGCTCTTTCGGGCTGCTTCCAGGTTCTGGCTTTGACACTGCTCCTCCTTCTAGTGACCTTGTTCACTTCTCGAGCTTGATCTTGAGCCTTATGACTTACACCACATAACTATAGATGTTACCTCATTGGTTGTAAGTCATGTCCTTATGTTGTAACATCCCAAAATTCCAACCCGAGGTTTGGAACCCTAATCTCCCCCCTATTTATCTCTCCCTAAAGTCCCACATAGGTCTCCTCATCATATGCATACACTTTGATTGATTAGAAGCACCTCACGTAGATTTTTTTAGCACCTAAGCTTATCTAGCTAATTATTTGTTCAAAAGGAAAGGAGAAGAAAAAAAGGGGGAAATAGAATTAGAAAATGGATTAAAAAAAGAGAAACCTTCCCCCTGGCTGGGCCGATTCCCGACCCATACCCGCAGCCTCTCTCTCCCCGCGCTCGCGACCCCCCTCCCCTCTCGGCCCACCTCCGGCCTGCTACCTCGCGCGTGCCAACCCGCCCCTCTCGCACACTCTCTCTCGCTGCTGCCTGACCCCACCCGCCAGCCGCTCTCTATAACACCCCAGGTGTTTACCTCTCGCTCGACAGCGAATATGGACGTAAGTACGAGATATCAGTAAGAATAACAGTCTTTGTATCTTAATTATCTTCGCTTATCACGATTTCATCTGTTTTCATCCATCCGGACTCTTCCTAAAAATTTTTTGATGTTCGGAACATAATTGTTCCGAAAATTAGCGAGTCCGGTGATCATTTAGAATTCATCGATTTCACAAATATGAATTTGGAATCTCGACCCTGTCTTGTGATTTTTTACCCAAGTAAATTTTATTAGAGGCTCGGCGACAAGAGTGTTGATGCGAGGTTAAATTGGAGCAAGATAATTAGAGCCGATATTGAGTTTTTGTAATTAATATGTTTTCTGTTTGGATTGCGGATATAATTATCTGGTTTCTAACCAAATTAGACAATGTCCAAAAATTTTCGCCGGTCTCATTTTGGTCCGACCCAATTATCCATTTTCTAGATCCTAATTCCTAAAACTGAATTTATCCATACATTTTGAGATTTTTTTAAAAAAAAGAAGAAAATTTCTTCTTTTCTTCCTAAGCCTTATCTCCCATCGCCACAAATTTCCCAGCCATTTCTTGTGGCCGATGGCCTTATCCTGTTGAGCTGTACACATTTCTCTTTTATCCCCATCTAGAATACACAGATCGATTTAACTTAAACCATGTAAAACGCTGCCAATATTCCATTAGTACACTACTAATGTAGAAATACTAGTAATGAATACGCCATTTGTATATTTGTATAAAAATGGGAGAGGAAATTTTTCTATTTCTTTTTCTCTCCATAGACTTATCCTCCATCACGGAATTTTCTTGTTCCTGTCTGTTGTTGCCGTTCAATTTGGCAGCAGGCCATTTCCTGCTTATCCAATTAACTCACGTATGGGAATTTTCATCTCCTGCACATTGATTAGCCTTGTCCAGCCACCGTTTCCATGGCCATTGGTTTATCCTCACGTATCCTCACCTAGGCAGACCTGGAAGTCTCACGAAGCCGCTGGGTTCAGGTTCTCATCTTATCTCGCGCCATCTCCGTGCATAGGTCGTGCCTTGTGCCTATGCCATTCGTCGCTCACCTCCACCAAACACGCACCCACCCGCCAGCACTACTGCTGCGTGGCAAAAATCCCTGGATCAACATTGTCTAACTCCGACGCGTCTCTCTCTCCCTAGCTTCAATCTTCAGCCGCCGCTTTTATATAGGATATTTTCCTCACCGCATTCAACATGTGCCTGGGAATCAGCCTCAGGTTTCTTCCTCCCAGTCCATAGGAGCCACCTAGCTCCTTGCATCTTCCATGGTCACTTCTTCGGCGTTACTCCAGCTCGCCCTAGCCCTTGCGCCTTGGTGTTTGTCCCTGCCCTAGCCACGTCCGACCAAACGTTCATGCGCCCTGCTCGCTCCCTGGAGCTTCTTCCTGCGCACGCGTCGTGCTCTCAGCTCGGAATTCCCCTGTTGTTCAGCTTGTCGCCCCGGCTGTTTCTCCCCTGCGTGCAGCTGTGCCCTCTGCTCGGATTCCTGTTGGCCGCACCCCCTATTTCTCCGGGCCGGTCAAGTTCTTTCTGGCCGCGAGCTCTCTCGTGTGCGCGTTCAGCCGAGGCCCCATCCCCTGCTGTGACCCGCCGTAGATTTTCCTACGCGCGCGTGTTTCCTTGCGCACGCGTCGCCGTCGAGTTCTCGGATGTTTTCGCACCGTGATGTTCCTCCAGCGCCATAGCTTCCCAGTTCCTTCTAGTCGCGCGCGCGAATTTTCTCGCTCGGCTTTGATTCCCAATCGCGTCGTCGACCTCGTCGTTCGCCATCGTTCGTCGTCACGTCGTTCGCCGTCGAGTCTCGCTGCCCATCGCGAAGTCCCTGCGTCCCGCCTGGGATTTTGCCGCGCGTCCTTGCTTGCCGTCTGTCCACACGTCATGCGTCGAGCAACGAAACAAAAATCCGTGCACGTCGAGCTCACGCGCCGAATCTTTTTCTAGCTCGCCGCGACGCTCGATGTCCTGCCTACTTGGCTCACCCGCGTCGGCTACTCACTGGTGCTCCAACTCGTCAGCTGTCATTGTCCTATCCGCGTCAGCACGCGACCGTGGTCGTGTTCGTCGAGTTCGCCAACACTTTGTTGCCGATTCGACTGTCGTCGCTGTTGTGTGCCTCATTGTGTGCTCGCCGAGTGTTGCCGGTTGTACCTCAGCACTCGTGCTTGCCGCTGGCTCGCGTTAACGCTCACGCGTCTGTTTGTTGTCACTGCGTCACCCTCGCTCTTCGTCCATCGGGCTTCACGCGTGCTCGCGTTTGTCGTCGGGCCGTTGAACCCGTTTTATCTTGCTCGACCTCGTCTTTGCCCTTCTAGTGGCCGTCATCAGTTTGGTGCTGGACTACGCTTCATCATCTAGTCGCATTGGCTGTTGACCTTGTTGGTCCTTTTCATGTTAAACCAGCAAGCTCCGCCATCGTCACTCAGCTGCTCGCCCCGCGTGTGCTTGTCAATTTTCTTGGTCGTGTCTGTCGAGCTGACCAACGCTCCAGCTTGCCGTTATCGCCAAGTCCCACGCAGTTGTGTTGTTCTCTCGTCGTCATTCATTCCTATTTTTCCCTGCCATGTGCCGCCTCGTCATGACGCGTGTCGTCGTCTTTAATCTCAATAGCTCTTCCGATACGCGCCTCGCCATGTTTCGCCTCCTCGTGATCAGCTCCATCTGGGTCATGTGGGCGGAAGATCTCAACACCTGTCAGATGTTCGACGATAGGCCCGAGCTAGAATTTATCAACATTCTCACAAGTATTGAGTCACGTTTGATGCTGGTAAGCTGAATTTATTTGCTTAGTAATTTTAGTGCTTTGCCGGTAGGCGCTATCAGCATTTCATACGAGGAATTTTAGTTGAGCGGTGAAGTCAGTGCTATGCATTCATGTGCATTATGCAAATCATTTAGGTACGTTTATTGACTATGTGATACGGAGGACCAAAGCTGAGTCGACCACAAGAGCATGGAAAGCGTGAGCGTCTCCAAAAGATGATGCTGATGAACGAACCTGAAGATGGATAATCTGAATAAGTATCAGAACAAAAGATGGTCGTCAAGCGGACGTCGTCTAACAACACTAACCTAGTGTTATCCAGGCAAGCCCCGGTGCATGCAACCCCTTCCTTGTGTTTTTAAATTATTTTTAAACACTTTAAGTCTAGTTAATGTGCATTAGGTTATAGGAGTTGCTTGGAAACCCTTTGATGCATTGGCTACCTTGAAATCCATTCCTTTTATAGATACTTCTGGTGAAGTATCAAAATATGATTTAAACAAAATGCTTAGCCCTGCTTATAAGTAGATAGAGTTTGTCCTTTGCACTTATGCCTAGCCTAGGTTTATCCTGAGGAAGGATGACCTCTACCTGCAAGAATATTTTCATTGGGAGCATTGGTGGGATCTTACTGCAAAGTTCCCTATAATGCTCTTTTCATCCTAAGGAACACAAACAATCCTAAGGGTGGAAGTACTTAAATCGGGACTTGGGCTAGGAACAGGTGATGTTCCATCCGGGTCAATTAAGGATTGGATGCGTATGTAGGCCTGTATGATCAGGGACTATCTTAACTGGCCACATGCCTTGCATATGGGACAGGGTAAGCTTGAACCCGGCTATTCCATACGTGAAAAGACAACCGCGCACTAGGCGTGGGAGATGGTGGGAGTAGCGTGTACCCTCCTGGCTGGAGGCTGGACGGAGGAGTACTGTGCTCCTGGGTAGCGCGGACCGGTTCACGTTGTGGAGGATCTGTGGGAACGGTTGACATATGCAAGGGTTAAGTGCTACATATGTCGTGTGGTTAGAGATCCTCAGCTGAGTAAATCGATTCGGATCGCCGTTATATCCCCGGACAGTGGAGACTTGATCACTGACCTGCAACCTAAGTCAGGATGTGAACCTCATGAATAAAAATGATGTTGTATTGATGAGATGGTGAAATTAGACCAGATGCAAACAGAGTCTATTAATATTTAATCTGGCGTTAAAATATTGAAAGTAAGGACTCACTTTAGTAAGCTAATCCTACAAAAGTATCTAAGTTGATTCTTGCTAAAGCATCTCCTTGATTCCCAAATCCAGCATATCCTTGAGAGTCTTTTCTTTAGTCGGGTAAGTCTTGCTGAGTAATTCCATACTCAGGGTTTTATTCCCTGTTATTTTTCAGGTTGTAGTTTTGTGCTGCTGATGATGGTGTTAAGTGCCGGTGGGCTCGGCCTTCTTATAAGTCTAGGTACCTCTTCTATACTTCTTACTGAGGATGGTCACTTGAGCTAGCATATATTTCAAAACTACAAATAATTTATAACATTTCAAAGTTTATGCTTTGAACCATTTTTTAATCACTCCGATCATGTACAATGTAAACTTGATGTAACTTGTAAAATTTGGTAATAAGATTTCCGCTGCAAAGTGTTGGTGTGTGATTTGTGTTTACTTAATCTTGCGATCTTGGTTGTAAGTGGTTTATCCGGGGTCCTTGGGACACTAGGACGAATCCTGTTAAGTTATTTGGTGCACATGCATAGCCGTCTGAGGTCTTTAAGACAAATACAGGTGCATGTGGGCCCAATAACTTGGGAGGTTCTGCCACACTCTCATCCTCACTCTCTCGCGCCTGCGCATCGCTGACAAGCCAGCCCCGCCAGTCAGCCACCCCGTCTCCCTCACCGCGCACGGATTCAGCGCGGTCACCTCCGACCACCGTCCTCTTCTCCTCCCCGCCTGTACTCGCCGCGCAGAGGAGTTTTGCACCGCTTTGTCCTCGCTTGCTATGGACGCGTCCTTGCACGGCATCGCCCCGCCGTGCGATCTCGTCGCCGTCGCTGTGCACCATTTACTCCGTCGCGGGGCACCTCACCGGCGTCCACCTACCACCGCTGCTCCCCTCCCCTCGGGCGCCTATAAAAGGGCCGCCCTGAGCTACTCCATGCCCTGCACCGGCCTTGGCCACTCTTCTCCCCCTCCCCGAGCTCAACCGCACCAGCTCCACCGCCCCTCCCTCCGCTCCGGTGAGCTCCTTCTCCTCCTCCCCCCTCTAGTTGTTCAGCAAGCAATTCACTAGGCGCAGCAGCTTCACCACAGCACCGCTGACTCGGAACACTGCTCCCCTGTCTCCGAACACCACCCAAACCTCGCCGGCAACGACTCCCGCCGTGGAGCTCCGCCACCCCATCGTGGTCAGCCCCCTCCCAGTCAGCTCTCGCGAAATTGGACCCACCATTAGGCTCGCCAGCCTCTTCTCATTCTTTGGCACCTGCCTGATCCCCAGGAACTGGGCCACCGGCGGCGAATCGCTGTTGAACCCGCCGGCGGCAGGGTTTTCCCCACGGGTCGGCCGGTTCGCCCCTGCCCCGTCGCGCACTGACGCCGTCTCCCCTCCCGTTCTCCCTGGCGCTTGGGCCCGTGGCCGACGCCGTCTCCTCGCGCGCCGGCGCCATCTCTCGCCCTTGGGCCGTGCTAGGCCGGCTCGCCCGCGCCCGTGCGCGCACCTACACCCGGCTAGGCCGGAATCCCCCCCGGCCCACCAAGCCAAAAATCCTTTTACTTTTTTCTTTTTCATCTTTTTCCCATTTAATTATTTATATCTTGATATTTTATGTACCAAAAATTATCCAAACACTTTCTAAAGTCGCATAAAATGATAATATTAGGAACTTGACACACTCCACTCAACCACTGTTTGATGTATTGTTTATTGCCTGTTTTGCTAGAAGAAGCGGGGACCGTCAATCCGGAACCCGTAGCCCCAGAAGAAGGGCAGGAGCCCGACCTCCCGGAAATAGAACTTTCGTGCCACGAGAACTTCGACGAAGGCAAGTCCATCCTTCCCTTGATGCATAATTTACCTATTCTTTCTACCACTACCTAAGCCAGGGATTAAGGGATGGAATATTTGCATTGTGAGTAGAGTGATAGCCCGCATTAACAAACATCTTTTGAGTACAAAATGTGGGATGGGAAAAGAGCAGTAGTTTTGACTAAGCGATGTTTAAAAAAAGTGTGCGATGAAGGGTATTGACCCTCATCACCTTGTGAGTGGGATGATTAGGGACTCCCTGGTTTAGGGGAGGGCCTACGATGATGGCTCAACTGGTTTAGGTGTGAGCAGAAGGATCGTCCCCTCATATAAGGACCGGTTTGTCATCCTTCACTACCTGTACTCATGATAAGTACAACCACTCGAGACTGTGTGGGCAGTCACTCAATCTAAACTCGTACGGTCCAACCCTAGGGTTATGAAGGATGGGGAGCACCGGGAGGATAAGGAGGGGGAATCTTTTGTCCGGTTTGGACATGGCGGTGGCTTGACTCCTTCCGGTATAACCGCTAAGGTTAGGATGTGCGAGGGAAGAAAGAGATTCGAATTTGGATCTCATTGGCCATGGGATCGCAGAGCCGGACTAGTGGGTAAAGTGTACCCCTCTACACAGAGTTTCAAACCTATTCT
This sequence comes from Zea mays, assembly GCF_902167145.1. Taxonomy (NCBI): domain Eukaryota; kingdom Viridiplantae; phylum Streptophyta; class Magnoliopsida; order Poales; family Poaceae; genus Zea; species Zea mays. The sequence goes on along the minus strand of NC_050097.1, from coordinate 45,469,171 downwards.
AATAGTCCGTGTCCACTGGTATGGACGAGTCTGGTGTGGTATGGCAATTAGTGTTTTTACAACCTCCGTGAACAGGGGAATGTGTGTGAGTGTGTTCTTGAAATAAAAAAAACGAAGCCACGGGAGCAGGAAGCTCAGTGGTGGTCGGGTACTGTGTTATTTTTCCTTCTTTGGGAAAAAACCCTAAAAGTACTGCCTTTCTCTGAGAAAAAGAAGAGTGACTTCAACTCCACCATATAAAACATGTATGATATAGGTCCCTTTCTCCTTACGGGAGTGGGATGGGCTTGCGGAATTCCTAGTGTATTCACCTAGATTTATTTATGTTTTTTTCAGCAGCTGAAGACTTCTTTTCTGCTATGCTTGATTAAGGGGACTGTGCCTGCACCCAGTTTTGCCTGTGGCTGGGCTAGTTTATCTCCTACCGCGCTTTGTATTCCTGGCTCTCTCGAGCTTGTACTCTGGTATTGTAATAACCTTTATTCGAACTATGTACTATTTGAAGTAAGGAATGTGGTTACTAGCCTCCTGGGACTAGTATTTGTATCACATTTGAGTCCCAAAGGATCGAGACGCTTCAGGTGGTATCAGAGCCATAGGACTTGCCGTAGGTCACAGCCCTGACCTTAAAAGTTTGCCTTAAAAGAAAATACCCCTTACCCCAAGAAAAATCTTCTCTCCTTCTCTCCGATATTAACAGACCCTTCTTTTCCTATTCCAGATGGAAGACTCTCTGGTCATTAGGACATCCTACTGTTCAGAGGTGGAAGGGTTCCCTCATCTGTTGCGAAGTTGCGCGCTTCACATGGGGATCCGCAAGAAGCCAGAATATGTCTGGAAGGAATATCTCGAGAATGGAATGAAGAAGTGCTCTATGGCAGTCTACCTACGAGAAAGTTGAAACTACCCAAACCACCCTCCTTTCCAAGTCACTTTCACCGGACACCGCTTCCCAGACACTTGCCAAAATGTTGCCCGAAAATCCCTCCGACAGCTAAGCCAAAACTATAGCAGAGAGGTCTTTGAAACCCCCCTTCGTTACTTTCCACCCAGCGACAAAAATACCCCTGCCTGGAGGAAAAGACTCCAGGCCCTGTCAGGAAGAGATCCTACCGAGGATGACCCCACCATTGTCTACATGGCCGGATACCTCCACACTCTCGATAACCAATACGATGACCTTTCCTCCCACTGCACTCACCTAAACTCCCGGGTGGAAAGCTTGGAGCAACAAGTCAAGGAACTTAAGAAGGAAAAGGCGTCCCTCCAAGAGAGTCTCGAAATAGCGGAAGGCGAGGAAACCAACACTCGTGAAGCCTACCGAACCCTAAAGATGGATTACGACAAGAAGCTAAAGAAGCTCGCCCCCATGATGAAAATTCGAAAGAAGACCAGGAGCCAAGGATGCCAGACTGAGCAGAAGAAGGAAGCCCCTCCAGCCCTACCTCCTACCAGGATAGAGAACTCATCCGACACCGGGGATATGTCCCTAGCTAGCCTTGATGACCTTCTCAAGGAATTTGGGGACACTTTAGAGAAAGAAGTTCGGGAGTACCTTAGATAGCACTCGCGTGTAGTGCGACTTGTGGTAACTGTATGCTTGTAATGAACTTGTGTAATGAATAAAATAACTTGGTTGAAAAAAAATTGGCATACGCATAGTAGTAACTCTTTTCCCTTGGCAGATGGCTTCGGATAAAACCACGCCTACCGCCTCCGGGATTAGAGCAGGGTTTCCCCTAGGAGCTGAAGGAGAAGCTGGCGGAGAAGGGAGTGAGACCCACCTCCCCGTACCTCCGAAGCTGCCATTAGATTTAGCCCAAGTTCTAGCCAATCAAACCCGATTCATTGAAGTCCTCACTAGAAGCCTGGAGAATCAGCGCCCGAATAGTGGAAGACCACAGGACAGGATGGGGGATTTCCTAAGGCTCAAGCCTCCCACGTTCGCTGGATCCAGCAATCCCCTCGATGCTAACGACTGGCTGCGCACGATAAAAAGGAAATTAGAAGCCACCGGATGCCCAGAAAATCAGCATGTTCAATTGGCTGCTCATCAACTTTCCGGGATGGCACTAGCAGGGCAGGATATTACCGCCGTTTTATCAAAGGGTTCTCCAGCATAGCAAGACCTATGACTGAGCTCCTCAAGAAAGACAAAATAAGTTTGTGTGGACCCCGAAGTGTGAGGAAAGTTTCCAGGTCATAAAGAAAAAGCTCACGACCGCACCCGTTTTGACACTGCCAGACACCCATCAGGATTTCGTCGTCTTCTGTGATGCTTCAAGGCAAGGCTTGGGGTGTGTTTTGATGCAAAATGAGAAAGTCATTGCTTATGCATCACACTTACTCAAGCCGCATGAGCAGAATTATCCAACCCACGATTTGGAATTGGCAGCCATAGTACATGCCCTAAAGATATGGAGGCACTACCTGATTGGGAACAAATGTCATGTCTTCACTGATCACAAGAGTTTGAAGTATATCTTCACTCAGCCAGACCTCAACCTTCGCCAGCGAAGATGGCTAGAAATGATCAAAGATTATGACCTTGAGATCCACTACCACCCCGGGAAGGCCAACGTAGTAGCAGACGCCCTCAGCCGAAAACCTTTCAGGATGAAGGGGACCAACTTCTTGGAAGATTGGAAGAAGGAATCAGCTCAACTGAATGCATGTCTGGGAGACAACGGCAGCCTAGAAGTCAAGCCGATGCTAGAAGACCTCATATGCAAGGCTCAACACTTGAACATTGAAACAACAGGCCTTATGGAAAAAGTCCGCAAGAAATAACTTCCGGACTTCAGGACAGATGAGAAAGGAGTCCTTTGGTTCAAAAACCGTCTATGTGTGCCAAAGGGAGAGGCACGAGAAGTCCTGCTCGATGAAGCTCACAACTCAGCCTACTTCATCCACCCAAGAACCACCAAGATGTACCTGGACCTCAAAGCCAGATACTGGTGGAGAGGGATGAAGAAAGAGATAGCACAGTATGTGGCCCGATGTGACACTTGTCAATGAACCAAGGCCGAGCATTAGAAGCCTACAGGCCTATTGCAACCCCTTCCGGTGCCCGAATGGAAGTGGGAAGATATAGGCATGGATTTTATAACCGGACTGCCCCGGACACAGAAAGGGAACGACTCTATCTAGGTGATAATAGACCGTCTTACCAAGGTAGCTCACTTCATCCCAGTGAAAACTACCTTTGGAGGAGCCACCCTTGCCCGGATATATCTTAAAGAGATAGTCAGGCTCCATGGTATCCCTCGGAAGATAGTGTCAGACAGGGGGACACAGTTCACTTCAAAATTTTGGAAGAGCCTTCAGCAAGCTATGGGCACTAAGTTAGACTTCAGCACCGCCTATCACCCCCAGTCAGATGGTCAGACGGAAAGGGTCAACAAGGTTCTCGAGGATTTATTAAGAGCCTGTGTGTTGACGTTCGACAGAAACTGGGAGTCCAGTTTGCCGTATGCTGAATTCTCGTATAACAACAGCCATCAGGCCAGTATCAAGATGTCACCGTTTGAAGCATTGTATGGACAAAAGTGCCAGACCCCCCTAATGTGGTCCAACATAGGGGAGAAGACACTGGAAGGACCTGCCTTTGTGAAAGAGGCCGAAGAGAAAGTTGCCCTGATCCGCAAAAGATTACTTGAAGCTCAGAGTCGGCAGAAAAGTTATGCAGACAACAGGCGAAGAGAACTCAGATTTGAGAAAGGAGACTTCGTATACCTCAAGGTCTCCCCGATGCGTGGTGTTAAAAGATTCCAAGTGAAAGGAAAGCTAGCGCCGCGATTCGTCGGCCCCTATCCCATCATTGGTAGAGTGGGACCCACAACATACCGCCTTGAATTACTGGAATCCATGTCAGATATCCACAATGTGTTTCATGTGTCCCAGCTCCGCAAGTGCCTGCAAGTACCAGAGAACCACATCGAGGCAGAGACAATCCAGATTCAGAAAGATCTCCAGTACTGAGAAAAGCCAATAAAGATTCTTGACTCAGCAGTCCGAAAGACCCGCAACTCAGAAGTGAAACTCTGTAAAGTTCAGTGGAGCAGAGAAGGAGAAGAGGAAGCTACCTGGGAAAGTGAGGACTCTTTGAGGAGGGAATACCCCTACCTTTTTCTCAAACCCCGTCTGAATCTCGAGGGCGAGATTCCTTTAAGTGGGGTAGGTTTGTAACATCCCAAAATTCCAACCCGAGGTTTGGAACCCTAATCTCCCCCCTATTTATCTCTCCCTAAACTCCCCCATAGGTCTCCTCATCATATGCATACACTTTGATTGATTAGAAGCACCTCACATAGATTATTTTTTAGCACCTAAGCTTATCTAGCTAATTATTTGTCAAAAGGAAAGGAGAAGAAAAAAGGGAGAAATAGAATTAGAAAATGGATTAAAAAAAAGAAAAACCTTCCCCCCTGGCTGGGCCGATTCCCGGCCCATACCCACAGCCTCTCTCTCCCCGCGCTCGCAACCCCCTCCTCTCTCGACCCACCTCCGGCCTGCTACCTCGCGCGCGCCAGCCTGCCCCTCTCGCACACTCTCTCTCGCTGCTGCCCGACCCCACCCGCCAGCCGCTCTCACCCTCGCTCTCTCGCGCCTGCGCATCGCTGACAAGCCGGCCCCGCCAGTCAGCCACCCCGTCTCCCTCTGCACGGCTTCAGCGCGGTCACCTCCGACCACCGTCCTCTTCTCCTCCCTGCCTGTACTCGCCGCGCAAAGGAGTTTGGCACCGCTTCGTCCTCGCTTGCTGTGGCCGCGTCCTTGCACGGCACCGCCCTGCCGTGCGGTCTCGTCGCCGCCGTTGTGCACCATTTACTCCGTCGCGGGGCACCTCACTGGCGTCCACCTGACACCGCTGCTCCCCTCCCCTCGAGCGCCTATAAAAGGGCCGCCCCGAGCTCCTCCATGCCCTGCACCGACCTCGGTCACTCTTCTCTCCCTCCCCGAGCTCAATCGCACCAGCTCCACCGCCCCTCCATCCGCTCCAGTGAGCTCCTTCTCCTCCTCCCCCCTCTAGTTGTTCAGCAAGCAATTCACTAGGCACAGCAGCATCACTACAACACCGCAGACTCGGAACACCGCTCCCGTGCCCCGAATCACCACCTAAACCTCGCCGGCAACGACTCCCACCGCGGAGCTCCGCCACCCCACCGTGGTCAGCCCCCTCCCAGTCACCTTTGGTGAAATTGGACCCACCTTTAGGCTCGCCAGCCTCTTCTCGTTCTTTGGCACCTACCCGATCCCCAGGAACCGGGCCACCGGCGGCAAATCGCCATTGAACCCGCCGGCAGCCGGGTTTTCCCCACGGGTCGGCCGGTTCGCCCGTGCCCCATCGCGCGCTGACGCTGTCTCCCCTCCCGCTCTCCCTGGCGCGTGGGCCCATGGCCGACACCGTCTCCTCACGCGCCGGCGCCGTCTCTCGCCCTTGGGCCATGCTGGGCCGGCTCGCCCGCGCCAGCGCGCGCACCTGCACCCGGCTGGGCCGGAATCCTCCCCCCGGCCCACCAAGCCAAAAATCCTTTTCCTTTTTTTCTTTTTCATCTTTTTCCCATTTAGTTATTTATGTCTTGATATTTTATGTACCAAAAATTATCCAAACACTTTCTAAAGTCACATAAAATGATAATATTAGGAACTTGACACACTCCACTCAACCACTGTTTGATGTATTGTTTATTGCCTGTTTTGCTAGAAGAAGCGGGGACCGTCAATCCGGAACCCGTAGCCCCGAAAGAAGGGCAGGAATTAAGGGATGGAATATTTGCATTGTGAGCAGAGTGATAGCCCGCATTAACAAACATCTTTTGAGTACAAAATGTGGGATGGGAAAAGAGCAGCAGTTTTGACTAAGCGATGTTTAAAAAAAGTGTGTGATGAAGGGTATTCACCCTCATCACCTTGTGAGTGGGATGATCAGGGACTCCCTGGTTTAGGGGAGGGCCTAAGGTGATGGCTCAACTGGTTTAGGTGTGAGCAGAAGGATCGTCCCCTCATATAAGGACCGGTTTGTCATCCTTCACTACCTATACTCATGATAAGTACAACCACTCGAGTCTGTGTGGGCAGTCACTCAATCTAAACTCGTACGATCCAACCCCAGGGTTATGAAGGCTAGGGAGCACCGGGAGGATAAGGAGGGGGAATGTTTTATCCGGTTTGGACATGGCGGTGGCCTGACTCCTTCCGGTATAACCGCTAAGGTTAGGACGTGCGAGGGAAGAAAGAGATTCGGATTCGGATCTCATTGGCCATGGGATCGCATAGCCGGACTAGTGGGTAAAGTGTACCCCTCTGGGTAGAGTTTCAAACCTATTCGAATAGTCCGTGTCCACTGGTATGGACGAGTCTGGTGTGGTATGGCAATTAGTGTTTTTACAACCTCCGTGAATAGGGGAATGGGTGTGAGTGTGTTCTTGAAATTAAAAAAACGAAGCCACAGGAGCGGGAAGCTCAGTGGTGGTCGGGTACTGTGTTATTTTTCCTTCTTTGGGAAAAAACCCTAAAAGTACTGCCTTTCTCTGAGAAAAAGAAGAGTGACTTCAACTCCACCATATAAAGCATGTATGATATAGGTCCCTTTCTCCTTACAGGAGCGGGATGGGCTTGCGGAATACCTAGTGTATTCACCTAGATTTATTTATGTTTTTTTCATCAGCTAAAGACTTCTTTTCTGCTATGCTTGATTAAGGGGGCTGTGCCTGCACCCAGTTCTGCCTGTGGCTGGGCTAGTTTATCTCCTACTGCGCTTTGTATTCTTGGCTCTCTCGAGCTTGTACTCTGGTATTGTAATAACCTTTATTCGAACTCTGTACTATTTGAAGTAAGGAATGTGGTTACTAGCCTCCTGGGACTAGTATTTGTATCACATTTGTAATACCCAAATATGTAAACAATGGAAATAGGGTTGATCTCAATGTTTGGTGACTATTACTCATCATCACATGTGACTGATCATGTTTAAAAATGAGAAAAACCTTTACTAAAACACAAGTAAACCATTGCATCATATTGGATTTTTGTTCGTGCATTTAAAACAATAATAATATGAATAAAAATAAGATAATAATGAGAATTTGAGATTTAGCCTAAATTTAAATTCTAAAAATTGGGAAAATAAAGAAGGAAAATATTATACAAAATAGAGAAAATAAATATATGAATAAATACATTTTGGTCCTACTTATATTTTAATTTAGGCTTTTAACTCAGGTATGAAGCTCACAAACAAGTTTGAATTCAAAATGGAGATTTAAAAGAGAAAATAGAAAAAGAAGAACTAAAACCGTCTGGACCGGCTACCTCACTTTCGGCCCATTTACCCCAATCCCGCCAGCCCAACTGTGGTCACACTGACTGGTGGACCCACCCCGTCGGTCGCACTACGCCAGCGCATGCTAGTCATTCGTCGTGGGGAGGGCACTGACTCGCGAGGCCCATTGACTAGTTCCTCCTGCTACCTCGGAACGGAATTGCCCCGTTCGCAGCGACCTCCTTCTTCTCCGTTGGCCGTTCGCAACAGGCGTCGCGTGCATCTCGCGCTCCTCTGACCTTTCCCCCAAAATAGGTCTCGACCCTAGTATAAAACTCTTGACCGCCGTCCTCCCTGCTCTTGCTGCCGCGCGCCCCTCTCCGGCCACCCACCGCCGGCGCCCGTGTCCATGAACTAGCGTCCTTTCTCTTAGCTCGGTACCCATTCAGTTCGTCCACCTCCTTCTCTTCAAGTTCGGGTGCCCATGGTGACCAGTGGTGCGCCCGCCACCATTGGGGAATTCGCACCGAGCTCCATCGACGTGATCGAATGAGTGACAGGTCCGCTCGGGGAAAGCTCTAGCCTTCGTCACCCGCTAACGCGGTAAGACTTCCTTCCAAGGTTTCGTTGTATTTCTCGCTCTGCATAGTAAGCGTTTTGGGTTGGAGCAAGTTCACCAGGGCATGGCTTGGATGCTCGTCCATGGCGCATCTATGGCGGGCGGCAACCAGAGAGGGAGAATTGTGTGTCACCGCCGCGGTGCTTGCTTGTGGCTCGCGGTGTTCGTCGGCTTTAAGGGAAAGTGTGCGTGAGGAAATTAGTGCACGGGTTGCCTTGGGTGGCATGGCAATACCTCACCGGAGCCCTTGTCCCGCCGCTGGGCCGCTGTGCATCGTGGACAGGGATCGTCGGGACTTAATCACCGGTATCGTCGCCCCCATGACGTTCGCCCTCTCCTCCACACCATGTAGCATCTCTTTGATTGGGTTTTGGGGAAGGGGGGAGCCAGGGGGACTGCACGCCGGTGATAGTACCGCCACCGTAGGGAGGGTGGCGCCGCCGTCGGGTGTGATAGTGAGAGGTTTAGTTGTGTGAGTCCTCGGATCCGTAATGGAGGGCTGGGATTTGATCGGATGCAAACGAGTTTGGGGCCATCGATCCATGATCCGATGGCTAGCTTTGCATAACGGTTTGGGGAACTAGGGTTTAATCCGAGCCATTCACTGTCGATCGACCGACTGTAAATACATACCGGTTCGGAATGAAGTTAGTCCAATCTGTGCCGTCCGTTTCTAATCCGGCGGCGCTGGATCCCCGATACCCCTTCGCGGATACATTTTGTTAAAGAGCCCGTGTCCTTTACCTATATCAACCCGTCGTCCAGCGCACGATAGATCTGAGTCTGTGGAGTTTTTGCAGGTTTAACCCCTGGACTTTCTGAAAAATGAGGCCCAGTCCTGAGATGATTAAAAACAGAGAATTAATTATAGAAATTCGTTTTTAATACAAAAACAAATATAGAAACTTGTAAAATGCATAGAAAATCCATTTTTAGTCCAAATCACTCCATTCCAGTTCTTAAAATTTTGTAATTTTATTCTCCATCGTCTAGAGTCTCTTTTTCTACATGAAAACAGTAGGAAAATTAATTTGTCACTTAACTCTATTTTAATCACATTAAACCTTAGGAAATTCATAACTTAAATTCTATAACTCCAAATTTAGTGATTCCAGTTCCTATGGTTTCATTTTAATGTGTAGATTTTTACTGTATATTTCATTCATCTGTTTGGTGTGATGTTGATTTTGGCTATACTATGTATGTATTGTGTTGATGCGAGTAGACGAGCAACCCACTGTGGAACCTGAGCTTCAACAAGTAGAAGTAGCTGAGCAGGAGCTCATTGCAGGCAAGTTGTGCCCTTGATCACTTACTTTTCCCAGCCATGTTCTTATTAATTTTAATGATCTGCATAGGTTAATTTTGATGGGAGCCTTTATGTTACCCCAGTTTTGATTACCTCTATACCTTGTTCACCCCTGAAATATTTTTGGGTAGTACTTGCTATTGCTTTATGTGGATTGGGTATGGAGATACACTATTCATGATTATTCTGTTATTATCTTGTTATTATTACTGTTCATGTTAAGATCATTAAATTAATGGGAACATGGAGCGACCACCCGGGAAAACAGTGCTACCACAAGGGTTTAATGGGACGCCCTTGGCTGATTAACTAGGAAAGCTAGTGGAGGGCTGCCTTACCCGAAAGGGGCAAGGGCAGTAGGGGAGAGGTCAGTGCGGGGAGGTCCCTGGTTGATTTTGCTGCGATGGCGGTCAGCCAGGAACCCTGTACTGGATCTTCCTATAAACTGTAGCGGGTTTTCGGAAGCTAGTGGAACTTTGTAAAGGCCTCGTAGTGGATCCCTAGCCATTCACCTCGGTAGTGTCTAAGGGCCTTGCAAACCCAGGCGACATGGGATACACGACTTGTGGGTAAAGATGCGCAACCTCTGCAGAGTGTAAAACTAGTATACTAGCCGTGCTCACGGTCAAGAGCGGCTCGGACCCTCACATGATTAATTATGGAACTTAAATTCAATTTGACATTTGCATCGCATTTGGGATTATTTTACTATTACTGTTCTTTATTATTATTAAGGTTTGGTATTTACTTACACTTAGTAATTGCTAATAAAATTTTGACCAACTTATAAAAGCAATGCTCAGCCTCAACCTCTATTTCATTGATCAGCCTTACACTACATGAACTCCCACCTTTGGTGAGTTCATGCCACATTATTCCCCACGACTTGTTGAGCTATGAACGTATGTGAGCTCACTCTTGCTGTCTCACACCCCCCCACAGGAGAAGAACAGGTGGTTCAGGAGGAGCCACAAGGCGAGGAGTATGATCTGATCTAGGTGGCGTTTCTCAGTTGACATTGGCGCCGACGATCCTTAGTTCGTTTTATGTTTATTCTTTTATTTTGTATTAAGTCTTCCGCTATGTAATAAATACTCTGATGTTTTATGACATTTATCTCTATACACTCTGTTATTATATATGTTGTCTTCTTGGCGCATGTATGAGATGCACCCGGTTTTGTCCCTTTAAAACCGGGTGTTACAGAAGTGGTATCAGAGGAAATGTTGACTGTAGGACGAAACCTAGATAGAAATGGACAAAACCCTTACCTACTTACCTTACTCTGACTCATTCTATACTTATCTCATCTTGATCTTGTCTCACCTTCTGCTACTCTACTCTGATTAATCTTATCTTTTCTACTCTGAGACAAGATGGATTTCACACCTGGGAATCCTACATTTGTGATCTTTTTTAAGAGATAGGAGACCTACGACAAAAACTAAAACTATTTTCTCTATTTTTTTTAAAAAAAATGTTGGTTGATTGTTCTGATGATAAATGCTTGATTTGCTTCTTTGATTGATTGAAACATTATAGTTGGGCATCTTAGCATGTACCACTATAAGGTAATGAATTAGCCTTAGTAGGCAACACACTTAGCTAATGAATCCCCCAAAGTAACATAATTCGTAATCACCTGCCTTGTCTACAATCCTTCCTTTCTTACCCTATGTTTCTAATCTAGATGGCTACCCCTATACTGTTAGAAGAGAGCAGTATAGACGTGATCCTTGGTATATCGTGGTTAAGAAAGGCAAAGACAGTTTATACACTGTGCTAAGGGAACCGTAGAACTCACCAGTTCCAAAGGAGAAAGATTCGAAGTTGAGGTTGTAGTAACTACCACCATCAGACTAGCGACATTCTTAGTAGATGGGAAGTTGAGTTGGTCATTGATCTCTTACCTGGGACTGCTCATATTTCTAAACGGCTATATAGGATGTCCGTAGGAGAACTAAAGGAACTTAAGAAGCAATTAATGGAATTACAAGAGGCTGGATATATTCATCTGAATTCTTCACCTTGTGGAGCACCGGTTCTAATTGTACAGAAGAAAGAAGGATCACAAGGGATGTGCGTGGATTATAGGACCCTTAATGATGTTACTGTGAAGAACAAGTATCCATTACCCCACATTGAAGATTTATTTGATCAGATGAGAGATGCAAGGGTATTCTCGAAGATTGATCTCCGATCGGGTTACCATCAAATGAAGATTAGGCCATCGGATATTCCCAAGACGGCTTTCTCGACTCGATATGGATTATATGAGTTTACTGTTATGTCGTTTGGATTAACCAATGCCCTAGCTTATTTTATGAACTTGATGAACAAGGTGTTTATGGAGTATTTGGACAGATTCGTCGTAGTATTCATCGACGATATTCTTATCTATTCCAAGAGTGATAGCGATCATGAGGAACATCTGAGATTGGTGCTACAGAAGCTAAGAGATAATCAACTCTACGCCAAGTATGGCAAATGCGAGTTTTGGATTGACGAGGTGTCATTCCTTGGACATATCATATCCAATGGAGGAATATCAGTGGATCCTGCTAAGGTTAAGGAGATTTATTGAAGGATTGCTAAGCCTATGACTTCGCTTTTGGAGAAAGGAAGAGAATTTAAGTGGGACGAGAAGTGTCAAGACAACTTTGATCAATTGAAGAAAAGATTGATGTCGCCACCAGTATTGGTTATGCCCGACCTACAGAAAGGATTTGATATCTATTGTGATGCATGTGGCCAAGGCTTAGGATGTGTGCTTATGCAAGAAGGACATGTGATTGCCTATGCGTCTCGTCAATTACGGAAACATGAATTGAACTACCCCACTCATTACTTGGAATTGGCAGCAGTTGTGCATGCACTTAAGATTTGGAGACACTACATCATGGGAACTAAGTGCCAAGTATATACGGATCATAAGAGCTTGAAGTACATATTCACTCAGAAGGATCTCAACCTTAGGCAACGCCGTTGGTTGGAGCTTATTAAGGATTATGATTTGGAGATTCACTATCACTCGGGCAAGGCAAATTTGGTTGCAGATGCCTTGAGTCGAAAGGAGCATGTTCATTTAGCTGTTGCTGCCCAGCTACCCGATGAGATTGTTGAGGATTTCAGGAGACTTAACCTGGGGATAGTTGCTCAAACTAAAGGAGTTACGATTGATGTGGAACCTACTTTGGAGCAAGAAATCCGCAAAGGTCAACTTGACGATGCTAAAATAAAAGAAATTAAGGATCTGATTACTGTGGGTCGAGTTCCGGAATTCACGGAAGATGAGCAAGGCACTGTTTGGTTCAAGGACAGGATATGTGTTCCTGATATTGAAAGCATTCGAGAGACTATTTTAAAGGAGGCCCATGACTTGGATTATTCTATTCATCCTGGTAGTACCGAGATGTATCAGGATTCGAAGCAGAAATACTAGTGGTATGGATTGAAAAGAGATGTGGCTGCACATGTGGCTATGTGCGATGTGTGTCAATAAGTTAAGGCTGAACACCAGAGGCTAGCTGGACTATTGTACCCATTAAAGATACTCGAATGGAAGTAGGAAGAGATTGGTATGGACTTCATTATTGGATTGCCTCGCACCTCGAAAGGATGTGATTCTATATGGGTTATTGTGGATAGACTGACCAAAGTGGCTCATTTCATTCTGGTCAAGACTACTTATAAGGGATCTTAATTGGCAGAGTTATATATGGATCGAATTGTGTCTCTACACGGTGTACCGAAGAGGATCGTCTCGGATAGAGGATCACAATTTACCCCCAGATTTTGGAAAAGTTTTCATGAGAATATGAACACAAAGTTGAACTTCGGTCCGGCTTATCACCCTCAGACTGATGGACAGACTGAAACGACCAATCAAGTATTGGAAGATATGTTGAGAGCTTGTGCCCTTCAGCATGGAGGAAGTTGGGATAAAAGTTTACCATATGCTGAGTTCTCATATAATAATAGCTATCAGGCCAGTCTGAAGATGTCACCTTTTGCGGCCTTATATGGGAGTAAGTGCAGGACTCCTCTATATTAGGATCAAACTGGAGAAAGACAGTTCTTTAGGCCTGAACTGATTCAAGAAGTAGAAGAACAAGTCCGTATGATTTGAGAGAATTTGAGGATAGCTCAAACCAGGCAAAAGAGCTATGCTGATAATAGAAGGAGGCCACTGGAATTTGAGGAAAGAGATTATGTGTACCTCAAGGTATCACCACTTCGTGGAATGAGGAGATTTAAAGTTAAGGGCAAATTGTCCCCTCACTTTATTGGACCATCCAGAGTTTTTAGGCGAGTTGGAGAGATGGCCTATCAACTCGAGCTACCTGATAATCTATCTGATGTGCATAATGTATTCCATGTGTCTCAACTTAAGAAGTGTCTATGTGTCCCTGATGAGCAGCTACCTGTGGAGGAATTCAGTGATCAGGATTATTTGACTTATACGGAATACCCCATTAAGATTCTTGACACTTTGGCTCGAGTTACAAGAAATAAGGTGATAAAGATGTGCAAAGTACAATGGAGCCATCATGGAGAAAATGAAGCTACTTGGGAGAGAGAAGAAGAGCCTCGCATAGATTTTCCCCATCTTTTCCTTAGATCTTCTTAAATCTCGAGGACGAGATTCTTGTTAAGGGGGTAGGATTTGTAATACCCAAATATGTAAACAATGGAAATAGGGTTGATCTCAATGTTTGGTGACTATTACTCATCATCACATGTGACTGATCATGTTTAAAAATGAGAAAAACCTTTACTAAAACACAAGTAAACCATTGCATCATATTGGATTTTTGTTCGTGCATTTAAAACAATAATAATATGAATAAAAATAAGATAATAATGAGAATTTGAGATTTAGCCTAAATTTAAATTCTAAAAATTGGGAAAATAAAGAAGGAAAATATTATACAAAATAGAGAAAATAAATATATGAATAAATACATTTTGGTCCTACTTATATTTTAATTTAGGCTTTTAACTCAGGTATGAAGCTCACAAACAAGTTTGAATTCAAAATGGAGATTTAAAAGAGAAAATAGAAAAAGAAGAACTAAAACCGTCTGGACCGGCTACCTCACTTTCGGCCCATTTACCCCAATCCCGCCAGCCCAACTGTGGTCACACTGACTGGTGGACCCACCCCGTCGGTCGCACTATGCCAGCGCATGCTAGTCATTCGTCGTGGGGAGGGCACTGACTCGCGAGGCCCATTGACTAGTTCCTCCTGCTACCTCGGAACGGAATTGCCCCGTTCGCAGCGACCTCCTTCTTCTCCGTTGGCCGTTCGCAACAGGCGTCGCGTGCATCTCGCGCTCCTCTGACCTTTCCCCCAAAATAGGTCTCGACCCTAGTATAAAACTCTTGACCGCCGTCCTCCCTGCTCTTGCTGCCGCGCGCCCCTCTCCGGCCACCCACCGCCGGCGCCCGTGTCCATGAACTAGCGTCCTTTCTCTTAGCTCGGTACCCATTCAGTTCGTCCACCTCCTTCTCTTCAAGTTCGGGTGCCCATGGTGACCAGTGGTGCGCCCGCCACCATTGGGGAATTCGCACCGAGCTCCATCGACGTGATCGAATGAGTGACAGGTCCGCTCGGGGAAAGCTCTAGCCTTCGTCACCCGCTAACGCGGTAAGACTTCCTTCCAAGGTTTCGTTGTATTTCTCGCTCTGCATAGTAAGCGTTTTGGGTTGGAGCAAGTTCACCAGGGCATGGCTTGGATGCTCGTCCATGGCGCATCTATGGCGGGCGGCAACCAGAGAGGGAGAATTGTGTGTCACCGCCGCGGTGCTTGCTTGTGGCTCGCGGTGTTCGTCGGCTTTAAGGGAAAGTGTGCGTGAGGAAATTAGTGCACGGGTTGCCTTGGGTGGCATGGCAATACCTCGCCGGAGCCCTTGTCCCGCCGCTGGGCCGCTGTGCATCGTGGACAGGGATCGTCGGGACTTAATCACCGGTATCGTCGCCCCCATGACGTTCGCCCTCTCCTCCACACCATGTAGCATCTCTTTGATTGGGTTTTGGGGAAGGGGGGAGCCAGGGGGACTGCACGCCGGTGATAGTACCGCCACCGTAGGGAGGGTGGCGCCGCCGTCGGGTGTGATAGTGAGAGGTTTAGTTGTGTGAGTCCTCGGATCCGTAATGGAGGGCTGGGATTTGATCGGATGCAAACGAGTTTGGGGCCATCGATCCATGATCCGATGGCTAGCTTTGCATAACGGTTTGGGGAACTAGGGTTTAATCCGAGCCATTCACTGTCGATCGACCGACTGTAAATACATACCGGTTCGGAATGAAGTTAGTCCAATCTGTGCCGTCCGTTTCTAATCCGGCGGCGCTGGATCCCCGATACCCCTTCGCGGATACATTTTGTTAAAGAGCCCCTGTCCTTTACCTATATCAACCCGTCGTCCAGCGCACGATAGATCTGAGTCTGTGGAGTTTTTGCAGGTTTAACCCCTGGACTTTCTGAAAAATGAGGCCCAGTCCTGAGATGATTAAAAACAGAGAATTAATTATAGAAATTCGTTTTTAATACAAAAACAAATATAGAAACTTGTAAAATGCATAGAAAATCCATTTTTAGTCCAAATCACTCCATTCCAGTTCTTAAAATTTTGTAATTTTATTCTCCATCGTCTAGAGTCTCTTTTTCTACATGAAAACAGTAGGAAAATTAATTTGTCACTTAACTCTATTTTAATCACATTAAACCTTAGGAAATTCATAACTTAAATTCTATAACTCCAAATTTAGTGATTCCAGTTCCTATGGTTTCATTTTAATGTGTAGATTTTTACTGTATATTTCATTCATCTGTTTGGTGTGATGTTGATTTTGGCTATACTATGTATGTATTGTGTTGATGCGAGTAGACGAGCAACCCACTGTGGAACCTGAGCTTCAACAAGTAGAAGTAGCTGAGCAGGAGCTCATTGCAGGCAAGTTGTGCCCTTGATCACTTACTTTTCCCAGCCATGTTCTTATTAATTTTAATGATCTGCATAGGTTAATTTTGATGGGAGCCTTTATGTTACCCCAGTTTTGATTACCTCTATACCTTGTTCACCCCTGAAATATTTTTGGGTAGTACTTGCTATTGCTTTATGTGGATTGGGTATGGAGATACACTATTCATGATTATTCTGTTATTATCTTGTTATTATTACTGTTCATGTTAAGATCATTAAATTAATGGGAACATGGAGCGACCACCCGGGAAAACAGTGCTACCACAAGGGTTTAATGGGACGCCCTTGGCTGATTAACTAGGAAAGCTAGTGGAGGGCTGCCTTACCCGAAAGGGGCAAGGGCAGTAGGGGAGAGGTCAGTGCGGGGAGGTCCCTGGTTGATTTTGCTGCGATGGCGGTCAGCCAGGAACCCTGTACTGGATCTTCCTATAAACTGTAGCGGGTTTTCGGAAGCTAGTGGAACTTTGTAAAGGCCTCGTAGTGGATCCCTAGCCATTCACCTCGGTAGTGTCTAAGGGCCTTGCAAACCCAGGCGACATGGGATACACGACTTGTGGGTAAAGATGTGCAACCTCTGCAGAGTGTAAAACTAGTATACTAGCCGTGCTCACGGTCAAGAGCGGCTCGGACCCTCACATGATTAATTATGGAACTTAAATTCAATTTGACATTTGCATCGCATTTGGGATTATTTTACTATTACTGTTCTTTATTATTATTAAGGTTTGGTATTTACTTACACTTAGTAATTGCTAATAAAATTTTGACCAACTTATAAAAGCAATGCTCAGCCTCAACCTCTATTTCATTGATCAGCCTTACACTACATGAACTCCCACCTTTGGTGAGTTCATGCCACATTATTCCCCACGACTTGTTGAGCTATGAACGTATGTGAGCTCACTCTTGCTGTCTCACACCCCCCCACAGGAGAAGAACAGGTGGTTCAGGAGGAACCACAAGGCGAGGAGTATGATCTGATCTAGGTGGCGTTTCTCAGTTGACATTGGCGCCGACGATCCTTAGTTCGTTTTATGTTTATTCTTTTATTTTGTATTAAGTCTTCCGCTATGTAATAAATACTCTGATGTTTTATGACATTTATCTCTATACACTCTGTTATTATATATGTTGTCTTCTTGGCGCATGTATGAGATGCACCCGGTTTTGTCCCTTTAAAACCGGGTGTTACAACATTTGAGTCCCAAAGGATCAGGACGCTTCATATGTAGTGATCCTTGATGCACCATAACTCTTCTTAACTTAATCAACCTTGACTTTACAAGTCTTCTTCTTCCCCCTGGCTTTGGGTTCCTCAGCCTCTTTGACCTTCTCCCGTGCACTCCGTACCTCGAAGCTCTTCTTGCCTCCATCCTTGGCTTGATCAGTTGTCTCTGAGTTACACACACCGAGTCTCACTTAAGCAATGTCCATCTTACTTGTGATGTCCATTATCTATAAATATTTCAGTCTTTGGACCATCACACTTGTACACTTATGTTGAACCCTGTAAGCTTTGCATTAAGCACCTATTCAACACTTAGCACACCTGTTAGTCCTTTAATTGGGTTGCCATCCAAACCACCAAAACCCATAAGGAGCTTTCAACTCTGCCCACAGGCTATGTGGTTAGCTTCGTCTCGTTCCACGAGTGGGGGACCAGAGTGTCGGTGAGTCGTTTCATGCGGGCGCTTCCGCACTACTATGGGGTGAGTTGCACAACTTCAACCCCCAACTCCATAGCCCAAGCGGCAATTTACACGGCGGTCTATGAGGGATACCTCATGATCGAGCCCCACTGGGACCTGTGGCTCCACCTCTTTCACGTAGAGCCGTTCTCCCTCCCCTAGGAGGTGAAGAAGGTCCACCACGCGGTGAGGGTCGGTGACTGCACACTCTAGGTGCGCTCAGATCGGGCACAGTTGTACATCCCTTCCACTCTTACCTCTTCGAACAAGGGATGGCAGAGTCACTGGTTCTACCTTCGCAACGATGACGAGAGGCTACCTACGTACACTAAGCGGGTCATGACTACTGTGGGTGAGGACTGGTGGTGAGGCACACCGTGGGAGCACCAGGCCTAGCTATATCCCCTCCTGGATGCCCTACAGAGGCTCCGTGACTGGGGGCTTAACACGATCAGGGTCATCGTTGCCTTCCACCATAGGAGGGTGCTGCCGCTGGTGGAGCGGTGCTTGCGCCTGGACGAGATGACGCCCGAGGCCTCCATGGAGAGTTCCCGTATGGCGTTGGCCGCCCTTTCCACCAACGAGCTCCTCAAGCGAATCAAGGGGGGCGATGGGGAAGGCGGATTATACCATCCCTGTCGTAATGCGCCCCGAGCAGGGCTATGTATCCCCGGTGAGTCCTGGACCTTTTGCTTCTACATTCGCCCTTATTTCTTTGTCTCAATCTGTCCTTCTATCCATCTATAGGGGTTATGAGGGTACCGAACCACCCTACCTCTGATCCTACAAGATGCGGCTAACCGGGGCAGCGTCGGTTGGCTACAAAGCAGTAGTAGAAGAAGAAGGACGAGGAGAAAAAGCGAGCCCATGAGAAGAGGGGGGCCTGCGATGCTCTTGAGAAGCGTCGTCGTGCGTAGGATGGGAGAGGCTAACACTCTCGTGGAACCGCAGCCATCGCGCGCGTGGGTGAGCGCAACTCACCCGTGCATTGGGGTGAGGGAGTCAAAAATGTCCTAGGCTCCTTTTATGGACATCCGGGACCTGGTATAGCTAGACATGATGACAACATTAGGCTAGGGCTTCCCCTAGCTATTGGCAGCCCAGGGCTCAGATACATGCATGCATGCATGCATACATGCATACATACATGCATAATGCATGCATGCATGCATACATACATGCATGCATGAGCATACATACATACATACATACATACATACATACATACATACATACATACATACATACATACATACATACATACATACATACATACATACATACATACATACATACATAGTTTGAAGGAATGATTTAATTACTTTGTTTATTTTGGTAACTACTTCTTATTTAGTTTTTTATGAGGAGTTAATATATAATTTTTACCATGGATTATTTTAGTTCAAATTATTTGAAGCAATGCTTTACTTATATAGTTTATAAATGGAAATACAAATAGATTGAAACCTTTTTTATTTATTGTTCCAAGTTTTGACTTTAAATTTTAGATTCACCTGAGGCCTCCATGGAGAGTTCCCGTATGGTGTGACTACCCTTTCCACCGACGAGCTCCTCAAGCGGATCAAGGGGGCGATGGGGAAGGCGGATTATACCATCCCTGTCGTGATGCGCCCCGAGCAAGGCTATGTATCCCCGATGAGTCCTGAACCTTTTGCTTCTGCCTTTGCCCTTATTTCTTTGTCTCAATCTGTCCTTCTGTCCATCCGTAAGGGCTATGGGGGTACCGAACCAACCTGCCTCCGATCCTACAAGACGCGGCTGACCGGGCAGCGTCGGTTGGCTATAGAGCAGCAGTAGAAGAAGAAGGACGAGGAGAAAAAGAGGGCCCATGAGAAGAGGGCGGCCTACGATGCTCTTGAGAAGCGTCGTTGTGCGTAGGATGGGAGAGGCTAACGCTCTTATGGAACCGCCGCCGTCGTGCGCGCGTGGGTGAGCGCCCGTCACCGGTGCATCGGGGTGAGGGAGTCAAAATGGCCTAGGCTCCTTTTATAGACGTCCGGGACCTAGTACAGCTGAACATGATGACAACATTAGGCTAGGGCTTCCCCTAACTATTGGCAGCCAAGGGCTCAGATACATAGTTTGAAGAAATGATTTAATTACTTTGTTTATTTTGGTAACTACTTCTTATTTAGTTTTTTAGGAGGAGTTAATATGTAATTTTTACCATGGATTATTTTAGTTCAAAATATTTGAAGGAATGCTTTAATTATATAGTTTATAAAGGGAAATACAAATAGATTGAAACCTTTCTTTTATTTATTGTTCCAAGTTTCGACTTTAAATTTTAGATTCAAGATTTGGATCTAAGTGTTGAACTACCAAACTCTTAATATTATTATTTATTTACTTTAGGGACATATGCATTATAAGGAAATTATTATAAAAAGGCATTTTCAACTCCAAACTTTTTATAGTACTTTCTAGATCACCAAACTATGATTTTGGGTGTTTACACTCTAAAAGTGGGAGTCGGTGCAAGCGGTCGTTTGCCTTTCTGCGCATCAGAAGCCATTTGCTACGAGTCAGAGGAGTGCTCTCCTTGATACGTTGGCGGGTTCTTTGCTGGGCTACAAATTGGGCCTCCACACTCAGGCCTGGCCAGAAGCGTCTCCTTCTTCCCTTTAATATACACACTTTTCCCAAATGCAATTCTTGAGATCAAAAATTGGTAATTCATTCCCTCTTTCCATCCTCTTTCTTTCAAGCTTTATGCCAATTTTAAGTGAGAGATTGAGAGCATAAATTATTGATCTTGTGATCTTCAAGAGCATCTCCTTTCTTCTCTCTATGCATGGTGCTAATTCGTGAGAGGTTAGAAAAGCCCTAGTGTGTATTTGAGGTTGTATTTATTGACACTAGGTAATCTTTATGATTGACATTTCTTGTTACTATTATGATCGTCGCGATCTAGCTGGCTTGATGCTTGTGGTGGACCATGAAGAAAATCTTAGTGATTGTTATGTTTCTGGTGCAATTTTGAGGGGCTTTATTCTCATCCCCCTATGAAAGATTCGTCAAGATTAACTATAGTGAAATGGACAAGTTTTGGAGAGGTCTTTAGTGTTCTACCAGCATTCCAAGTGAAGTGATGAACTTAGGATTCATCTTAACTGGTACGTACGTTGCCAACAAACAACCAAACCTCTGAGAAAATTCATTGTGTTACTTGCCCCTATTGGTATTGAATTCTTCACACACACACATATACATACATACATACATATATATATATATATATATGCTTGTGTTTTTGCTTGGTAGCTCTAGTAGTTGGCATAGCTAGATCTCTAGTTTAGTAGTGCAACGTAGTTATTTTGGTAGAGCATGTAATTGCTTGGTTGTGTAAAATACTTAGCTCTTGTTCTTGCAACTAGAATTGTGTAGAGACTTGTATTATATTGCATAGGCTAAACAAACAATGTCATTTAGGATGATCTCTTCAACTAACACTTTTGAGTAGTTTTTGTGGCTTATAGAAAATTTAATTAGACTATTCACTCATGTCTATCCACATGTAGACCCTTTCAATTGGGGTACCCAAATAGTGAAAGCGGTATGAACCGATCTTATAGCAGAAATGCTAGTAGAGGTATCTTCATTTTGTTTTGCATCACTGAAACAAAATAGCTCGCTTTTGTAAATGTTAACTTGAAGACTAGATGGTTGTTCAAACATGCATAGAAGTAACTTCATGGTTTTGGCTTGCTCAATATCATGGCCTAGAAAAATAACTACATCATCCTCGTAATGCATATAGACAAACTGTCCTCAACTAAATATAGTACAACCTCTCTCACTTGGGCCCTCGACACCGTGGTTGCCAACATATCAACTACTACATTAAGCAGTATTAATGATAAAGGATCACCTTAGCTTAGGACTTAGTTTAAGAGTAGGTTCACATCTAGTAATTCACTTTAATACTTATATTACCTCTTTGAACAAACGATTGAACATACTTGCACCATGCTGGATCAAGGCCTTTAATTTCATTCGTAAGGTTTGTTGTAGGAAATTCTAGATGGCCTTGTCAAAAAAAATTCCTTAAAATCAATCTTAAAAATATTTAATTTTATTTCTTTGTATGAGTTCATGTAGTCTCGTGTAAGATAGCATCTCCTTACATGATGTTTCTACTTAGGTAGGAAGGCAGTCTGCATTGATTTAATAATCTTTTGTGCTATTTCAAGAATTCTATTGATGGCTATCTTTGTGAAATTTTAAAACTAACATTTAGCAAAGATATTGGTCTGTATTGCTAAATCTATTTTTGCATCAATCTTCTTTGGCAAAAGGGTAGTACTCCTAGAAAGTTGAGCAGTGTTTAAAATAGCAGGATAAGCCATTTATCCCCGATCTTTTTTAGCAGCTACAAAAGGATATATCAGGATATAGCTGCAGCTAAATGATTTAGCGGTTTTTAGAAAACTAAAAATATTAGAATACTTGAGACATATATTTATAAGAGCAGATAACATAATAGATATATTCAGTTATTCACAAGAGCAGCAAACAGCAGAACTGATGGTTTCCTGTAACATATTTACTTATTCTGTAACGAAGAAGTGAGACTAAGAGAACAGAGGATAAGTTTGTTTAGAAATCAAAGCAATTGAACACTTGATGAAATCTACGTAAAACAATGGAGCAATGTCTGATTGTCTGCATAGGGATGTGGATGAAATCTGCTTGCGCAGAGTAGTGAAGCACGCCAAAGCGCAGAGCACAAGCACCGAGCACCTGATGAAATCTTGCAAATGTTAGCAGCACAGAGCACGCAGAGGTGCAGAGCACGAGCATGGAGCACGTAGAGGCATAGAGCATGAGCACGTCCCTCCGTGCGAGTAGCTGGTCGAGCTCGCGCCTCCAACGCCCTATGTAGCTCTCTTCTTCGCCTTCCCGACGACGCACCTGTAACCGCCTTGAGCTCGCGCCACGGGCCGTGAAGATGTTGCGACGGTGCAACTTATAGCCGCCTTGGCTTGCGCCACCGGCCGTGAAGACGGCACCGCCTTGAGGTCTCCACTAGGCAGTGGAGACGTCGCTGCTCGAGAGAGAGGATGAGGAGAGCAGCAACGAGCAAGACAGAGGTGGCGGTTAGGGTTCAGTAATTTCATTTTAGGACAGGCCGACAGGTTATTGTTTTAGGGCCTAAATTTCATTTGGCCCACAACGCACAACGTCAACTTCTGAGTGAATTTTTCGCGGGCTAAATGATGTAGAGTTTAGCTGTTTTAGCGGGTTAATATCTGATATTAGCGTTTCTATCCGTTTAGTGCTAATATGCCTTTAGGGCATGTACAATCCAAATCTTTAGGGGGTTAAATGAAACAAAATAAAGAGAGAGTCTCTATATAAGTTGTGTCTGACAACATTAATTATTTAGGGGTTTAAAGTTGTATCATGTAGTTTTTTATATTTGGAAAACCATTCAAGGGCTTAGAGCCCTTATACTTCATCGGTTGGTACTTTAGACAAAGCTAGAACAAAAAAAAAACTTATACTTCGGAATTTGAATGGAGTGGATGTTGATTCGTGTTCTCTGCCTTCCCCAAATTTTGTCATACCACATCTCAACCGAACATCGTTAAATTAACGTGGAATTGTTTTTGCATACTTCGTCGTCGCCTAGTTTTTCCCATAGTAATATCATCTTAATTGATCGCTGATCTCTAAAGATAGGGCATACGGATGTTTTGCCACACAATATAATTAAGATTGTCCCACAGCTGCAACGACGTGGCCATCGGATCTCTCGAATGGTCAACGCCCTCCTCAGTTTTCACGCCCAGCGATGCCCATCGACCGGGACGCGGCGATGGATTTAATAGCGGTTTTCCTGGCCGCGTCCATAATCGGATGATGGTGTTATCTATCCGCGCGCGGTCTGATGTGGCCTTGTTCACATCGATCGACCTGAATGTCATCACTGCATCTTCTTATAATTATTTTTTTAGTCTGGTCATGTGCATGATCGGGTCGGTTGTGTACATACCATGCACCCGTGCATCACGTACGCTCCTCGCTATATATTGGGCGTGCCAATAAGTGTCCTCGTTGCGTTAATTGCACCGACCGAAGAGCCACTGCACACACAGCGCGGAGCCCCACAAGCAAAGGCGCGCGCGCGCGGCTGCTCGATCAGCATCAGCTAGCTCCTCAGCAGCCTCACCCATGGCCTTGGATGCGAAAGCCCTGCAGGAGGCGAGGGAGGCAGCAGCAGTCCCTGTTGGTGTTGCCCTCGACGACGACGCTGGAACCGTGCGGCGGCGAAGAAGGTCGTCGTCCTGGAACGGCGGCGCTTCGCCTGCGCCGGTGCCGGTGCCGGTGCCGGTGCCGGTGGTAGTACTCCTCCGTAGCGACGACGACAGGAGGGTGAAGCGGGAACTGGTCGCGTGGGCCAAGGCCGTGGCGTCCGTGGCTGTCAGGGAGTCTATGGATTGCTGCTGAGGCGTGCTGCTTTACTGGAGTATATCATCTAGGCGATGCACTTTGCATTTATTTTCTATCGATCGATGCCCCTTCCAAATGAGGTCAGCCTAGAACTTACGATGTGATCATCGGAACTGTATCCCGTACGCCTAACGTGTGTGTATATGTGGAGTAGTTTTCATCAGCTGTCCATCACCAAACTATGTGCCTGTTTGGTTGAGCTTTTTTCTGACCAGCTTTTCTGAAAATCCGACTGTAGGGAGAATCTGGCTGTGGGGAGAATCTGAGTATCACTACGATTACATGTGGAGGAAGATAAAGTTGTTCATAGGGCTCAGGATTTAGAAAGTGACGGATTCCTATTATTATAACGACTCAACCGATTATGTGTTTATGTTGATTTTGGATGGTTTTTGCCTCCAACGAATTTTATAGAAGTTGGCTGAAAAGCTAAGCGTTTGGCAGTCCGCAGCAGCTTTTGGTGGCCAGAAGCTGCCAGAAGCCGAAACAAACATGGGGTATATATGGAGTCCCGCATATCGAGCATCATGCAGCTGCGCATCCGAAGCCCTGATCCATAGGCAGTGGCGGAGCACTCGTTATGGCTTGCTATAGCTGTAGCTATACCTAAAAATCATGTTTGGTATAGTGATAAGTGCATACTGCTTGCAATCAATAGGTTGCAAGTTTAAGTCCCACTGTCCATAGGACGACGAACTCTTGCATACAGATGCTATGTTTTCATTTTGTAGCTCATAACGAACTGTCCTGTTCTTTCTGCATACTAGCTCGAAAAGCTGGGGAGGGGAGGGTTTCGAGTCACGCATCAACTCACTGTGCCACAAGCAACGTACACAACAGCACAACACCGTAGACCATTTGCCGCCAGTGTACTTTTGGGCGGCCGAACTCTGGCCACAAAAAATAGTGCCTTATTTTCGACGGCGTGCGTTACATCCACCGAAAGTTAACGGATTTAAACAGCGCCCGCAGGTTTCTTCCCTCTTTCCTTCTCCCTCCCTTCTCTCTCCTGACGCGACTGTGCCACCACCTCGCCGCGCCCCCGCCACCCCCGACTCGCCGCACCGCCGACGGCGGCAGCATCGAGCCCTCCTCACACCACCACTCTCAGCCGCCGCTCCCTCTATGTAGCCCGACACGACGTCGAGCACTCCTCCGGTCGGCCACCGCCCCATCGAGCATCGAGAGGTTATTTTTCATATTTTATCCCTATATTTTCGATGGCCGTTATTTATTTGCCGCCGAAATTAGTATGTATTTGTGATTATGCTTATTTAATTAGGGTGTGTGATTAGTATTATTGTTTAGTTTGATTCCATTAATGCATTAGTTGCATATGTGGTTGTGTGATTAGTGGCATATTGTATTTGTGGCATTAGTTTTATAAGTATGTGGTACATTTGCATTGTTAGTTTTATAAGTATATTATAGTGGTATGTGGTACACCGAATTTTTTGCATTTTAACCCTTCATCGAAAACAATATCACGTTTGGACCCTAGAAAATTTTAATGTCATTTTTGGACCCTTTGCTAGCCTATGGCGCCGAGGTAACACAGCTCGGCGCCATAGGCTATGGCGCCGAGGTAGGTGTTGCGCTGGCCTAAACGGACGACGTGGCACCGACGTGGTACCGAGCTCGGCGCCATAGATCTTGGCGCCGAGCTCGGTTTTGTACACAAAGGTCGTCTAGCTCAGTTGGTTGAGCGTAAGACTCTTAACCTTGTGGTTGTGGGTTCGAGCCCCACGGTGGGTGTTTTTTTTGTCTTTGTCACTGATTTGTTTTTTGTTGTCCAGATTTTTTGTTTATGTCGCTGATTTGTCCGTCCAAATTTATTTCTCATCCTGTTTTTTTGTTTTTTGACTGATTTGTTTATTCATCTAGATATTTTTTTGTTTTTCAGGAGCCAGGCTACTTTGCTTTTCATATCCTAACTGACGCTCAGAACTTCTATGCCATGGGTTTGCCAGGAATTCGTATAAAAATGCAGCTATCCGTGTCATAAACTACGAAGCAATTATTTTGGAGAAACTTCCAAAGTATACTATCCAGCAGCTGTATTTGCCAGAGGAGTTCCGTGTTCTCATTAGGAGCATTAAGCGGCCTACTGAAAACACAAGAATGAAATACCTGTCACTGTTCAGCCACTCAAATTTCGTTATTCCAGAAATATTCAAGTATCTAAACCTTGACGCATCCACAATGTTGGAATATATATATGTACTCATATTCGGATTATAGAATACAGGCTTATCTGTAGAAATATTCAGGTTTTTTTTTCTTCACGTGCTTTTGTATAAAATCAAACTGGTGAGACTACAAAATTCATGTATTAATTTATATAATAATCTTGCATTTCAAATAGGCCATCGTATAGGATAGTCAATTCATGAATATTTGTGCTTCTTTTTACCGGATAAACAAAAAAATATCTGGATGAATAAACAAATCAGTCACAAAAACAAAAAAAACAGGATGAGAAATAAATTTGGACGGACAAATCAACGACATAAACAAAAAATCGGGACAACAAAAAAAAATTAGTGACAAAGACAAAAAAACACCCACCGTGGGGCTCAAACCCACAACCACAAGGTTAAGAGCCTTACGCTCTACCAACTGAGCTAGACGACTTTTGTGTACAAAACTGAGCTCGGCGCCAAGATCTATGGCGCCGAGCTCGGTACCACGTCGGCGCCACGTCGTCCGTTTGGGCCAGCGCATCACCTACCTCGGCGCCATAGCCTATGGCGCCGAGCTGTGTTACCTCGGCGCCATAGGCTATGGCGCCGAGCAAAGGGTCCAAAAATGACATTAAAATTTTCTAGGGTCCAAACGTGATATTGTTTTCGGTGAAGGGTTAAAATGCAAAAAATTCGGGTGGTACATTTACATTATTAGTGATATATGGTACTTAGTTCGATTTGATTAATAGTATATCATTCTTTATTTTATAAGTACTTTATTGTCTTAGTGGTAGCGATGTTATGGTGTCAAAAAAAATTTGGATCCTACTGGCTTGTCATATATTGTGACACCTGGTTTTAAGGGACAAAGCCGGGTGCATCTCATAAATGCGCCAAAAAAGACAACATATATAATAACAGAATGTATAGAGATAAATGTCACAATATAATCAGAGTACTTATTATATAGCGAAAGTCTTACAAAATAAAATATAAATATAGATCGAACTAAAATCCATCCTTGGCGCCAGAAAGTCAACTGGGAGACGCCACCTAGATCGAATCGAACTCCTCATTCTGTGGCTCCTTTTGAACCACCTGTTCTTCTCCTGTGGGGGGTGTGAGACAGCAAGGGTGAGCTCACAAATGTTCATCGCTCAACAAGTTGTGGGGAATAATGTGGCATGAACTCACCAAAGGTGGGAGTTCATGTGATATGTAAAGCTGATCAACAATGGGGGTTAAAGCTGAGCATTGCTTTTAATAAGTTAGTCAAATTTTATTAGCAGTTACTAAGTGTAAGTAAATATCAAACCATAATAAATAATAGAACAAAATTAATAAATAATCCAGTTGACACCTTTTTCGGGTGCCAATCACTCAACAAGAACCAGCGGCGGTGCTCTCTGCGCAGGGTCGGACGGTCCACGGCCTGGCGCAAGGCTAGGGTTTCCTGCCTGACGGCCGGGCGGTCTGCGCCCTAGGGCCGGACGGTCCGCGCGTGCGCAGGGGCAGCGGAAGATCGCCGGCGGTGCCTGGATCTCACTCCTGGGAGGGACCCCGTCGGGGAGTAGAGATCCTAGGTGGTGTCTAGGCTCGGGTAGACCGACCTAGACTCCCCTAATCGACGTAGAGACGAAGAGAAGCAGAGAATTTGGGGATTAGAAGACTAAACTAGAACTAGACTAGAACTACTCCTAAGAATAAATGTAAATTGTATTGATTGAGGGTTCGGTTGATTGATTAAATCGGTCGTATTCCTCTACTTTTATAGAGGAGGGGGGCTGGACCCGTTACCAACAAAACTCCGAGCAAATCCCGTGATTCTTGCCAACAAACACAGCGAGAAACTCGGAACCCTAATCTGTTCTGCGCGCGCGGATCGTCTGGCCCATAGGCGCGGACCGTCCGGCCCACAGGCGCTGACCGTCCGGCCATAGGGCCGGACCGTCCGGTCGGCTCAAACTGGTGCTCAACATATGCCCCCTGCCTTTTGGTGGAGCTGAGCAAACCAAAAGCAACTAACTCGATGTGATTACATCGGTTTTCTTAGGCATCTTGCCACATACTAGGATGGTACTGTTTGTGAAAACGCCCATTCAAAGCCTTGGGTAAATCTTTGCCTTGTAATGTTTGTAATAAATAGGTGTTACCAGACATTACCTGTTTTACTTTATAAGGACCCTCCCAGCTTGGCGACCATTTCCCAAACTTTCGGTCTTTATTCCTTAGAGGCAGTATGGTCTTCCACATCAGGTCTCCTACTTGAAATGACTTTGCTTTGACCTTCTTGTTGTAAGCCCTGGCTACCATGATCTTGTCCTTCTCTATTGCTCCCAAAGCTATCACCCTCTTGTCGATCACCTCATCAATATTATCCATCATTGAATTATAATAATCAGTGACGGTTAGATCATTTTGTCTGGCGAACCTGACAGCATTCAAACTTATTTCCACAGGCAACACTGCTTCCTGCCCATAGACAAGCTCAAAAGGAGATACTTTAGTAGCACTATGTTTAGATATTCTGTGAGCCCATAAAGCTTCGGACAAAATCTTATGCCAATGCTTAGGATTATCGGATATCTTCTTTTTTATCAAGTTAATCAATGTCCTATTACTAGACTCGGTCTGTCCATTGGTCTGAGCATAATATGGAGATGAATTAAGCAACTTAATTCTATATAATCAGCAAATTCACGTACCTCCTTTGACATGAAAGAAGTTCCTTGATCTGTAGTCAAAGTCTGGGGAATGCCGAATTTATGAATAATATGCTCAGTTATGAACTCAATTACCTCCTTGTGTGTCATGTTCTTCAGAGCAACGACTTCAGTCCATTTGGTAAAGTAGTCAGTGGCAACTAACATGAACTGATGCCCCTTTGATGATGAAGGATAAATTTCTCCTATAAAGTCTAATCCCCATCCTCTGAAAGGCCAAGGCTTGATGATAGGATGTAATTTGGCTGTAGGGACCAACTGTAGATCGCCGAATTTTTGACACACTTGGCATCCTTTGTAGTACTTGAAACAATCAGCTATCATGTTAGGCTAATAAAAACCAGACATTCGCAACAACCACTTCATCTTTGGAGCCGATTGATGGGTACCACAAATTCCTTCATATACTTCGGCCATGGCTAATATAGCATCATCTAGGCCCAAGCACTTAAGCAGGACGTCGTTGACTGTTCGGCGGTAGAGTTCATCACTCATCAAAACATACTTGAAAGTTGTACGCCGAATGTTCTTATCTGTCCTGATATTGGGATTTTGTAAATAATTAGTTATGGGCGTCCTCCAATCACTTGCATCGGCTTCATTATCAGCCAAATCAATTAGGAGAACTTTCCTGGTAACCCCGGACAGTCCGGAGTCTCTACTCGGACGGTCCGCGACCTGGGGAATTGGCCCTACACCGGTTATCAGATTTTTAGTGCTGTGAAATCTCCCTCGCTTTATCTGATAACCTGATGCATCTTGTGCCAAATTGTTAGCTCTATGATTCTCAACTCTAGAGATATGCCGAATACTGAATTCGTCAAAAGAATGAATTATGCCCCAACATTTTTCAAGGTAACTATTTAGAGTACCATCATAACATTGATATTCTTCTAACACCTGTTGGACGACCAGCTAAGAATCACCAAATGCCTTCACATGTTTTACTCCCATACAATTTAAAAGTTCCAAGCCAAACAAAAGGGCCTCATATTCGGCTTGATTGTTAGTGCAATAAGTTTTCAATCGGCTAGAGAAGTCGAAGGAGACATCACTTGGTGAAACAAGTACGATGCCAATTCCTTGCCCTTCATTGCAAACTGATCCATCAAAATATAAAGTCCAAGGAGTAATAGTGAGGTATGACATGTCTAGTTTATGAGTATCATTAATCCGATATTCTACAATAAAATCCGCTACGACCTGGCCTCTCATAGATTTCAATGGTTCATAGGCCAAGTCGTATTCTATGAGTGCATAAGCCCACTTACCAATTCTACCACTCATAATTGGGTTATGCAACATGTATTTGATCACATCGGCTTGACCAGAAACAGTGCAATGACTAGACAGTAAATAACATCTACACTTGGTGCATGCATAAAACAAGCATAAGCATAACTTCTCAATAAAAGTGTACCTCGTTTTAGCATCCACCAACCTCCGACTTAGATATGTCACCATATGCTCCTTTCCTTCAGTTTCTTGTGTCAGAACAGCCCCAATGACCTTATCTTCAGCTGCAATGTATAATCTGAATGGTACTCCTGCTTGTGGTGCTTTTAATACGGGAGCCGAAGACAAGTATTTTTTAATGAGATCAAATGCTTCCTGCTGCTCTGCCCCCAAGCGAATTCGGCATCATTCTTAAGCCGAAGGATAGGGGTGAAGGCATCAATCTTCTGGGCTAAGTTAGAGATAAACCTTCGTAAATAATTCACCTTGCTGAGAAACTTCTGCACTTCGACCTTACAGGTCGGAGGTCTCACATTCCGAATAGACTTGATTCGGTCAGGGTCTATCTCTATACCATATTCATGGATGACAAATCCTAAAAACTTACCAGTCGACACTCCAAAAGCATATTTACGCGGGTTCATCTTCAAACCATACCGACGCATTTTATCAAAGGCTTTGCGCAAATCAGCTACATGAGAACTAAACTCAGCCGATTTGACTACAATATCATCAATGTAGACTTCCATAGTGTTTCCCAATAGCTCATGGAAGATCAAATTCATAGCCCTCTGATAAGTAGCACCAGCATTTTTCAGACCAAATGTCATGACCACCCACTCAAATAAACCAATGAAGCCTGGACATATAAAGGCCGTTTTAGACGCATCTTCTTTGGCCATAAAAATCTGATTATATCCGGCATTACCATCAAGAAAGCTAATAATTCTATTTCCTGATGCATTATTGATTAATGTGTCGGCTATGGGCATAGGATACTCATCTTTAGGAGTTGCTCTATTTAAATTACGAAAATCAATGCATACTCTAAGCTTACCTAACTCCTTCTCCACCAGCACAATATTAGAGACCCACTTTGCGTATCTGCAGGGTCTAATAAAATTAACTTCTAGTAGCCGGTGGATTTCGTCCTTGATTCGTGGGAGAAGATCGGGACAAAATGTTCTAGCTTTCTGCTTGAAAGGTCTGAAACCGGACTTAATGGGCAGCCGATGCTCTACGATCTCTCGGCTTAATCCTGGCATCTCAGTGTAATTCCAAGCAAAGTAATCCAAATATTCTTTCAATAGACTGATCATCTCATTTCTAGGATCGGTCTCCAGGGTCTTGTTTACAAAAGTCGGCCTTAGAGTTTTCCATCTCCTATGTCGATCTCCTCCAAAGGATCGGCCGATGTAAACCCCTGTCCTAGTTTATCGAGATCTCTGAATTCCTCTATCATGTCCCCCACAGAGGAATCAGATGATCTTTTTGTGATGGCGGACTCTCCGATCTCGGGGGTCGGATCATCCGTAATACTGTCTTTATGTTGTGGTAGATGTTCGGCCTTAAAGTCCGAACAGTTTTGTGAAAGACCAAACTATCCGACCTTAGAAGTCGAACTGTCCGTGACCAAGGACTCATGAATTTTGTGTGTACTCATCATTTAAACTTTATTTAGGATTTAGCCAATTCTCCATCGGCTCTAGCATTACAGGAATGAAACCCTTCTTATCTGTACTTATGAATTGGTAATTAGAAAAATCTACTCCTGTGAGACATGTAGCAGTCTCATAAGTCCAGAGTACAGGGGCATCAACCACAGCGATGCAGGCTGATACATCAGCATGTACTTGTTCTATATCATCGCCTACCCATTGTATTAACATTTGATGTAATGTAGAAGGTATACATTGGTTGGCATGAATCCAATCTCTGCCTAGGATTAGACTGTAATTTCCTTCTACACCAGCTATGAAGAATGCAGCAGCAAGGGTCTTAGTCCCGATGGTTAATTCAACGGACGTGACTCCCCTGGCTTTGATCGAACTATCAGTTCCAACACCGCTGAGGGTCATATTGGTCTTGACAAGTTCGTCATCTTGTTTACCTAATTTTCTATACAATAAATAAGGCATTAGATTTACAGCCACCCCTCCATCTACCAACATTTTAGCAATCGGTATCCCATCAATGTGACCGCGCACGAAGAGCGGCTTTAAATGATTTACCGATTCCTTTGGTTTAGTAAAGGCAGCCTCTTTAGGACCAAAATCAAACTAGGCAACAACAGGTTCATCGTCACCGACAATAGTACAATCGCCGGAAAATGTAATAACATTTACATCCATACCTGGGCGCTCTAGAGAAGCTTCGTAGTCGACCAGGTCTTCTCCCAGTAGGTCATCCTCCTCCATTGGTGTTGGCACATCGTCGGAGGCGCCTGGTGTGGTGTAGACGGTCCATACTCCGGGGTCAGACGGTCCGCGCCTGGTGCAGATTGTCCGGCCTTGTTGGCCAGGCTGTCTGCCATACCTGCAGGGTGCTGCACAAGTGTTGTTTTATTTTCTATTTTTGCACCCGTTTGTTTTTCCTCAATGGCCTTTAGTCTCCATTTCTTTTGTGGTGGCGGGTACTGTGGATGTGTGTCATTGAATATCTTTTTTGCCTCCTTCTCCTGGCTCTCCTTCGCTCTTAGGCGCTGTAATTTCCGCTTTTGGGATCATGTCAATCCCGACGGGCACCATCGAGGCATGGAGTATTTTGGATCGGCTGTTTTGATGGCAGCCATATCCTCTTTTTTGGTTGTGTTGGCCGATTCACCAAAAATCATCGGCCCTTCATTATTTTCCTGTATGATAACATCTACAGTACCTATTTTGATGATATCCTTCTTTGTTGTTCTTTCGGTTGTTGTAGGTATATGTGAAAGGGAAATGTGCCTTTGGGCCATTTCTAAGTATTTTGGTGATTGAGTGCCAACACAAGTACTTAAATGTGAATCTATGCCCATGGATGAACAAAGTGCAAATCAAGAGCTAAGGTATGTTTCTAAGTCTTAGTACATTGGTTTTATGTACTAATATACTTGTCTAAGTATCAGAAACAGGAAGAAGAAGAAAAGAGGAGAGTTGGCTGTGTACAGCCAAGAGGCTGTTTCGGTCTGGGGCACCGGACTGTCCGGTGGTGCACCGGACAGTGTCCGGTGCGCCAGGTTGCCTCGAGCGAAGTGGCCGCTCTCGGGAATTCGCCGACGACGTACGGCTAAAATTCACCGGACTGTCCGGTGTGCACCGGACTATCCGGTGAGCCAACGGTCGGCCGGGCCAACGGTCGGCCGCGCGATCTGCGCAGGACACGTGGCCGAGCCAACGGTCGGAAGGGGGCACCGGACTGTCCGGTGTGCACCGGACATGTCCGGTGCGCCAACGGCTCCCAGATCTGCAACGGTCGACTGCGTTGTTTAAGGAAGGAAATGGAGCACCGGACAGTGTCCGGTGTGCACCGGACTGTCCGGTGCGCCCGACGACAGAAGGCAAGGACAGCCTTCCTGGTTTGTTCTCAACGGCTCCTAGCTGCCTTGGGGCTATAAAAGGGACCCCTAGGCGCATGGAGGAGAATACCAAGCACTCCTACAACATTCCTAAGCACCAAGACATCGATCTCGCGCATTCGTTTCATTGTGATAGCATATAGAGCTCTTTTTGGAGTTGTGAACTCTTGAGTTGTGTTGCGAGCTCTTGTTGCGACTTGTGTGCGTGTTGTTGCTCTGATCTTTTGAAGTCTTGTGTGCGTTGCTCATTCCCCCTTGCTCTGTGTTTCTTTGTGAACTTCAATTGTAAGGGCGAGAGGCTCCAAGTTGTGGAGATTCCTCGCAAACGGGATTGAGAAAAAGCAAGCAAAACACCGTGGTATTCAAGTGGGTCTTTGGACCGCTTGAGAGGGGTTGATTGCAACCCTCGTCCGTTGGGACGCCACAACGTGGAGTAGGCAAGCGTTGGTCTTGGCCGAACCACGGGATAAACCTCTATGTCATCTCTGTGATTGATCTCTTGTGATATTGTGTTTTGTTGAGACTCCTTTCTAGCCACTTGGCAATCATTGTGCTAACACTTAACAAGTTTTTGTGGCTATAAGTTTAAGTTTTTACAGGATCACCTATTCACCCCCCCCCCCCTCTAGGTGCTCTCAATTGGTATCAGAGCCGTTCGCTTCACAAAGGGACTAACCGCCCGAAGAGATGGATCCTAAAGGGAAGGGAATCGTGATCAACGACAAGGAGAAGGAGTCCTTCGTCAACGAGCCAAGGGATGACAAGTCCAACGACTCGGGCTCGGGCCACAGACGCAAAGATGGGAAGAAGAAGAAGACAAGACGCATCAAGGAGATCGTCTACTACGACAGCGATGAGTCTACTTCCTCCCAAAAGGACGACGACCACAACGAATACGAGAGAAAGAAACCGGTCAATTCGAACTTTTCTTTTGATTACTCTCGTATTCCTCAAAGTACTAATGCTCATTTATTATCTATTCCACTTGGTAAACCTCCTCATTTCGATGGAGAGGACTACGGATTTTGGAGTCACAAAATGCGTAGTCACTTGTTCTCTCTCCATCCTAGCATATGGGAGATTGTAGAAAGTGGAATGCACTTTGATAGTACGGATAGTCCCATGTTTATTAATGAACAAATTCATAAAAATGCACAAGCTACTACTGTGTTGCTAGCCTCTTTGTGCAGGGACGAGTACCATAAGGTGAGCGGCTTGGACAATGCCAAGCAGATCTGGGACACCCTCAAGATCTCTCATGAGGGGAACGATGTCACCTTACTCACCAAGATGGAGTTGGTGGAGGGCGAGCTTGGACGGTTCGCAATGATAAGGGGCGAGGAGCCAACTCAAACATACAACCGGCTCAAGACCCTTATCAACAAAATAAGGAGCTATGGAAGCACGCGATGGACGGATCACGACGTCGTCCGCCTAATGCTAAGGTCCTTTACTGTTCTTGATCCTCATTTGGTGAACAATATTCATGAAAATCCTAGGTACACCAAGATGTCGCCCGAAGAAGTACTTGGGAAATTCGTTAGCGGGCGAATGATGATCAAGGAGGCAAGATACGTGGAAGACGCCTTGAATGGTCCGATCAACGAGCCGCAACCCCTTGCTCTCAAGGCAACGAGGAGCAAGGAGGCACTACCGAGCAAGGTGGCGCAAGTTGAGGCGGCTGGGCTAAATAATGAGGAGATGGCCCTCATCATTAAGCGCTGCAAGACGGCGCTTAAAGGACGCAAGGGACAGCCAAGCAAGACCAAAGCCAAGGGGAAGCGCTCGTGCTTCAAATGCGGTAAGATTGGTCATTTTATTGCTAACTGTCCCGACAATGATAGTGACCAGGAACACGGGAGCAAGAGAGAAAAGAAGAAGCATTACAAGAAGGCCAAGGGCGAGGCACATATCGGAAAGGAGTGGGATTCGGATTGCTCCTCCTCCTCCGACTCCGACAATGAAGGACTCGCCGCCACTGCCTTCAACAAGTCATCTCTCTTCCCCAACGAGCGTCACACATGCCTTATGGTAAGGGAGAAGAAGGTAAGTAATCAAAACAATGTCACTTATGATTCTTCTAGTGATGATGAGTCTAGTGATGAAGAAATAGATTACTCTAGTTTGTTCAAGGGAATGGATAGAACTAAAGTAGATAAGATTAATGAATTGATTGATGCCTTGAATGAAAAGGATAGACTCTTAGAAAAACAAGAGGATCTTTTATATGAAGAGCATGACAAATTTGTAGAGGCTCAAAAATCTTATGCTTTAGAAGTTAAAAGAAATGAAGTGCTTTCTAGTGAATTATCTTCTTGTCATGAAACCATTGCTACTTTAAAGAGTGTTAATGATGACTTAAATGCTAAACTAGAAGTAGCTAGTAAATCTAATTCTTGTGTAGAACATGTTGAGATTTGCACTAGGTGTAAAGATTTCGATGTTGATGCTTGTAGTGATCATTTAGTTTCAAATTCCAAATTAACTGAGGAATTGGCTAGTCTTAATGCCCAACTTAAGACTAGCAAGAATGAATTTGATAAACTAAAATTTGCAAGGGATGCCTACACGATCGGTAGACACCCCTCAATTAAGGATGGGCTTGGCTACAAAAGGGAAGCCAAGAACTTGACAAGCCATAAGGCTCCCATCTCCGCCAAGGAGAAAGGGAAGGCCCCTATGGCTAGTAGTGTGCAAAAGAACCATGCCTTTATGTACTATGATAGAAGACAACCTAGAAATGCTTATAGGAGTTGTAATGCATATAATGCCTTTGATTCTCATGCCATGTTTGCTTCTAGCTCTTCTTATGTGCATGATAGAAATGTTGGTAGGAGAAATGCTGTTCATAATATGCCTAGGAGAAATGTTGTTAATGTTCCTAGGAAAGTAAATGAACCTTCTACAATATATCATGCTTTGAATGCTTCCTTTGCAATTTGTAGAAAGGATAGAAAGGTGATTGCTAGGAAATTAGGGGCAAAATGCAAGGGTGATAAAACTTGCATTTGGGTCCCTAAGACAATTGTGACTAACCTTGTAGGACCCAACAAGAGATGGGTACCTAAGTCCCAAGCCTAAATTTGCCTTGCAGGTTTATGCATCCGGGGGTTCAAGCTGGATTATCGACAGCGGATGCACAAACCATATGACGGGGGAGAAGAAGATGTTCACCTCCTACGTCAAGAATAAGGATTCCCAAGATTCAATTATATTCGGTGATGGGAATCAAGGCAAGGTAAAAGGGTTAGGTAAAATTGCAATTTCTAATGAGCACTCCATATCTAATGTGTTTTTAGTAGAGTCTCTTGGATATAATCTGCTATCTGTTAGTCAATTATGCAACATGGGGTATAACTGTCTATTTACAAATGTAGATGTGTCTGTCTTTAGAAGAAGTGATGGTTCACTAGCTTTTAAGGGTGTATTAGACGGCAAACTTTATTTAGTTGATTTCGCAAAAGAAGAGGCCGGTCTAGATGCATGCTTAATAGCTAAGACTAGCATGGGCTGGCTGTGGCATCGCCGCTTAGCACATGTGGGGATGAAGAACCTTCACAAGCTTCTAAAGGGAGAACACGTGATAGGTTTGACTAACGTGCAATTCGAAAAAGATAGACCTTGTGCAGCTTGTCAAGCAGGTAAACAAGTGGGAGGAGCGCATCACAGCAAGAATGTGATGACCACTTCAAGACCCCTGGAGCTGCTGCATATGGACCTCTTCGGACCCGTCGCCTATCTGAGCATAGGAGGGAGTAAGTATGGTCTAGTTATTGTTGATGACTTTTCCCGCTTCACTTGGGTGTTCTTTTTGCAGGATAAGTCTGAAACCCAAGGGACCCTCAAGCGCTTCCTCAGGAGAGCTCAAAATGAGTTTGAGCTCAAGGTGAAGAAGATAAGGAGCGACAACGGGTCCGAGTTCAAGAACCTTCAAGTGGAGGAGTTCCTTGAGGAGGAAGGGA
Organism: Zea mays; assembly: GCF_902167145.1. Lineage (NCBI taxonomy): Eukaryota > Viridiplantae > Streptophyta > Magnoliopsida > Poales > Poaceae > Zea > Zea mays. Next base: position 45,431,170 of record NC_050097.1, on the reverse strand, counting down.
TCAAGCACGAGTTCTCCGCTCCCTACACACCACAGCAAAATGGTGTGGTAGAGAGGAAGAACAGGACGCTAATCGATATGGCGAGGACTATGCTTGGAGAGTTCAAGACCCCCGAGCGATTTTGGTCGGAAGCCGTGAACACGGCTTGCCATGCTATCAACAGGGTCTACCTTCATCGTCTCCTCAAGAAGACTTCGTATGAGCTACTAACCGGTAACAAACCCAATGTATCTTACTTTCGTGTATTTGGGAGCAGGTGTTACATTCTAGTGAAGAAGGGTAGAAATTCTAAATTTGCTCCCAAAGCTGTAGAAGGGTTTTTGTTAGGTTATGACTCAAATACAAAGGCGTATAGAGTCTTCAACAAATCATCGGGTTTGGTTGAAGTCTCTAGCGACGTTGTATTTGATGAGACTAATGGCTCTCCAAGAGAGCAAGTTGTTGATTGTGATGATGTAGATGAAGAAGATGTTCCGACGACCGCTATACGAACCATGGCGATTGGAGAAGTGCGACCACAGGAACAAGATGAACGAGATCAACCTTATTCCTCAACAACGGTGCATCCCCCAACTCAAGACGATGAACAGGTTCATCAAAAGGAGACGTGTGATCAAGGGGGAGCACAAGATGATCATGTGATGGAGAAAGAAGCACAACCGGCACCTCCAACCCAAGTTCGAGCGATGATTCAAAGGGATCATCCCGTCGACCAAATTCTGGGTGATATTAGCAAGGGAGTAACTACTCGATCTCGATTAGTTAATTTTTGTGAGCATTACTCCTTTGTCTCTTCTATTGAGCCTTTCAGGGTAGAGGAGGCCTTGCTAGATCCGGACTGGGTGTTGGCCATGCAGGAGGAGCTCAACAACTTCAAGCGCAATGAAGTTTGGACACTGGTGCCTCGTCCGAAGCAAAATGTTGTGGGAACCAAGTGGGTGTTCCGCAACAAACAGGACGAGCATGGGGTGGTGACGAGGAACAAGGCTCGACTTGTGGCAAAAGGTTATGCCCAAGTCGCAGGTTTGGATTTCGAGGAGACTTTTGCTCCTGTGGCTAGGCTAGAATCAATTCGTATCTTGCTAGCATATGCCGCTCACCATTCTTTCAGGTTGTACCAAATGGATGTGAAGAGCGCTTTCCTCAACGGGCCAATCAAGGAGGAGGTGTACGTGGAGCAACCCCCTGGCTTCGAGGATGAACGGTACCCCGACCACGTGTGTAAGCTCTCTAAGGCGCTCTATGGACTTAAGCAAGCCCCAAGAGCATGGTATGAATGCCTTAGAGACTTTTTACTTGCTAATGCTTTCAAGGTTGGGAAAGCCGATCCAACTCTGTTCACTAAGACATGTGATGGTGATTTGTTTGTGTGCCAAATTTATGTCGATGACATAATATTTGGTTCTACTAATCAAAAGTCTTGTGAAGAGTTTAGCAGGGTGATGACGCAGAAATTCGAGATGTCAATGATGGGCGAGTTGAACTACTTCCTTGGGTTCCAAGTGAAGCAACTCAAGGACGGCACCTTCATCTCCCAAACGAAGTACACGCAAGACTTGCTGAAGCGGTTTGGGATGAAGGACGCCAAGCCCGCAAAGACTCCGATGGGGACCGACGGACACACCGACCTCAACAAAGGAGGTAAGTCCGTTGATCAAAAAGCATACCGGTCAATGATAGGGTCTTTACTTTATTTATGTGCTAGTAGACCAGATATTATGCTTAGCGTATGCATGTGTGCTAGATTTCAATCCGATCCTAAGGAGTGTCACTTAGTGGCGGTGAAGCGAATTCTGAGATATTTAGTTGCTACGCCTTGCTTCGGGCTCTGGTATCCAAAGGGGTCTACCTTTGACTTGGTTGGATACTCAGACTCCGACTATGCTGGATGTAAGGTCGATAGGAAGAGTACATCAGGGACGTGCCAATTCTTAGGAAGGTCCCTGGTGTCGTGGAACTCTAAGAAACAAACCTCCGTTGCCCTATCCACCGCTGAGGCCGAGTATGTTGCCGCAGGACAGTGTTGCGCGCAACTACTTTGGATGAGGCAAACCCTCAGGGACTTTGGCTACAATCTGAGCAAAGTCCCACTCCTATGTGATAATGAGAGTGCTATCCGCATGGCGGAGAATCCTGTTGAACACAGCCGCACAAAGCACATTGACATCCGGCATCACTTTTTGAGAGACCACCAGCAAAAGGGAGATATCGAAGTATTTCATGTTAGCACCGATAACCAGCTAGCCGATATCTTCACTAAGCCTCTAGATGAGAAGACCTTTTGCAGGTTGCGTAGTGAGCTAAATGTCTTAGATTCGCGGAACCTGGATTGATTTATAGCATACATGTGTTTATGCCTTTGATCATGTTCCTTTTTGCATTTTGTTGTTTAGTATGGTGCTCAAGTTGTACAAACACTCCCTGGACCTCACAAGTCCGTTGCAAAGTGATGCACAGTTTTAGGGGGAGATGTGTTACAACTTGACCCTTTGAGACTAATCATATGGTTGAGTTTGATTGTTTTAGTCTCAAAGAAGGTTTGAAAGGGAAAGGTGGACTTGAACCGTGAAAGACTTCCACTGCACTCCGACGAGAGGGTAACTTATTCCAAGTTCATCTTTAAACTCTCATTGCCTATTTGCTCTTAATTGAAGATTTTGGTGAGGCAATGGGGTTAAAGGGCCAAGATTGATCCCGTTTTGGTGCTTGATGCCAAAGGGGGAGAAAATAAAGGCCAAACCAAAGCGATAAATGGATCAGCTACCACTTGAGATATTTTGAAAATAGTAGAATAGAGTTTTTTGTTTTGTCAAAACTCTTGCATTGTCTCTTTTGTCAAAAGTTGGCCTCTTGCGGGGAGAAGTGTTGATCATGGGAAAAAGGGGGAGTTTTTGGAATCTTGAATTAATTTTCTTTGGAAAACCTCTCTTTATGTCTCTACAAGTGGATTTGACTTAGAGATAGGATTTTGAGTTTGATTTGCAAAAACAAACCAAGTGGTGGCAAAGGATGATCCATATATGCCAAATTGAATCAAAATGAATTTGAGTTTTTATTTGAAGTGATATTGCACTTGTTCTAGTTGCTTTATGTTGTGTTGGCATAAATCACCAAAAAGGGGGAGATTGAAAGGGAAATGTGCCTTTGGGCCATTTCTAAGTATTTTGGTGATTGAGTGCCAACACAAGTACTTAAATGTGAATCTATGCCCATGGATGAACAAAGTGCAAATCAAGAGCTAAGGTATGTTTCTAAGTCTTAGTACATTGGTTTTATGTACTAATATACTTGTCTAAGTATCAGAAACAGGAAGAAGAAGAAAAGAGGAGAGTTGGCTGTGTACAGCCAAGAGGCTGTTTCGGTCTGGGGCACCGGACTGTCCGGTGGTGCACCGGACAGTGTCCGGTGCGCCAGGTTGCCTCGAGCGAAGTGGTCGCTCTCGGGAATTCACCGACGACGTACGGCTAAAATTCACCGGACTGTCCGGTGTGCACCGGACTGTCCGGTGAGCCAACGGTCGGCCGGGCCAACGGTCGGCCGCGCGATCTGCGCAGGACACGTGGCCGAGCCAACGGTCGGAAGGGGGCACCGGACTGTCCGGTGTGCACCGGACATGTCCGGTGCGCCAACGGCTCCCAGATCTGCAACGGTCGACTGCGCTGTTTAAGGAAGGAAATCGGGCACCGGACAGTGTCCGGTGTGCACCGGACTGTCCGGTGCGCCCGACGACAGAAGGCAAGGACAGCCTTCCTGGTTTGTTCTCAACGGCTCCTAGCTGCCTTGGGGCTATAAAAGGGACCCCTAGGCGCATGGAGGAGAATACCAAGCACTCCTACAACATTCCTAAGCACCAAGACATCGATCTCGCGCATTCGTTTCATTGTGATAGCATATAGAGCTCTTTTTGGAGTTGTGAACTCTTGAGTTGTGTTGCGAGCTCTTGTTGCGACTTGTGTGCGTGTTGTTGCTCTGATCTTTTGAAGTCTTGTGTGCGTTGCTCATTCCCCCTTGCTCTGTGTTTCTTTGTGAACTTCAATTGTAAGGGCGAGAGGCTCCAAGTTGTGGAGATTCCTCGCAAACGGGATTGAGAAAAAGCAAGCAAAACACTGTGGTATTCAAGTGGGTCTTTGGACCGCTTGAGAGGGGTTGATTGCAACCCTCGTCCGTTGGGACGCCACAACGTGGAGTAGGCAAGCATTGGTCTTGGCCGAACCACGGGATAAACCTCTGTGTCATCTCTGTGATTGATCTCTTGTGATATTGTGTTTTGTTGAGACTCCTTTCTAGCCACTTGGCAATCATTGTGCTAACACTTAACAAGTTTTTGTGGCTATAAGTTTATGTTTTTACAGGATCACCTATTCACCCCCCCCCCTCTAGGTGCTCTCAATATGCCCTCCTGCCGGATTGGTCGGCCTTTGAGGCCGAGTAGTTCAGCAATCTTGTTGGGCTTGTGCCTGGTGACCGGGTTGAGTGGCGCTCAATTGGTCTTGTACTGGTGGTGGCAACCTGTTGAATACAGATGTTTGGGGTGCCCCCCAGGCGGGGTACTATGGCATCCCAAATGGATATGATGGCATGCCCCACATTTGATTTGGCATGTATGGTGGGGGTATGTATGTGTATGGATATGGCATAGGTGGATATGGGGGTGGAGGTGTCCATGTAGGTATGTTAGGTCTCAATTGTACAGTATGACCTTTCATTTCTTCCGATTGGTGGGGTGGTCCAATCGGCCTTACCTAACGTTGCTCATGAATGGGTGAGCGGGGTTGCTTTGCTGGCCGGTCACTGGGGCTGGCCTTCTTTTTCACGTATTTAGACAATAATTGATCGAAAGTCAGGTCAGTTTTGACCAACCGACCTGCTGCCTTGAATGTATTTGTTTTCCACGTACCTATCTCTGGTCGTCGTGGTTTGAAGATACGTGACCGTTGTGAGTCCTGAGTATGGCCGGACCGTCCGCTGGAATTCTCCGGACCGTCCGGCGTGGTCCCGGACCGTCTACGCCTGTGTGTCAGACCATCCGAGATGCGCAGCACGGGTTCCTGCTCCTTGGTCCGTGCTTGCCCCCAGCGTCGGGGGTCATGATGGTCACCTTAAGAGTCTCCCCTCCATCGGGAGTCTTCTCGGCCACCACTTTCCTGCAAGAAATTTTTTGATTCCCATCGGCCTCTCTTGCGTTGCCGATTATTATCTCTTTGTCTTTGCCTTTATCGGCTGTGTTTGGCTGAACCAGGACTTTCTTGCCCTCAAAATCGATCATGTTCATCGGAAAGGCCTTCGTGTCCACCTGCATTTCCTGAAATTTCAATCATCCTTCGTTAATGGCCGATTGAATCTGTCAACGAAATACATTACAATCATTAGTGGCATGAGAAAATGAGTTATGCCACTTGCAGTATGCACGACGTTTTAGCTCATTGGTGGATGGAACAGTGTGATTTATTTTAATGTTGCCATTTTTGAGTAATTCATCAAATATTTTATCACATTTACCAACATTAAATGTAAATTTAACCTCCTCTTACCGTTTCTTTTGAACCGGTTGTAAGGAGGAACAAGCCAAAGATTTGGCCTGCTTTGGCCAAACCATTTCAGCAGCATACACTTCTGTTGATTCGTCATCCGAGCTACTTTGGTCGCACTCTACTATATGCACGTTGTGACGAATCATTTTAGCAGTTTCTTTGCTTCGGCTTTCACAGGCCAAAGCCCTTTGGTGTTATTGTGCTAGCGTAAAAAATTGGATGCCTTCTAATCTTTCTTTTAAATAATATCGCAGACCATTAAAGGCTAATCCTGCTAGTTGTTTTTTTGCTAAATGAATTTGGAAGCATCAGTTTCTTGTATCCCAGAATCTCCGGATGTAATCATTAAACGATTCATCTTTCGCTTGTCGCAAGGCCACTAAGTCTACTAAATCTAACTCATAGTCACCGGAGAAAAAGTGATCATAGAATTTTTGTTCTAAATCCCCCCATGACAAAATAGAATTAGAAGGTAATGTAGCGTATCATGCGAACGCGGTTCCTGTTAAAGATAATGAAAATAAACGCACGCGAAATGCTTCTGTGTCGGCCAATTCTCCTAATTGTGCTAAAAACTGGCCTATGTGTTCGCGCGTGTTTTTTTCTTGGTCACCCAAAAATTTTGCAAATTCGGGTATCCTGGTTCCCTGTGGGTATGGGTGGTGATCAAATCGGCTATCATAAGGTTTCCAATATGATTGCCCCCAGGGACCAAGCTTACTCCGAGCTTATCTCGGAACACCCTAGCTATTTCTTCCCTTACTATGTCAATGGCAGCCAGTGTGAGACCACCGGCTCTCTGGTCAAACATAGGTGGGGTTGGATGGATATTGGCATGTTGTCTTCCCCCCTTTAGTTTGAGCTATGTGGTGCATTGCCATTTGCCCTATATGGCTCATGGGATTGATCGTTCCTTTCTGGCCTTCTAGGCAGGGCCGGAAAGCATTCCTGGGCTCTGGATTTTGTATTAATGGGCTGATGCATTGCATAGTGTGATGAGAAGTGTTGCTGGGACGGATGAGGATTCAGGTAACAATCCTCCTCAAATAAGTCATGCGCAGACTGTCCGGACATTGGTCTGGACCGTCCGTGATTATATGTGGACCGTCCGTTGTTGTATGCGGACGGTCCAACTGGGTAGTTTAGATTATGTGCCATATGTTGTGGCTCGGGTGCATGTCTCGATAACTCATTAAAAATAGGCCCAGTCATGGCTGGCCCGGACGGTCCGCGCTCACATGCAGATGGTCCAGGCATGTGCAGATCGGCTGATTTACTGCCGATTTGCGGTTGCTCAGGGTATGTGTCCATTGGCATCCCATAAAGGTGTTGTTACTGGTCGTGACAACCTATAGCCGATGTATTACGTGTGTTACCCCCTAATTCAACCTCGTGCGAAGGAAAATTTGCAATACTAGATTTATCAAATGCACGTACTAGTCTCCTATAATCGTTTTGCATACCCCCTATGATATTTTGCATTTGTTCTCACTGTTCATCTACATGATTTTTAAGAGATTGTAGCTTTTTAGTATTACTTACATTGGGGATATCTGGTGTGGGTCGGAGTGAAGCCAGATCCATCGTTCGTTGTCAGACGACTTTATTGTTCCTGTCTACCTTGAAGTTGGCCAGGAACTTCGCTCTCGCCTCCTGAATCAGCTGCTCCTTATGCTCCTTGAAGTGGAGTTGTTCGTCAACCGGCAAGGTTTCCTAAGTCGGCTCTATAATGTTGCTGGGGGAGACTTCAGAACTATCCCTTAAACCGGCCATTGAGGGTCGATTTGATAGGTCTATATGTGTTGTCCCCAGCGGAGTCGCCAAAAAGTATGTTGACACCTTTTTTGGGTGCCATTCACTCAATAAGAACCAGCGGTGGTGCTCTATGCAGGGGTGGACGGTCCACGGCCAGGGGCCGGACGGTCCACGTGTGCGCAGGGGCAGCGGAAGTTCGCCGGCGGCGCCTGGATCTCACTCCCGGGAGGGATCCCGTCGGGGAGTAGAGATCCTAGGAGGTGTCTAGGCTTGGGTAGACCGACCTAGACTCCCCTAATCGACATAGAGCCGAAGAGAAGCGGAGAATTTGGGGATTGGAAGACTAAACTAGAACTAGACTAGAACTACTCCTAAGAATAAATGTAAATTGTATTGATTGAGGGTTCGATTGATTGATTAAATTGGTCGTATTCCTCTGCTTTTATAGAGGAGGGGGGCTAGACCCGTTACCAACAAAACTCCGAGCAAATCCCATGATTCTTGCCAACAAATACAGCAAGAAACTCGGAACCCTAATCTGTTCTGCGCGCGCGCGGACCGTCCGGCCCACAGGCGCGGACCGTCCGGCCATAGGGCCGGACCGTCTGGTCGGCTCAAACTGGTGCTCAACAAATCCCATACAAATGCAAATGACAAATTGAATTTAAGTTACATAAATTAATCATGTGAGGCTCTGAGCTGCTCATGACCGTGAGCACGGCTAGTATACCAGTTTTACACTCTGCAGAGGTTGCGCATCTTTACCCACAAGTCATGTTACCCATCTGCCAAGGGGTCATGAATCTCATACACCTCTACCAAGGAAACGAGGCAGGGTACACTACGAGGCCTTTACAAAGTTCCACTAGCTTCAGAAAACCCGCTACAGTTTCTAGAAAGCTCCAATGCAGGGATCCCTCGCCTGACCGCCATCGCAGCAAAATCAACCCAAGGACCTCCCTACACTAACCACTCCCCTACTGCCCTTGCCCCTTTCGGGTAAGGTAGTCATCCACTAGCTTTCCTAGTTAATCAGCCAAGGGCATCCCATACTACCTTTGTGGTAGCACTGTTTTCCCGGGTGGTCGCTCCATGTTTCCATTAACATAATGATCTTATCATAAACATAAATGACATAACAGAATAATAGGAACATGGATATAATGAAATATCAATCCAAAACCATATAAAGCAATAGCAAAACTACCCAAGTGATTCAGGGGTAAACAAGGTGAAAAGGATAAACAGACTGGGGTGACCTATTGGGTCCCATCAAAATTAAACCTATACATTGAATAATGATAATAAAGAATATTATTGGGTAATAGAAGTGGATCAAGGGTACAACTTGCCCGGCACTTGAGATTCCAGGTACCACTTGCTCTTCAAGTAACTCGTAACCTCGCTGCTAGTCGTAGCAATACAAACAAACATGATATAGACAAAATTAACATCACACCAAACATAAGAACAAACTGCATAATAATGATCTACGCGTCGCTACGAGGTCGTGGGTTCGAGAACTAATAAGATCGGAGTTATGGTTAAGGAGTTATGATCTATGGAAGATCTATGTGATTAAAATATTAATTTATATTATAAATTGGTTAATATAAATCATCTGAGAGGTTATTATAAATAATTATCCTAACTTTTAATCTAAGTTATAAATTGACCATAGATCATATTCTAGTAGATTACAATGATAAGCAGTTTAACCAGACTAACCAACATAAGTTAAATAAAGATCTACTTATAAATGAATGAGACATGGTATAATAAATGTTGTTATTGCATAGTAAATATTTGTACAAGACTAACGCAACTTGAATGGATCAAATCGGAGTTAAAATGGAGAAGTTATGAATTCCTGAAGTTTTATGTACTTTGTACAAGACCAAATAGGATATAAATTTTAATGTGACTTTCATGCCAAAACAGTGGTACTAACTGATAAACAATAATATTACAAAATTATAGAAATTGAAATGGATTAATTTGGACTTCATATGAATTTTCTAGGAATTTAACATGTTTCTGCAATTAATTTTATACTGAAAAATCATTTTCTAAATGAATTTCTCGGTTTTAATAGGTGTCTGGTCTGTGCGCTAAATAATCAGAAACACAGGGACTAACCCAAAATGTTTCCAAGACTCAGTCAACAGTCGAAACAGGACGACAGGTTTATTTTTAATAAAGATAGGGGCTCTTTTGTAAATCTTCCCGGTCGAAGGGGTATTGGCGATTGTGAGCCGTTGGATTAGATCTGGACGCGCCAGGATTAAATCGCCCATGAGATGAACCGGTATGGCACCAGGGCCACAGGATCACGGATCGACGAAGCGGATTTAAAAGGTCGAAGAGTTATTTGATGGTCTAATCTAATCCGTTGATACAGAGATCAACGGCCACGATTTCCCCCACCCGAAGCGGTATACCTACTATCTAATCGCGACCGTTGGCTAGGATCCAACGGGCGAGGTTCATCTCTCCCACCGCGCCCAACAACGGCGCGCGCATACACGGTGGCGGCATCGCCGGCGCCGAGTCAATCCCGCGTTTCAGACGGTAATCTCCTCCCCCAGAACATGATACGCGAAGATAGGAACAAGGCGAGGCGGTCGAGGGGGTTTCTCACATGAGATGATGGCGTGGGAACCTCGGTCCACGTGGTAAGGCGGATTCGCGATGGCGCTCTAACTCCGGCGTGGAATTGCCTGCAGTCCGCTGTTGCCCGCGCCCGATTATCGACCGGAACTGACTCCCCGCGATGGCGCACACCTCCACGGCCCAGATTCGGTCACCAAATGGTACCCCGGTCAAATCTCTCAACTATGGCGACGGCGTACTAACTCTCCTTACCCTAGGTGCTGACAGCGGCTAGGTCAGTAGGCGGAAGAAGGGCATCGGCACAAGGACCATTGATTTATAGCTACGAAGGGGCGGTCCCGAGCCTCAGCAACGGTCTCCGCATCATGCGCAGGTGCTCTGAGCTTCGCGAGGATGAACGCGCGTGGGCGCAGCCCGCCATTCTCGCGAGCACGACGCTCCTATCCTGTGGGTCCCATAAGCCAGGGGTAGCAAGCCAGCGTGCGCGGACATAGTGAAACTGGCACGTGGGGCCAGTGCGTCGGCGCGAGCGAGGAAAACTGACGTGGTAGTTGCGCATGAGACTGACATGCGGGTCCTGCTTGTCGGCGCAGATGCCCCCAGTTAGGCGCGCGCGAGTGAGTCTAGTCCAGGGGTCCCATTTGTCAGCGCGTGATACTGCAGTTGGGCCGAGCAGAGGAGAGATGAAGTGGGCCGAAACAAGAATTGGGCCCAGCGCAGGTTTAGGACATATCCTTCCCTGTAGATGTAGGACCGATACTCTTGACGAAGTTGAATGATGTTTTTACGATATGGTCCGTTTTAACAGTCTCAGGCATGGCTGAAGATCGTCATGGATGTACAATGGCTAGAGTTAGAATGGACTTTATTCTGATGAGTGGGTAAACAAGACCAAAGATTTTGTGCATCATGTTTTCTCCTTGTTATTAACCGGCACTGTTAGATACCCTTGTAGGCGGCACGAAAACAGTATATTCCTTAATAAGTAAAGAGTCAGCCTAGATCTATGTCAATTTAGATTTATGTCCGGATATGAGGTGTGGGAACATCACGATGAGGTAGTACCCAACCCAAATGTAGAAGAATAGGAGAACAATGATTGGGCTGACGGTGATGCGATGCATGAAATGCTAGATTCGCTACGTACAGAGTTAAACCTACGCTCCGAGGATCCTGCCACACTAGAGGTTTCAAGATTTTTTAAACTACTAAAAGACTCTGAAGAGCCGTTGCATGAACACCATAATGTGAGTATACTCACTTCAAGCGGGCATTATTTTCGACGACGCAAGGTGGGTAGCTAAAAATAAGCCTTTATTTTCGGTGGCCTGGTCTGGCCGCCGAAAATAAGAGTTTGGTTTTGGCTTTTTTTGCGGCCAAGAACCACCGAAAATAGTCCTTCTACCACCGAAAATAACTTATTTTCGACGGTATAAGACTTATTTTTAGCGATTCCTGACTGCTGAAAATAGGTTTGATTACTATAGTGATATGCGGCTAGGCGCAGAGCTCTTCTGAACCCCAACACTCCAAATACACTACTCTCTGGTATGCAAACTGTCGGCCAATTTACGAGGCAATGCCCGCCCTCGGTGCTGTCATCTTGTTTCCAAAGGAAAAGATCTTTTGAATTCGTCAATTTTGTTTATTATTGTCCATATCGCTAGTGGGAATACAGTAGTGAGGTGATAGATAGGCATTTAGGATATATTAGCGATGTGACCAATGTAAGTCTATCCGCTCTCTTGAGCACTCTACCTTTTCAAGGTAGGCAGGTAGCCTCAGCTCAATGCGTTCGCTAACCATGTGTTTGGTTACGGTCAGAACAGGATGGAATGATCTCTGCTATTGTTTGATTGGAGGGATAGGATGACCTTTAGTTTCTATTTGGTTTGAGGGATAAATGGAGATGAATTGATCTTGTCCTTTGTTTGGTGACAATATAGGACACGCTATGTTGTCATTATTACTTGCGCGCTCCTTGGTAACATACAACCAGCATGTATGAATCCACTGCTCAAGCTGCTGCTGTGTTGCTCGATGTTCAAAGCAGTGTGCTGAACCAGCTGGTGCTGTTTTCCTCATATGTTGTCGACAGCTATAGCTCGCGCACACACACATACGCTTCTATGACAGAATCAGTGCTTGAGATGGTGCGGTGGTGCACGGTTCTGCCTCCAGCATCAGCCACGCGCGAGCAGAGCCCCCGCCCCCGGATCCCACGCATGGATGACTGCACCGGATCCACTCCTCCCTTGGAAGGAGAATCTCGCCTCTCGGTCCTCGCCCACGCTATGGAAGGAGATCGCCTCCGCTGCGCCAAATCGAGGAATCCGCGTCCGCTATGGAAGGAGATCGGCATCAGCGTCCGTGTCCGCTGCGCCAAATCGAGGAATCCGCGCCCCAAATCGAGGAATCCGCCTCCGCTACGGAAGGAGATCGCCCGGTCGGCATCATCGTCTGCGTCCGCTGCGCCTAGGCTCTCGGTCCTTCACCCACGCGTTGACACGAAGAGATAGCAGAGCCTAGGGTTTGGTCTGCCTCCCACAGCCACCGCTACGCTTTGGCTGCATCACTCGCTCCTCTTCGGAGCCTCCCTTTCGCTGGCGACGTAGGAGGAGATGGCAGAGCGTTTGACCCGTATCGCCATCGTCAGCGAGGACAAGTGCAAGCCCAAGAAGTGCCGCCAGGAGTGCAAGAAGAGCTGCCCCATCGCCAAGACTGGTAAAATCCCTATCCCCGCTCCATAGCTTTGACAATTCGGACCTTAGATTTAGATTCTGAGGACTCTGTCAGAATTCCATGAGGAATCCGACGATATTAGGGGAGACCAGCAGGAATTTTGGGAGGAAGACGGGTATGATTCGGGTGGCGAGAAAGAACACAGAGAGAAGTAAATCTGATTAGTCTATTCTTGCTCTTGCCCCTTTCAATCCGGCGCACTGGGTTTAGGACTTAGAACACCCCTGCGCCCTTGCTACTTTCGGTTCCGGTATACACCAAGGCATGCATACATAGACATATACAGTTACTCCTACTTCCTAGGCCTACTTGAAAGTTGAAGCAAAATAGAAGGCTAACATCAGGTTTCATTTGTAGTTGATAGTTGACTAAGTAAGAAGCCTGATCCACTCCAAATAGAACACCTGAATTGCAGAAGTACATTCTTCGTATATATTGCACAGTTGACCATTGTTTAGTGTGTGGACATCATTCACTTGTAAATTCATATCGGTTATGTGGAGCACTAGAGAAAAGTGATCGTGCTTCATGAACCTTCCTTCATACAACCAATACCCAGGCTCAGGCTCAAAAATATACAATCTAAACAACCAAATGCTACCTCCAGTATGGTATTTAGAATCATGAATTTCAGGGTCCCATGGTACACTGTGACATTACCTGACCAACATGAAAATTTGATATGGAAGGGCTTCACCACTAGGGAACCTGTTCATGCGTGGTGAATTCGATGCTAGAAAGGGATTTTGTTGACTCATTGGTCCCCTTGCAAGATCTGAGGAATCGGAACCGCCAGCAGCTTAAGGGCCATTTTTTCAGCTATAGAAATTTGGTTAATATCTCTTGTTTAGTGAATTAAATAGATTTTTTGCACATGTTGCTGGATGTTTAGTTCGTACTGTAACTTGTGAAGGTCCAGTGTCCAATACAGTATCATCAATTTCACTGAAACAGATACAATATATTGATCTTTTCTCTCTATGGCTGATGCATTCAATCAAAGATTTATGTTTACCTTTACAAAAAAAATAAAGATTTATATGCAGCTACCAGTAGCCAGTGAGTATTTGGTTTGAACCCACACTGCTAAATTGCCTCTTTCCACAGAGTTGCGACGTTGTAAGAACTAAGTTGAACAGGTTTCACGTCGTGTGATGGTATTAAGAGCCTCGATCGATGCGTCAATTATATTAGCTTCTGTTTCTCATAACAAATTTCTTTGGTGTATATGCTACTTTTGAAGTTGGACAATCTGAATTCTGTGCCAAATAATTCTTCGGTGTGTAAGCTTTGTGTATACTGCTTTCACGTGAATGTGGCTTTCAAGGGTGCTCTATGTATAAACTGTACAAATTAGCTCCAAATAATTCAGATTTCTATAAACTAATTTGTATAGAGTGTGTATAAACTGAAGAGCAATCTGATAAATTGTGTATAAACTAATTAGCTCTGTCCAAATGATCCAGTTTATACAAGCTAGATGCATAGACTGTATAAACACTATAAACTGTGTAAATTGTATATACTGTGTCCAAATCTGATAAAATGTATAAATTAGCTTGTATAATCTAATAAATTGTGTATAAACTAATTAGCTTTGTCCAAATGATCCAGTTTATACAAGCTAGATGCATATACTGTATAAACACTATACAAGCTAGATACAAGCTTAATGCATAGACTGATTACACACTGAAGAATTATTTGGTGTATATTAGCTTCTGTTTCTCATAACAAATTTTTGTTTCTCATTACCTGACTTTGGTTGCTGTTGCGCGATGGTGGGCTCTTCCTCAGTATAGGAACAGTCATGTAGGTGGCTAGCTAGAACAGAAGAAGCTGCAGCGAGTGCTAATTGCTTTGTGTCAATCTATGTGTCGATAACTGAAGACTTTGAGGAGGTGCAGGTGCAGAGCCAATGGTTTGGGATCCATGACGTGGGCTACCGCTCATAGGTAAATCTCTTGGCAATTCAGCTATCAATCTCTTGGCCTGTATGGTTTTCTATGAATTTCTATGCACTACACTGCTCCAGGAGGAGGCTTGGGCTGCTTTGTGGCAGCAACGTGTTGCACAAGACCACAAACAAAGGGAAGAGCTGGGTGCACTACAAGGCTGTCGCCGCCAACCTCTACCCCGTCAAGTAATCATACTGCTGCTGCTATCTTGCTTGTCAGAAACATTTTGTAATTATGACGTTGCCACAGGTTCCTTGATGACAACAAAGGATTTGTGCTAGGCAACGACGGCATGTTGCTTCGGGGTCTTGGCTGAACGATCAGACATCCTATGTATATATGTGGCCAACAAACGACATCTACTGCTACTACTACCATAAAAGACTATCGACTGTGCTTGCGTTCTCTCTTCTGTAACACAAATGAGTGTAAAGAGACATGTGTTACTTCCTTGGAACTTGAAAACCTTATAAACTCATGTCTTCATACGTCGTGCTTCATGTGTGAAAACGCTTAGGTCTCTTCCTCTCCTCCACCTCTCCCTTGCTTCACCTACCAATGGGTAATCACAATGCCTGACCTATCATTTAAAATTCTACATTGATTCTTTAGAAATAATGTTTGTTTGATATCAGTTCATTCTATTTGAGTCAGTGTATTTATAGTGGTATTACATATTTACATCGTCAATATAATATTAGTGTTACGGTGATATTTTGTCACATGAGTTTTACATATCATAATGATGTTTATCGTTCCGTATCTATGTTTTGTACTAAATTTTAACTCCCGTGGCAACGCACGGGCACATACCTAGTATAATATGAAGTCCACAAAACATACATACTATTACGTTCGCATAGCACCCATAACAAGATGTCTAAGCCTTCCACACAAAATCAAGTTCAAGGCTTCCACAAATTCCACACATACTTATACCACAATTCATTGGTTCAAGAAAAAGAAACCGTAATGTGGAGTCCTAGATGGGAATCGGCTAGATCCTAGAGGTATAGATGTCCAAATGGGTGGGCTGTGCCGGCCTGGCCCGAGCATGGCTAGGCCTGGCACGGATTAGGACCGTGCTGGCCCGGTCCGGATTAGCTAGCGGGTCGTGTCGTGCCGGCCCACGGGCCCCAAGCGAGGCCCAAGCACAACCCGCTAGGTTAATAATCGTGCCCGGCCCATGGCCCGACCGGCCCAACGGGCCCATAACAATATATGACTTTTAAATGATAAAAATATCCTAAAAGTATGCATTTTTAGGGTTTAAACCATGTTTATTAGCTCTAAACATTTATTTAAACTCACATAACCAACAAAAACACATGTTTCTTGTGTTTTATACTCTATATTCAAGTATAATATATATTTATATGAAAAAATAGAAAAAAAATAAAATCGGGCTAGGACGGGCCTAGCCCGTCGTGCCACGCCTTCGGCCCAGGCATGGCCCGGTGACCGGGCAGGGTCGGCACGGGCCCGGTTCACTACGTGCCGTGCCAGGTTCGTGCCAGGTTTCGGGCCGCCCGGCAAGCCCGGTCCGTTTGGACATCTATACCTAGAGGTCAGTGAGCCTATCATTTAAAACTCTGCACCTAATTTCAAAAATATTATACTAGCTCATTTCAAAACATTCCGCCTCAGGATCCAAAGCTCTATAAACCTAAAATGAAACTTTGCAACTTGAAACTTTGAACTACAAATTTTGGAACTTTATATTACCATATTTCGAATTTATACGATTAAATACAAAATTTTATATAAACTGTTATAAAGCAGAAACAACATAGATCTACTTTTGTAGATCTTATTGTAATGAGTACAATGGTGCAAACAGAAACAAAAATAGATCTTTTATAAAAAAAAGTTATTGTATTTTAAATAGATGAATAACTTTAAGAAATGAGGCATACTTTTCATTTGCGGGTCACATGAAAAAGTAGATTTTTCACAACTGGACAGAAAAGAAAACATATGAAAATGAAAACGAAAGAAATGAAGCGTGTTGATAACTACCAATACTAAAGCACCCTTCCCTGAACAAAATTTGGTAGACGAGGACCATGTCCCCATGCCCTCAAGTAGGGCCGGAGATTTTTGGGCTAGATTTTTTGTGTCAATAGGTGCAAGGCCCAAAAACATAAATCCAAAGTATGACTCGAAACAAAATAATATAGACAGGCCTAGATCATGCCTCAAATTCCAGTGCGTTGGGCCGACACGGCCCGCACAAATAGGTCGTGTTAGGACCGGCACAGCCCAATAAAACATATATTGTTTAATTTAGTAAGCTACGGACTTTATTGTTATGATATTTGGACTTTATATGGTCAAATAATGCTAGGATTGTTTAATATATTTCATTTAGTAAGCTATAAACTTTATATGGTTGTAATATTTTAATTTTATATAGATAAATATATGGATTAGGCTTAGGCCGACACGGTCCAACAAAGACACGACGTAGTTTAGAGTCGGGCTGAGTCTAAAAGTTTTTTTTGTTTTTCTTGGCCTATTTGTGTCACACCCGGTTTTAAGGAACAAAGCCGGGTGCATCTCATACATGCGCCAAATAAGACAACATATATAATAACAGAGTGTATAGAGATAAATGTCACAATAAAATCAGAGTATTTATTACATAGCGGAAGTCTTATTACAAAATAAAAGATAAATATAAAACGAACTAAGGATCGTCGACGCCAATATCAACTGAGAAACGCCACCTAGATCAGATTAAACTCCTCGATAAGCGGCTCCTCTTGGACCACCTGTTCTTCTCCTGTGGGGGGTGTGAGACAGCAAGGGTGAGCTCACACATGTTCATCGCTCAACAAGTTGTGAGGAATAATGTGGCATAAACTCACCAAAGGTGGGAGTTCATGAAGTGTAAGGCTTATCAACAATAGGGGTTAAAGCTGAGCATTGCTTTTAATAAGTTGGTCAAAATTTTATTAGCAATTACTAAGTGTAAGTAAATACCAAACCTTAAATAAAAGTAATAGAACAAAATTAATAAATAATCCCATGCATATGCAAATGACAAATTGAGTTTAGGTTTCATAGTTTAATCATCGGAGAGTCCTGAGCCGCTCATGACTGTGAGCTCGGCTAGTATACCAGTTTTACACTCTCCAGAGGTTGTACCCTTTACCCACAAGTCGTGTTTCCCATGTCGCCAGGGTTAGCTAGGCCCTTAGACACTACCAAGATGAATGGCTAGGGATCCACTACGAGGTCTTTACAAAGTTCCACTAGCTTCCGAAAACCCGCTACAGTTTATGGGAAGAGCACTTGCAAGAATCCCCCGTCTGACCGCCATCGCAGCAAATCAACCCGAGAACCTCCTTGCATGCAACTCCCCTACTGCCCTTGCCCCTTTCGGGTAAGGTAGTCTTCCACTAGCTTTCCTAATTAGTCAGCCAAGGGGTCCCATTCCTCCCTTGTGGTGGCACGTGTTTCTCAAGTTAAGCTCCATGTTCCAATTAACAATAATATAATAATCTTGTCATGAACATAAATAAAATAACATAATAACTGGAACATGGATATAATAAATGATTATCCCAAAACCATATAAAGCAATAGCAAAAACTACCCATGTGATTCAGGGGCAAACAAGGTAATGAGATAAACAATTTAGGGTGACCTATTGGGTCCCATCAAAATTAAACCTATGCATGGTAAATGATTATAAAGAACATTATTAGGTAACAAAAGTGAATCAAGGGCACAACTTGCCTGGCACTTGAGATTCCAGGTACCAACTGCTTTTCAGATGACACGTGTCCTCGCGCTAGTCGTAGCAATGCAAGCAAACATGGTATAGATAAAATCAACATCACACCAACCATAAGTACAAACTGAATAATAATATTCTACGCGTTGCTACGAGATCGTGGGAACAAAAACCACTAAAATCGGAGTTATGGATTGTGAGTTATGAATTTCTGAAGGTTTTATGTGTTTGATATGAAATTATTTGGAAGATCAATTTTATTATTGTTTTCATATCAAAACAGAGACATTAGATGATAAACAATAATATAATAAAATTATAGGAATTGGAATGGACTAAAAAGGAGTTAGTATGAATTTTCTAGGAATTAAACAAGATCTATAATTATTTTTATACTAGAAAAGCATTTTCTGTATTAATTTATTCAATTTCCTATGTCTCTGGACTGGGCGTCAAATGCTGGAAAAGACAGGGTCTTCTGCGCAAGAATTCCCAAGACACAGAGTACCAGCGCCAGAACGGTGGGTTGATTTCTAAAACTGTAAGGGTTCTTTTGCAAAACCTGCGCCGTGAAGGGGTAACTTCACATGACAGTCGTCTGATCCTAAGTGGGTGGCTCAGATTAGATCGCTGAAAGTGCATTCATCCCTTTTGTGAGTTTTGGTGATTTGGATAACAACACATTTAAAGGTCTAACAAGTTTGCTAAGTGTTGAACAGGAAATTCAGTATGATGAACATACTTGAATAGTGTATAATGATCAGTGAACAAGGTTCAACACAAGGTGAAATAACCAGTGAGACAATGCAAATGGATATAATATGGTCTCTATATTGGTTTGAATATATGGACAAGTCCTGAGAAATCACTATGCATAAATATGATCATAATAGAGGTTGAAGTGATTAAGAGGATTGGTCAAGCCAAAGTGAATAAGATATGAGGAATCGTGAATTGGCTTGACCATATTACTATTAGTCCATATATGAATATATGAGAATCAAACTAAAGCTTGATTAATCTTAATAGTTATATCTAGAAGACATTCAAGCAAGGTTCACAATATTGAAGAAATGATTCTCTTAATGGATGCTCAATAGGATGTGACTCAAGAATGGCTTGATAGGGTGAAGATAGCAAGGAAAGGGCTTCGAGGAACTAAGCGAAGGTGAAGGCCAAGTGACGGCTTGTAGACCGAGGTACCATGGCTAAGGTGAAGAAGAGAGTACTTGCACTAAGTCGATGAACTAATCAGCTATGAAGAGTTACAACATGTTGATGCATCAGTAAGGTGACTTGAAGCCATGATTTGAACTCATATAAGGTGATATGGTACAAGTCACAGGGTTTGATTTGAGTTTGCTTCAAAAGGTGAGACAAAGATGTTTGTGATCCTTATGAAGCAATGCCATGGAGAAATCACACATGAGACACCAATGACTCAAGGAGTTTACTTCATTTTATTTTATTTAACTTGAGTATAGGAATCGTCGTACTATAAAGGGGGATCCAAAAAGAAGGTTGGTGTTTGCCAAAGCTCAAACCTCTCTATTCAAAAGCTATTTATGAAAAGCAAAAATCTCTTTATCGTTCTATGGTTGACCATGGTTAGGTTTGAGAAACCTAGAGTGTTCTTGCTGAAAAGCAGCTGAACTTGTTCAGCTGCAGCTGAGCTTTTCAGCTGAGCTGGACTTCAGCTGAGCTGAGCTCCTTCAGCTGCAGCTGAGCTTTTCAGCTGAGCTGGACTTCAGCTGAGCTGAGCTTCTTCAGCTACAGCTGAGCTTTTCAGCTGAGCTGAACTTCAGCTGAGTTGAGCTTCTTCAGCTGCAGCTGAGCTTTTCAGCTGGGCTGAACTTCAGCTGAACTCAACTTCAGCTGTGAACCTCTTTGACCATACACCAGCTGAACTTGCCTCTGGGCAGTTGAGCTGGGGTTTTCTCTCCTAAACTCTCTGGTCAAGACCGGTTGAACTGGTCCTGAGGGGCAGTTCAGCTGGTCTCTGACCCCTCTGACCTCTGACCAACAGTCTGCCAGTCAGACTGGCAAACAGGTCGCCAGAAGTGTCAGGGGCGGTTCAACCGCCCCCCTGGGCGGTTCAACTGGTTTTGGTCAACTTTGACCAGTATGCGGTCAGTCTGCGCGTCAGTCTGCCAGTCAGACTGGCAGACAGGCTGCCAGGCCTGCCAGGGGAGGCTCAACCGCCCTGGGGGGAGGTTCAACCGCCCTCAAACAGAAAAATCTGCCCAACGGCTAGTTTTGAGCTCCACCTATATATACTACCTCCTACCTCTCTCCCTAAAGTAGTGAGCACGATTTGAACTCCATTTCTAACCCAAGAAACACCTCCCTCTCCCTCACACACATCTCTTGCCTCTCCCATTTCAAATCTTTGGAGAGGAATCTTTGAGTGAGCTTGAGAGCTGCGGTTTTGTGCTTCATCTCTAAATCTCTCTTGCTCTTCTTCTTCATTCGAGCTTTGGTACTACATCGAGTTCTTTGTGGATTCATTACTCTTGGAGCTTCTAGCTCCTAGACGACTAGGTGTCTCTTGTGAGTCTCCAAATCTTGTGGAAGACCACAAGAAAGTTTGTATTACTCGCTCGTTTGAGCAAAGATTATTGTGTGGGCTTGACCTTTGTGGTTGGCAAAGGGAGGATTAGGGTTGAAAGAGACCCGGCTCTTTGTGGGCGCCTCAACGAGGAAGTAGGGCACCTTTTGTGGTGTGACCGAACCTCGGGATAAATCTTGTGTCTCTTGTGTTCTTGTTCATTGTGTTTGTTCATGTTCTTCGTTCTCTCACCATTCCGTGGAAGATTGTTTATATCTTTTTGGTGTGTGGATTTTGAGAAGTGCCCTTCTCAGATCTACTACTTTGAACCCTGTGAATCATTTAGAACATCTCATTTCCAAAGTTAACTGGGTGAATTTCGAGATCAATTTAGTTTTACCCAGTTTGCTTCTAGTTTTTGTTGAAAAAGTTTTAACTTGCCTATTCACCCCCCCTCTAGGCAACTTTCAATTGGTATCAGAGCCTAATCCTCGTTCTAACGCTTAACCGCGTGAGGAAAAGATCATGTCGGGGGGACTAAGAAACGAAAGTGCTTCTAAGCTTGAAAAAGTTGAGGTTGCCTCGACTTTATCTTTTGGTGCAGATGTTGATCCTAGGGCAATAGATCTTGCCATGAGAATCGCCGAAAGGATGTTCCTCAAAATGAAGGAAGATGAGGCGAAGAACAAAGTTGAAGAAGAAAATGATCGATGGAGACCAAACGACGAATCCACCTCTTCACAAGGTTCGTCTTTCAAATCCACTTCTCATATGTGCTTTATTGCTAATGGGAGTGACAGTGAAAGCGAAAGTGAGGATGAGGAGGAGCAAGAAAGTGATAGTGAAGATGAGGATGATCTTCAACAATTCTTCGCTCAGCTAAGCAAGAAACATCGGATGAGCTTGCTCAAACTCATGAAAAGAGCGGAAGAACAAAAAGAAATGCTTCATAAGCAAGAAGACTTCCTCATCAGAAAAATCGAAGACTTAGAGAAGTTGACCAAAGAGCATGAGAAGCTAAAGTGCTCTCATGATGATTTGGTCCAAAGGTATGAAGACATTTCAATTGAGCAAATTAAAGTTGTTAATCATTCATCATATATTGCTCAATTAGAAAGTAAAAATGATATGCTCAAGAACACAATAGAAAAGCTAAATATTGAAAATCTAGCTTTACAAGAAAAACATGATATGCTTGTGTGCTCTCATAATAAATTGATGGATTCACATATCATGTTAGAAATGGCTCATGAGGTTGTGTTAACTAATTTGAAATCATATCAACCTCACATATGCACATGTACTCAAGTAGAAACTATATTATCATGTGCTAACAAATGTTGCTCTCAAGAAAGCCAATCTTCCATTGAGCTAGAAATTTCAGGAATTAGTGATATTTCTATCACACAAGAAAATAAAGAGCTCAAGGAAGAAGTTGGAATGCTAAGAAGGAGCTTAACTCGTTTGAAGGGAAAGTGTCATGCTCAACCTTCTCAAGATAACCGTGATAATATGGTGAAAAAGCTTGAGAAGGGGACAACCGTAGCATGCACAAAACCCCTTCAAAAGAATACCAAGCTTTCCAAGAAAGTCATGAGCAAACATCAAGATAAGAAATCCAAAGCTCATGACAAGTGCCTCAACCACGTCTCCACATGCTCCACACAAGGTAACAAACAAGCCACTCTTCCAAATAAGAGAAGATGCACTAGAAAGTGTTATCAATGTCATGAGAAGGGACATGAGATTAAGTCATGTCCCTACATAAAAGATAGTGGCTTAACTTTAGAAAGAAAGAGGCTCACTAACCATGTAGCAAACAAGAAGCAAGGCAAGAAGGAGTCTTGCAAAATTAAAAATCAGATTTGCTACACTTGCCGAAGAAAGGGACACCTATGCAAGGATTGTCCCATGAGTAAGTATCCTAAGCCTACCATGTCAATTCATTCATATTCGCTTAGGAGACCCAAAAATGACATTTGTGCTAGAAAGGTAATTAGTTCACCTAAAACTAGCACAAAGGCCATTTGGGTGCCTAAGTACTTGCTAGCTAACCTTGGTGGACCCATCCAAAAATGGGTACCAAAATGTACTTAATAAGTTTTGCAGGTACCCACAGATGATATGAAGCTTTGGGGTGCTTGAGCGGTTTAACTCAATTCTTATCTCAAGCTATCAATCTTACATTGTATATCCTTTAAGATTGACCCAAAGATGAATTGTGTTGTTATATCACTAACTTCATATTCATCTCTAGCAAGAACTTGTGTTGTAGGGAATAAGGATTAACCTTTGTGGGAATCAAGCAAAAGGCCTACAACCAAGTGATATCCAAAGGATGGTAACAATTAATTCTTAAGTGCACATTGCTTTTAATTGGTATATTCCTTTGTGTATTTTGTAGCCACATAGGAAAAATGAAGCACTTGAGAATGAACTTAAAAGATTTTACCTTGCTTTGGAAAGGATCTAATTATATGGTAGATTGCAAGTTCATATTTTTATATCGTGACAATATACATGCTTTAAATTGATTGTATGTATCTTGTGGCATATTTCAAGTTAATCATCATATTATTGCCATGACCTAGACATAAAGAGGGTTATCTCATGTTCTTAAATGAATAGAGTGCTAAGTAAGAAATTCAAATTCTTAAAGCACTTACCAAAAGGGGAATTCTCTATATGACTAGAGTTGTGAGACTAATGTTTTTATCTAAGTGAATTATGTAGTTTCACAACATGAGAATGTGTTTCTAAAATAGAGTGTGTCATTCAATCTATGTGTACATTTTAAAATTTGAAATGAGGTTTATTGTGGAAAATTATTTTAAAATTTTCATTCCAAGCTCAACTGGTCTGACCAGCTGAACTTTCTAGCTCAGCTGGGGAGACCAGCTGAACTTCTGAGTTGAACTTCAGTTCGGCTGGTATTCACTAGGAAACCCCCCCTGGCTGAAACCGGTTGAACCGGTGTCCAGGACCGGTTGAACCGGTCTGGCACAGTTTGACCGGCCAGTCTGACCATTTTTTCAGACTACGTCAGCCCTTTTTCAGACGCCTTTTTCAGTCTGCATCAACACCTTTTCAGCTTTATTTTTGCAGACTTTTACTGTTTCATTTGGTATGTGACCAATAATAGTTCCTTTCAAGTGGCATTCTTTCAATTGGTAATAATCTATTTTATGAAGAAAAAAAATGTCAATATGAAAGTTAAATTCTTTTTGGCTTAAATTTGTAAATTGGTGCATATTATTAATTCACTCATCCATGTGCATTAATTTAAAAGGAATTTAATTTATGCCTTTATGCCTCATAAATGATGATTTGTTTGCCATTCATATATAGTTATCATCATTCATTAAATACTTCCTTGTACTACTAATACCTCTTTTCAAAGTGTTTTATCGACTAGTTTTAAAAAGAAAAGAGATAACAAAGAAGGAAGTCTCCACAAATGATGAAAAGAAGAATACTAAGGTGACACCACCACAGATAGTAAGATCTGTCAAATTGGTATAAAAAATGGTACATTCTATTTGGTGGTAAGTACTCTTAGGCATAAGTTAATTCATTGCAAATTTGTCATGCCTTGACCATGATATGTAATATACTCCTCATGAGACTCTTAACTAAATTGAAAGTGCATGTGGCAAGTCATTCAAATACTTGATGCACATATCTAGTGGGAGAACATTATATATCTTGTGTCATAGAGAATAAGTTTTACTTGAGTAAGCTATACTAAGACAATCCAAAATGGTAAATTTGTATCTCATTCATATGGATTGTAATCTTTGTTTTCTAAATAGCTACTCTTGATGCAGTTTAAAATTTCCTTATAGTTAAATCTAAAAATGCATAAGAACCTTTTTGTTGATATTCATCTCATACTTATGCACTAACATGGATATGATTTTTAAACTTTAAAAGGTACAATTAGTGATCCATACTCTTTAAATTTTGGAAACCCATATTTTGATATCTTAGAAATCTACTTCAATCGGTATCCATATGCTTCACATTGAATTGGATCACTAAGTTGTAAATTCCATGCATAACTTGTCTTCATGATATGAATGCTTGTGCGACTAACCATGATAAGCTAGGTGCACCCAAGGTCAAGCTAGGTTCATCATCAAGAAGGCAACACAATGATGTATCAAGAAAAGGAGAAAAGGCTCCTATTCTTAACTCTAGCTTTTATCTGTGTGATTAAATATTGACTTGAAACCATGTAAGATGGTTGTCAAGTATATTTGGGTGCCTACACAAAGAGAAAGGCCACAATAAGAAATGTGTGGGTACCCAAGGCTCTTACTACTAATCTCAAAGGACCCAATTCAAATTGGGTACCAAAATACGAAGCTTAAATTTGTTTTGCAGGATCACTCCTTAAATGGATCAAGCTGGGTGTTCGATAATGGATGTATAAATCATATTTGGAGATAGTAGCAAGGGTGGTAACAACTGAATCTCAAGTGCAAATTATTTTCAAATCTTATCTCTTTTGTGACTTGTGTAGCCACTAAGGGAAAAGAAGCACTTGAGGATATACATCAGTTGTTGATTATGAAATAAAGGTCTAATTGGAAGATGAATGAATATTATCATATGGTGAACAATCCAAAATTATGTGACGTATTCTCTATCTAGTTAATTTGGATTTGATTCTTCTTTATTAGACACTTACCATAATATGGATTAAGTCAGCCCTTTTAGACTTCATTGAACAACCATGCATATTATCCATGTCATTCAAAATATATTGTGCATGAGGGTTCAAGGAAATTTAGTCCATATTATGAGGTTTCTCTATTTTAGCAACTCGCTTGCCTTCCACATATAAAGGGTTGCTAAATAAGAAACTAGTGCTTGTGCTACTAATTCCATCTCTTGTGTTGAGTTTATCCATAGAAAATCTATGTTAAGAGATGGTGCTTGTTTTAAATTGGATAAATCACAAGCTTAAAGGATATTATTCAACTAAAGTAAGATGAAGTTGATAAGAGGCCAAGGTATGAAAACTTCCTCTCCTTCAGTTGTTTTAGTATTCTATCCTTAGTGGGATGTACCATAGTATAGGTTAATTTCCTTGCAATATAAAATGTTCAACAGTGCATATAACTTTGAGATCAACTATATGTGTGCACTAGTTTAAAGGAATTTAATCTATCCTTTTGGGTTTCAAGAATGATGATTCATTCTCCATCCACATATAAGGATTATCATTTGTGAAACCCTCCCTTGTTTTTCTAATGCTCTCTTTTCTAAGTGTTTCAATAAGGTCCTTCCAAGTGTTTTCAAGATGGATTTAAAATCTACGGATATAAGAGTCTTGGTTGTTTCAATCATTGAGTTTCAATTGATCTCATATCAAGTATGATCGAATCAAGAAAAGATGAAAGAAGTTCAAGATCACTTGGTTGGATGAAATCGTAAAGAGAAAAGAGATCACAGTGATTCAAGAAGGGAGTTTTTTTTTTTGTCAACCAAATAATGAAGATGTAGTGACATATTTATATGATATCCTTCATTATGAGGTTTGAGGTTCATATTAGCATGCTTTACCCTTCAGGATTTCAATTGATATACTTTCAGTTCTTAAATCTTCAATTGGTTTAATTTTCATCATCTATATAAAGCATGTTATGTTAAGCCAAGATATAGTACAAACATCTCCTTTAACCTCACATTGTTAATGTGCATAAGTGTACTTTGTGTACTCTTGCATGCACAAATTGAGGGAGAGTTTAGCCTATATCTTGTGAGACTAATGATTTCTTTCAAGTTCATGTTGTGTAGTCTCACACCTTGGAGAGCTTCAAATGAGGATGAATGGTTCCATAGAAATGAAAATGAGTTTCTCTTGAACCTATCAAGAAAATGAGTTTCTCTTGATCGTTTGAAGAGGATGAGTTTCTCTTTGAAATGTCAATCCTATCAAAATCTAAGATGGAAATTCATGATTATAATGGAGACCATGTGGCGTAGAACAAAGGTGTGTCACTCCATGAACTATTGTATTACATTTGTGTATCTAGGCTCTTACATGCTAGTGTGTGCATGTATATGCAATATCTTAAGTCACATCATAAGGTTGCACTTGTGGTGACGATTAAAGAATCTCTAGATATTTGATTAATACCTCTTGTGGTGATATCATAAGTTAGTCTTAAGTCATCTTAGTGAGGTATGAGTCAAACATGCTAACTTCTCAAGAATCTTGACTTAAAATATTGCATATCATGTCTATTAATATACCTTTTAATTATGAGTAATTCCTTAAATTGGTACAATTTCACATTTTCATACTTTATTTGTACCAAGGTTCAAATTGTAGGACTTAATCCCCTGGCCTCACAAGTCCAAGTGCATAAGCTAAACAAGTATTCATCACTTGTATGCACACATTTAGGGGGAGAATAGTCTATAATTTGAATCTTTGAGACTAACTTCATTTCCAAGTCTATTATGTGTGTAGTCTCGAATTAGAAAGGAATCTTCGGGCAAAGACAATCGCTTCCACTGCAAATTTTGATGGGAATCAAAGATTCTTTGCTCCAATAAATGTATCTTCTATACATTTCATAAGAGAATGAGTTTCTCCTGTATATGCTACTCCAACGTCATCTAAAATTGGTAAATATGTATCACATCTTTTTTGATTACAAATATCTGAAGTAGCATAACTTATAGATTCTCCTGTCTAGAACTTAAGTGATTAAATAGTGCACATGTTTCTTATGTTGTATGATTATGTTCAATTGATACTCCTTTTATGCTAATGGTACTTTAAGTTGCAAATAAGTACTCTCAACAGATATCAATTGAATTCATATATATATGTGTGCACTAAAACTTGAGGAGAACTTAGTGTAATATGCTATTAGTGATCTATTTATCTATCAAATTGTATCAATTGGTGTTTTTCAATTGATATTTTTCATACATGATCACTAGTTGCATAATCCATACTTGTGCAATTATCATGTTGCCTCTTGTTGTGATAAGAAAATGCTAGGTGACATCTAGACTCCAGGTATCAAGATTTATCTTTCAGTTAGTATGACAATCTTCATTTGATATCTTGGACCTATGTCACAATTATGCCAACAAGAGCTTGCAAATGAATTCTAAATCCAACACAAGTTTGGAACACCCCCTTGAAAAGGTAAAACGCAAAGGTACATCACTTCATGTCACTTCTACATTATTTTTTTGTCATCTAAGGATCTTTTTCATGATAGTGTGTTCACATCTTGCTTAAATCATAATTTCTACCCTTTATATTCTTTGTATCCTTTTTGGAGATTTATGACAAAGGGGGAGAAATTTTGCATTAAAGCTTATCTTTATTTTAGAAAAGGGGAGAAATAATTAACAAAAGGGGGAATCATAAGAAAAACATAAGATGAAGAAAGTTGATAAGTGCATTCCATGTCATGAGCATCACGTTTATTTTATGACACACTGCACCCTATGAATAGTATGATATAAGTTGTCTACTTTGACCTAAATATGTGCTTTTGGCATTTGAGTACAAAAGTGTTATTTTCTGAAATGCACATGTTTAGGGGGAGGAAACTATATCATAGGATTCAAAATCTTATTTATCAAATCTTATGTAAGCTTTAAATGTGTTGTCATCAATCACCAAAAAGGGGGAGATTGAAAGTGCATTCATCCCTTTTGTGAGTTTTGGTGATTTGGATAACAACACATTTAAAGGTCTAACAAGTTTGCTAAGTGTTGAACAGGAAATTCAGTATGATGAACATACTTGAATAGTGTATAATGATCAGTGAACAAGGTTCAACACAAGGTGAAATAACCAGTGAGACAATGCAAATGGATATAATATGGTCTCTATATTGGTTTGAATATATGGACAAGTCCTGAGAAATCACTATGCATAAATATGATCATAATAGAGGTTGAAGTGATTAAGAGGATTGGTCAAGCCAAAGTGAATAAGATATGAGGAATCGTGAATTGGCTTGACCATATTACTATTAGTCCATATATGAATATATGAGAATCAAACTAAAGCTTGATTAATCTTAATAGTTATATCTAGAAGACATTCAAGCAAGGTTCACAATATTGAAGAAATGATTCTCTTAATGGATGCTCAATAGGATGTGACTCAAGAATGGCTTGATAGGGTGAAGATAGCAAGGAAAGGGCTTCGAGGAACTAAGCGAAGGTGAAGGCCAAGTGACGGCTTGTAGACCGAGGTACCATGGCTAAGGTGAAGAAGAGAGTACTTGCACTAAGTCGATGAACTAATCAGCTATGAAGAGTTACAACATGTTGATGCATCAGTAAGGTGACTTGAAGCCATGATTTGAACTCATATAAGGTGATATGGTACAAGTCACAGGGTTTGATTTGAGTTTGCTTCAAAAGGTGAGACAAAGATGTTTGTGATCCTTATGAAGCAATGCCATGGAGAAATCACACATGAGACACCAATGACTCAAGGAGTTTACTTCATTTTATTTTATTTAACTTGAGTATAGGAATCGTCGTACTATAAAGGGGGATCCAAAAAGAAGGTTGGTGTTTGCCAAAGCTCAAACCTCTCTATTCAAAAGCTATTTATGAAAAGCAAAAATCTCTTTATCGTTCTATGGTTGACCATGGTTAGGTTTGAGAAACCTAGAGTGTTCTTGCTGAAAAGCAGCTGAACTTGTTCAGCTGCAGCTGAGCTTTTCAGCTGAGCTGGACTTCAGCTGAGCTGAGCTCCTTCAGCTGCAGCTGAGCTTTTCAGCTGAGCTGGACTTCAGCTGAGCTGAGCTTCTTCAGCTACAGCTGAGCTTTTCAGCTGAGCTGAACTTCAGCTGAGTTGAGCTTCTTCAGCTGCAGCTGAGCTTTTCAGCTGGGCTGAACTTCAGCTGAACTCAACTTCAGCTGTGAACCTCTTTGACCATACACCAGCTGAACTTGCCTCTGGGCAGTTGAGCTGGGGTTTTCTCTCCTAAACTCTCTGGTCAAGACCGGTTGAACTGGTCCTGAGGGGCAGTTCAGCTGGTCTCTGACCCCTCTGACCTCTGACCAACAGTCTGCCAGTCAGACTGGCAAACAGGTCGCCAGAAGTGTCAGGGGCGGTTCAACCGCCCCCCTGGGCGGTTCAACTGGTTTTGGTCAACTTTGACCAGTATGCGGTCAGTCTGCGCGTCAGTCTGCCAGTCAGACTGGCAGACAGGCTGCCAGGCCTGCCAGGGGAGGCTCAACCGCCCTGGGGGGAGGTTCAACCGCCCTCAAACAGAAAAATCTGCCCAACGGCTAGTTTTGAGCTCCACCTATATATACTACCTCCTACCTCTCTCCCTAAAGTAGTGAGCACGATTTGAACTCCATTTCTAACCCAAGAAACACCTCCCTCTCCCTCACACACATCTCTTGCCTCTCCCATTTCAAATCTTTGGAGAGGAATCTTTGAGTGAGCTTGAGAGCTGCGGTTTTGTGCTTCATCTCTAAATCTCTCTTGCTCTTCTTCTTCATTCGAGCTTTGGTACTACATCGAGTTCTTTGTGGATTCATTACTCTTGGAGCTTCTAGCTCCTAGACGACTAGGTGTCTCTTGTGAGTCTCCAAATCTTGTGGAAGACCACAAGAAAGTTTGTATTACTCGCTCGTTTGAGCAAAGATTATTGTGTGGGCTTGACCTTTGTGGTTGGCAAAGGGAGGATTAGGGTTGAAAGAGACCCGGCTCTTTGTGGGCGCCTCAACGAGGAAGTAGGGCACCTTTTGTGGTGTGACCGAACCTCGGGATAAATCTTGTGTCTCTTGTGTTCTTGTTCATTGTGTTTGTTCATGTTCTTCGTTCTCTCACCATTCCGTGGAAGATTGTTTATATCTTTTTGGTGTGTGGATTTTGAGAAGTGCCCTTCTCAGATCTACTACTTTGAACCCTGTGAATCATTTAGAACATCTCATTTCCAAAGTTAACTGGGTGAATTTCGAGATCAATTTAGTTTTACCCAGTTTGCTTCTAGTTTTTGTTGAAAAAGTTTTAACTTGCCTATTCACCCCCCCTCTAGGCAACTTTCAATCGCGAAGGGTTACGCCTCAACGGCCATCGAATCACCGATCAGCGGCCCACACGGCTCCATCGACCCATTTTGATCTGAGCCGCATCTCATCAGGTTAACGGTTCAGATCGCACCAGGCCAAATCGGTATCGGACCTCTAATCTGAGCCGATCAAAGGGAGATCAACGGCCAGTGACCATCGTTCCTAACTTCTAATCATGGCCGCACCAGTCTAATCCGATGGTGCCAGACCGACTTCTCCACCCCAACCCAGTGTGCGGCGGCGCCGCCCCTTCGCACCGCACAATCACACCGGAGAAGGCCCTGGCTGCCCAGGCCACCGTTCTTAAGCACGAATAGATTCAAGGCGCAGTAGAGACAAATGTGATCGTAGATGAGACCTTCTTACCGGCGATTGGGCTCCTAGGATTCCTGTCCACGACGCCTGGCGGTGCACGGTGGAACACACAATGCCAGTGAGGAATTCGCTGCCCCATGGTAACCCCCGACGGATTTCTTTCGCCAGGCGCAGAGGCATTGAATTGAACGAGATAAATGCACTTGATTCGGTACCTTGAGCCAACCCACGCCGACTAGCCCACGGACTGGGAGATATGGCGCTCACGTCGAGTAGCAAGGGTGCTCCCCAGTGAGCTTCAACGGCGATCTTCCCCGAAAGTTCTGGAGCTTGGCCGCCAGGGATGATGCCGAGCGGCTCTTGAATCAGGCGGCGTCGAGGTAGGGGCTGTGGTCGGACTTGGGCAGCGGCGCCCAGAGATGGTGGCCAAGGACCCGCGCACCAGGAAGATCTCGGTGTAGAGGATGGTGACCGGCCAAAGTTGGAGCACGAGCGTTCGGATTTGGAGCCTGCTGGTGTCCTCACGACGACCAAAGGTGAGCCTGCGCGGAGGGGAAGCTGAAGAGGAGCAGGGCCCATGGTGGCTGGGAGGAGGCCGGTCCGACGGCTTGGGAGATGGAGACCGAGCGGTCGACCACCAGGCGGATTGCACGAGGAAGAGGAGAAGGCTGGGTGGGCGAAGGAGAGAGCAGGGGAGTGCTCCCACTTATCCTCCGTGGGCTCGGCTCGGGCTGGAAGGCGGTCGTCCACGATTCACGGCAACGGCGGCGAGCATCTCGCGCGAGGTGGGTGAGTACGACGACAATCGCGCGGATCTGGCATCCCCCCAGTTGACGGACCGCACCAAGTGATGACAGACGGGCCCCATGCGTCAGAGGATCATCCCACTGCGCGCGACATACGGGCCCACGTGCGAAGAGCTGGCCGGCTGCGGTGGGGACCCACATGTAAGTGACACAGGCGCACACAGGTGGAGAGATGGGCTGGTGCGTGGGGTTTGGGGAATGGGCCGAATTCAACCCCGGGGCCCAGCATAGGTGATAAACCTTTTCCTTTGTTTATTTATTTTTCCTTTCTTTCTATTTTCAATTCCTCTCATATTTTGTATTTCTATTTTGAATTAAATGTAAACAGAGTTCAAACTTAGATCAAATGTACAATCTCAAATATTGGTATAAACAATTTTATATTTAGTTATACATCCATACCCTTTATTTTTGTGTGGTTTTTCCTTCTCTTTCTCAAATTATAGAATTTCCTTTAGAATTCCAATTCCAATTTGGGTACCAACATTTTTCTTTTTACATTATTTTTTATATTGTCACAAAATGCTTCACAAAGCAAAACCTCAGCATGATGCATATTCCATTTTAGTATCTTTTATTTTAACTAATCACCCTTAATTATAGGTATGTTCTTGTTACGATGAATATATGGCACACAACATAATGAGATTTACTATACCCTCATCGTATACATTTTCTTGGTATTACAAATCCTACCCCCCTTAAAAATAATCTCGTCCTCGAGATTTAGGAGGAACGAGGAAAAAGATGGGGAAAATCTATGCGAAGCTCTTCTTCTCTTTCCCAAGTTGCTTCATCTTCGCCATGGTGACTCCATTGTACTTTGCACATCTTTATCACCTTATTTCTTGTAACTCAAGCCAAAGTGTCAAGAATCTTAATGGGGTATTCCGTATAAGTCAAATCATCCTAAACACTGAGTTCCTCCATGGGTAGTTGTTCATCAGGGACACGGAAACACTTCTTACGTTGAGACACATGGAATACATTATGCACATTAGATAGATTATCAGGTAGCTCGAGTTGATAGGCCATCTCTCCAACTCGCCTAAAAACTCTGAATGGTCCAATAAAGCGAGGGGACAATTGCCCTTAACTTTAAATCTCCTCATTCCACGAAGTGGTGAAACCTTGAGGTACACATGATTCCTTTCCTCAAATTCCAGTGGTCTCCTTCTATTATCCGCATAGCTCTTTTGTCTAGTCTGAGCTACCCTTAAATTCTCTTGAATTATACGAACTTGTTCTTCTGCCTCTTGAATAAGTTCAGGTCGAAAGAACTGTCTTCCTCTAGTTTGATCCAATATAGAGGAGTCCTGCATTTCCTGCCATGCAGAGTCTCGAACGGTGACATCTTCAGACTGGCCTGGTAACTATTATTATATGAGAACTCAGCATAAGGTAGACTCTTGTTCCAACTACTACCATGCTGAAGGGCACAAGCTCTCAACATGTCTGCCAATACTTAGTTAGTCCTTTCGATCAGTCCATCAGTCTGAGGTAGGCTGAACTAAAATTCAACATCGCATATGTATTCTCATGAAAACTTTTCCAAAATCCGGAGGTAAACTGTGATCCTCTATCCAAAATGATCTTCTTCGGTACACCATGTAGAGACACAATTCGAGCCATATATAACTCTGCCAATTGAGATACCTTATAAGTAGTCTTGACCAGAATGAAATGAGCCACTTTGGTCAGTCTATCCATAATAACCCATATCGAATCATATCCTTTCGAGATGCGAGGCAATCCAGTAATGAAATCCATACCAATCTCTTCCCACTTTCACTCGAGTATCTTTAATGGGTACAATAGTCCAGCTAGCCTCTGGTGTTCAGCCTTAACTCTTTGACACACATCACACATAGCCACATGTGCAGCCACATCTCTCTTCAATCCATACCACTAGAACTTCTACTTCAAATCCTGATACATCTTCGTACTCTCAGTATGAATAGAATAATCCGAGTGATGGGCTTCCTTCAGTATAGTCTCACGAAGGCTATCAATCTCAGGAACTCATATCCGATCCTTGAACCACACGGTGCCTTGATCATCTTTTGTGAATTCTGAACCTCGACCTTCAGTAATCAGATCCTTATTCTCTTATATTTTAGCATCACCAATTTGTTCTTTGCGGAATTCTCGTTCCAAGGTAGATTCCACATCAATAATAACTCCTTCAGTGTGAGCAACTATCCCCAGGCTAAGTCTCCTGAAATCCTCAATAATCTCATCAGGTAGCTGGGCAACAACAGCTGAATGAACATGCTCCTTTCGATTCAAGGCATCTGCAACCAAGTTTGCCTTGCCCGGGTGATGGTGAATCTCCAAATCATAATCCTTAATAAGCTCCAACCAACGGCGTTGCCTAAGGTTGAGATCCTTCTGACTGAATATATACTTCAAACTCTTATGATCCGTGTATACTTGACACTTAACTCTCATAATATAATGTCTCCAAATCTTAAGCGCATGCACAACGGCTGCCAATTCCAAGTCATGAGTGGGGTAGTTCAACTCTTGTTTCCGCAACTGTCGAGACGCGTAGTCGGTCACATGTCTTTCTTGCATGAGCACACATCTTAAGCCTTGGCCACATGCATCACAATAAATGTCAAATCCTTTCTGTAGATCTGGCATAACCAACACTGGTGGTGACATCAATCTCTTCTTCAGTTGGTTAAAACCATCTTGGTACCTCTCGCCCCACTTAAATTCTCTTCCCTTCTCAAGAAGTGAGGTGATAGACTCAGCAATCTTAGAAAATCCTTCAATAAATCTCCAATAGTATCCTGCAAGTCCCAAGAAACTCCAAATCTCTGTAACTGTAGTGGGTATGCTCCACGCCACTATCTCCTTGACTTTAGCAGGATCCACTGAAATCCCTCCATTAGAAATGATATGTCCAAGAAATGGCACCTCGCCAATCCAAAACTCGCATTTGCTAAACTTGGCGTAGAGTTGATTATCTCGTAGCTTCTTATAGTACCAATCTCAGATGTTCCTCATGATCACTATCACTCTTGGAATAAATAAGAATATCATCGATGAATACCACAACGAATCTGTCCAAATACTCCATAAATACCTTA
Organism: Zea mays; assembly: GCF_902167145.1. Classification (NCBI taxonomy): domain Eukaryota; kingdom Viridiplantae; phylum Streptophyta; class Magnoliopsida; order Poales; family Poaceae; genus Zea; species Zea mays. The sequence goes on along the minus strand of NC_050097.1, from coordinate 45,395,979 downwards.
TTCATCAAGTTCATAAAATAAGCTGGTGAATTGGTTAATCCAAACGACATGACAGTGAACTCATATAATCCATATCGAGTCGAGAATGTCGTCTTGGGAATATCCGATAGCCTAATCTTCATTTGATGGTAACCCGATCGGAGATCAATCTTCGAGAATACCCTTGCACCTCTCATCCGATTAAATAAATCCTCAATGCGGAGTAATGGATACTTGTTCTCCACAGTGACATCGTTAAGGGACCTATAATCCACGCACATCCCTTGCGATCCTTCTTTCTTCTGTACAATTAGAACTGGTGCTCCACAAGGTGAAGAATTCGGACGAATATATCCAGCCTCTTGTAATTCCATTAATTGCTTCTTAAGTTCCTTTAGTTCTTCTACGGACATTCTATGTAGCCGTTTAGAAATAGGAGCAGTCTCAGGTAAGAGATCAATGACCAACTCAACTTCAAATCTTTGTCCTTTGGAACTGGTGAGTTCTACGGTTCCCTTAGCACAGTGTATATACTGCCTTTGCCTTTCTTAACCATGACATACCAAGGATCACGTCTATAGTGCTCTCTTCTAACACTATAGGGATAGCCCATCTAGGTTAGAAACACAGGGTAAGAAAGGAGGAATTGTAGACAAGGCGAGTAATTACGAGAAATGTTACTGCGGGGGATTTATTAGCTAAGTAGATTAGTGTGTCACCTACTAAAGCTAATACAATACCTTATAGTGGTACATGCTAAGATGCCCATCTATACTATTTCAATCAATCAAAGAAGCAAATCAGGCATTGATCATCAGAACAATCAACCAACATTTTTAATAGAGAAAATAGTTTTGATTTTTTGTCTTAGGCCTCCTATCTCTTAGAAAAGTCATAAATATAGGATTCCAAAGTGTGAAATCCATCTTATCTTAGAGTAGAAAAGATAAGAGTGGTCAGAGTGGAACAGTAGAAGGTGAGACAGGATCAAGTTAAGTATAGAAAGAATCAGAGTAAGGTAAGTATAGAATGAATCAGAATAAGGTAAGTAGGTAAGGGTTGTCCATTTCTATCTAAGTTTCGTCCTACAGTCAACATTTCCTCTGATACCACTTCTGTCACACCCGGTTTTAAGGAATAAAGCTGGGTGCATCTGATACATGCGCCAAAGAAGACAACATATATAATAACAGAGTGTATAGAGATAAATGTCACAATAAAATCAGAGTATTTATTACATAGCGGAAGTCTTATTACAAAATAAAAGATAAATATAAAACGAACTAAGGATCGTCGGCGCCAATATCAACTGAGAAACTCCACCTAGATCAGATTAAACTCCTCGATAAGCGGCTCCTCTTGGACCACCTGTTCTTCTCCTGTGGGGGGGTGTGAGACAACAAGGGTGAGCTCACACATGTTCATCGCTCAACAAGTTGTGGGGAATAATGTGGCATAAACTCACCAAAGGTGGGAGTTCATGAAGTGTAAGGCTTATCAACAATAGGGGTTAAAGCTGAGCATTGCTTTTAATAAGTTGGTCAAAATTTTATTAGCAATTACTAAGTGTAAGTAAATACCAAACCTTAAATAAAAGTAATAGAACAAAATTAATAAATAATCCTATGCATATGCAAATGACAAATTGAGTTTAGGTTCCATAATTTAATCATCGGAGAGTCCTGAGCCGCTCATGACTGTGAGCTCGGCTAGTATACCAGTTTTACACTCTGCAGAGGTTGTACCCTTTACCCACAAGTCGTGTTTCCCATGTCGCCAGGGTTAGCTAGGCCCTTAGACACTACCAAGGTGAATGGCTAGGGATCCACTACGAGGCCTTTACAAAGTTCCACTAGCTTCCGAAAACCCGCTATAGTTTATGGGAAGAGCACTTGCAAGAATCCCCCGTCTGACCGCCATCGCAGCAAATCAACCCGAGAACCTCCTTGCATGCAACTCCCCTACTGCCCTTGCCCCTTTCGGGTAAGGTAGTCTTCCACTAGCTTTCCTAATTAGTCAGCCAAGGGGTCCCATTCCTCCCTTTTGGTGGCACGTGTTTCTCAAGTTAAGCTCCATGTTCCAATTAACAATAATATAATAATCTTGTCATGAACATAAATAAAATAACATAATAACTGGAACATGGATATAATAAATGATTATCCCAAAACCATATAAAACAATAGCAAAAACTACCCATGTGATTCAGGGGCAAACAAGGTAATGAGATAAACAATCTAGGGTGACCTATTGGGTCCCATCAAAATTAAACCTATGCATGGTAAATGATTATAAAGAACATTATTAGGTAACAAAAGTGAATCAAGGGCACAACTTGCCTGACACTTGAGATTCCAGGTACCAACTGCTTTTCAGATGACACGTGTCCTCGCGCTAGTCGTAGCAATACAAGCAAACATGGTATAGATAAAATCAACATCACACCAACCATAAGTACAAACTAAATAATAATATTCTACGCGTTGCTACGAGATCGTGGGAACAAAAATCACTAAAATCGGAGTTATGGATTGTGAGTTATGAATTTCTGAAGGTTTTATGTGTTTGATATGAAATTATTTGGAAGATCAATTTTATTATTGTTTTCATATCAAAACAGAGACATTAGATGATAAACAATAATATAATAAAATTATAGGAATTGGAATGGACTAAAAAGGAGTTAGTATGAATTTTCTAGGAATTAAACAAGATCTATAATTATTTTTATACTAGAAAAGCATTTTCTGTATTAATTTATTCAATTTCCTATGTCTCTGGACTGGGCGTCAAATGCTGGAAAAGACAGGGTCTTCTGCGCAAGAATTCCTAAGACACAGAGTACCAGCGCCAGAACGGTGGGTTGATTTCTTAAACTGTAAGGGTTCTTTTGCAAAACCTGCGCCGTGAAGGGGTATCTCCACATGACAGCCGTCCGATCCTAAGTGGGTGGCTCAGATTAGATCGCGAAGGGTTACGCCTCAACGGCCATCGGATCACCGATCAGCGGCCCACACGGCTCCATCGACCCATTTTGATCTGAGCCGCATCTCATCAGGTTAACGGTTCAGATCGCACCAGGCCAAATCAGTATCGGACCTCTAATCTGAGCCGATCAAAGGGAGATCAACGGCCAGTGACCATCGTTCCTAACTTCTAATCGTGGTCGCACCAGTCTAATCCGACGGCGCCAGACCGACTTCTCCACCCCAACCCAGTGTGCGGCGGCGCCGCCCCTTCGCACCGCACAATCACACCGGAGAAGGCCCTGGCTGCCCAGGACACCGTTCTTATTTCTTAAGCACGAATAGATTCTAGGCGCAGTAGAGACAAATGCGATCGTAGATGAGGCCTTCTTACCGGCGATTGGGCTCCTAGGATTCCTGTCCACGACGCCTGGCGGTGCACAGTGGAACACACAATGCCAGTGAGGAATTCGCTGCCCCATGGTAACCCCCGACGGATTTCTTTCGCCAGGCGCAGAGGCATTGTATTGAACGAGATAAATGCACTTGATTCGGTACCTTGAGCCAACCCACGCCGACTAGCCCACGGACTGGGAGATATGGCGCTCACGTCGAGTAGCAAGGGTGCTCCCCAGTGAGCTTCAGCGGCGATCTTCCCCGAAAGTTCTGGAGCTCGGCCGCCAGGGATGATGCCGAGCGTGGCTCTTGAATCAGGCGGCGTCGAGGTAGGGGCTGTGGTCGGACTTGGGCAGCGGCGCCCAGAGATGGTGGCCAAGGACCCGCGCACCAGGAAGATCTCGGTGTAGAGGATGGTGACCGGCCAAAGTTGGAGCACGAGCGTTCGGATTTGGAGCCTGCTGGTGTCCTCACGACGACCAAAGGTGAGCCTGCGCGGAGGGGAAGCTGAAGAGGAGCAGGGCCCATGGTGGCTGGGAGGAGGCCGGTCCGACGGCTTGGGAGATGGAGACCGAGCGGTCGACCACCAGGCGGATTGCACGAGGAAGAGGAGAAGGCTGGGTGGGCGAAGGAGGGAGCAGGGGAGTGCTCCCACTTATCCTCCGTGGGCTCGGCTCGGGCTGGAAGGCGGTCGTCCACGATTCACGGCAATGGCGGCGAGCATCTCGCGCGAGGTGGGTGAGTACGGCGACAATCGCGCGGATCTGGCATCCCCCCAGTTGACGGACCGCACCAAGTAATGACAGACGGGCCCCATGCGTCAGAGGATCATCCCACTGCGCGCGACATACGGGCCCGCGTGCGAAGAGCTGGCCGGCTGCGGTGGGGACCCACATGTAAGTGACACAGGCGCACACAGGTGGAGAGATGGGCTGGTGCGTGGGGTTTGGGGAATGGGCCGAATTCAACCCCGGGGCCCAGCATAGGTGATAAACCTTTTCCTTTGTTTATTTATTTTTCCTTTCTTTCTATTTTCAATTCCTCTCATATTTTGTATTTCTATTTTGAATTAAATGTAAACAGAGTTCAAACTTAGATCAAATGTACAATCTCAAATATTGGTATAAACAATTTTATATTTACTTATACATCCATATCCTTTGTTTTTGTGTGGTTTTTCCTTCTCTTTCTCAAATTATAGAATTTCCTTTAGAATTCCAATTCCAATTTGGGTACCAACATTTTTCTTTTTACATTATTTTTTTATATTGTCACAAAATGCTTCACAAAGCAAAACCTCAGCATGATGCATATTCTATTTTAGTATCTTTTATTTTAACTAATCACCCTTAATTATAGGTATGTTCTTGTTACGATGAATATATGGCACACAACATAATGAGATTTACTATACCCTCATCGTACACATTTTCTTGGTGTTACAATTTGACACGAAACACAATGACGGACCGGGCCGGCCTGTCCCGGCCCAATTCCCACACTAACCTCGAGTGCTAGTTGCGCAACCGACATCTTTGGACAACACTGATTGCATCAAATTCGAAGCCAACCCGGAAGCACCCTTCACTGATTGCATCAAATTTCCACAATTTCTTCCTCGCTGTTACTCGCTTTCACCGCCGCCCGCAGGAACAGCATCAGGCTTCAGCCTCGCTGTGCCTGCCCGTGGCGCCTCCGGCCGCTGGCGCCGGCCTAACTCGATCGTGCCGTCCCACCTCCGGCCGCGCCGCCTCTAGCCCGCACGAAACCGCAGGCCGCCGTGGCCGGATGTGCGCGCTCCACCAAGACCCTAGCCGCGCCCGACCATATACCATCAGGCCCTAGCCGCGCGGCATGGCCGCCCGCGCCCGCGCGCGTGCTCTCCCATCTCAGCCGTGGCCGTGGCCACACGTAGCCGGGAGAAAGAAGAACAGACGCAGCCGCATTAGGTCTATTTCAAAGATAAGATGGATAGCTGATGAAGCTACTACGTAATAAATCTAGATTTTTTTTTTGTTCTGAGGTGTGGAAGTATCCTAAACATGCTTACACGGACGGAGCAGGCCGCACCATCATCTATCTCCCCCATCGTGGAATGAAATCGCGCGCGGCAGATGGCGATGGCATCGCCGCCGTCGTCGCGAGCGACTTTATGCGCCCACCCACGCAAAAGGCGCAAGGGCGGCAACAGCGACCGCCCGAATGGAATGGAATGGAATGGAATGGGCATCATCCGCGGCCGGGCCCCCATCGACCCATTCCATCTCTAATCCCCGGCCGCTCCTCCGACGCACACGGAACACTGCACAACGTTGGGGTTCGCGGTCTGCAACTGAAACGAGTTTGAGGAGGAGCCCTCCCTGTTTCGGAGCAGCAGCGCTAGCTCTCGTGCTTTTCCGGGCACTAGGACGAGGACGAGGACGAGGTGACAGGACAGCGTCGCGTCCGTTGGACGTGCGTGCCACCCATGAACGATCATGCGTTAAGATAGGTTCTCTTATCATCATCTACAGACGATCGACCACAGCGAATATATATATTCGTCGTCACGAGGATCTGGATGCAAAGGCAGGCATTAGGCCAGGCCAGCCATGCGTAGCCGGGCTCCATCATCCAAGTTTCCCAAGCCTTTTTTAGATCAGTACTACAGGTCAAGCATGCACAAGTGCACAGCGCTGTCAGGAAAGGAAAGGAAAGAAAAGGGGGGCCCCCGACGCGCCTCACGTCCATGCGCCGCCCATCCAGGAACTGCTTTGCATATAGAGCTTATCCGGTAGGACTATATATGTTGCGTTTTATCATTAATCATGTACTTTGATTTATATCTAACGTAACGTAGGAGCAGAATTGCTCACTGAGATACGAACACGCGCGGCTCTATATATCTCCAAAATATAGTGTGACAATAATTAGAGATTCTAACTAAAAAGAAACAGTTGGATGGCAATAAAAAGGTTAATATGGAGAGAATCTTTTAGATTATTATTGATGTGAAGAGACTCTTGGAGAGTTGGAGTTGCTCCATTGATAAACTAGAACGTGAAAGCTCGATTATTAATCCATTGTTAGGCGATGTGTGGTCCCTACAACGGTACAATAAAAAGGGTTTGAACCAACCAAGAAGACATTTTTTTTCTGGATAAAGCTTGCCTTTTTGCATTAGATAAGACGGACTCTTTTTTGCCAGCATTATTAGAGAAGACGTCGAACATTCGCACCAAAGGAAAATGGCAAAGGCTAGGATACTTGTTTGGAGAGGAGAGAGAGAGAGAGGAGAGAGAGAGAGAGAGATAGCTGTGTTACTTTGATCACAGTGGGCAGAAAAAGGCACTCACAGCATTTTTTTGCTAAAAATAATCAAACGTGCCGCTCCAAACTTTACGGGATGCCTTTTGCTTTGAGAAATTTAATCCTTGCTTTTTTTTTTGGTTTTTGTAGCCCTGTTTTGTTCTTAAAGTGAAGTTATCTTATCTCAATGAAAGCAAAGCCTAGTATTTCACGGGAAAGCCGATAAGTAGAGAATTCCACTATTAACAAACCATTTTGATTTCTCCCCCTTTAATTTTCTCTGTCGGAATAATAATGCTATTGTAATACAGAGTAGGGAATATTATATAGAGGGAAACGGTGAGGGCCAGGGAGGCAAATGGACAAGGAGAAAAGTTAGATCAAACCTAGCCAAGCAATCCTGATATCCACAGCCTCTTTCTCCACTGGACGAGAACTGTCCCAGCAGAAACCAGAAGCACCAACTGCAAACATCAGAGAAGAGAAGAGTAGGGGGGAAATTACTACTCTACGACTCGTGCGCCCACTCCTCCACTGTTCTTGGGAATCTCGGGGGAGAAGAGGAAGAAAGCAGTGGGTCTCAGCGCACCACTCATTATTCCTGGCTCCATGGCTTCCTGACGTCCCTGTGCGGCGGGGACCCGGCGATGAGGATCGTGGTGTGGTTCCGGAGGGACCTCAGGGTGGAGGACAACCCGGCGCTCGCGGCGGCGGCGCGTGCCGGTGGGGAGGTGGTGCCGGCGTACGTCTGGTCGCCAGAGGAGGAGGGCCCTTACTACCCCGGCCGCGTATCCCGGTGGTGGATCAGCCAGAGCCTGAACCACCTGGACGCCTCGCTCCGCCGCCTTGGGGCGGGAAAGCTTGTCACGCGGAGGTCGGCCGACGCCGCCGTCGCGCTGCTCCAGCTGGTCCGCGACACCGGCGCCACGCACGTCTACTTCAATCATCTATACGGTTTGTTCCATGCTTCCACCCAGTAGGAAATATTCTTCCTCTCATATTGTTATTGATTTCTTTTTATATTGTTATCACTCAGCGATTGTATCCAGGATTCCCCTCCTTGGTACACAATTATCGAACTTGGCTTCACTAGATAAAACAAATCAATTGCAGTTTCTTTCTTTTTTGTTTCACTATTCATCTGAATTGTTCCATGTCGAGCAGATCTTTATATTATTGAGGTTGTGCTTGATATATTAGAACTCGTAACTCCACATGTCAACTGCTTCCCAGTTGAGCAAGAGCCCTGGTCTCAAGCCTTGAGTCTTGATAAACCTCCACTTGCCAACTGAGTAAAATCCCAGCATTTCGCCGTCTCCTTAACTCACAAAAGTTCTTTGCTTCCCTAGTCCATCCCATTGAGGTATGCCAAGTTCCACATATAGTAGTTCTGTAGTGCTTTAGTTTTCACTCCACTAATTGCTTGGCCTGGTACTAAGAGAAGATGCTTTAGGCCTTTGAGTCCATCTCATCTTACTGTGTCACCATCTTTTCAGACCCGATCTCACTGGTCAGGGACCGCCGGTTGAAGGAGATGCTGGCGGCTGAGGGCATCGTTGTGCAATCTTTCAATTCGGATCTGCTGTACGAGCCATGGGAAGTTGTCGATGATGAAGGGCAGCCATTCACCATGTTCGACCCGTTCTGGAACAGGTGCCTCAGCATGCCGTATGACCCCCCTGCACCGCTTCTGCCCCCGAAGAGGATCAATTCAGGTGCTTGAAGGACTATGAGTTTAAATTTTTCTAGCTTCTACTTGTACAGATAGCTTACTGACGACACATTGTGCTTCTGCTACAAGATGATGTTGAATTAGCTCTTTAGTTGATTGGCTGGCTGGAATTATGAACAGGTGACTTATCGATGTGCCCATCGGAGGATCTGATCTTTGAGGACGAGTCAGAGAGGGGAAGCAACGCTCTTCTGGCCCGAGCGTGGACGCCAGGGTGGCAGAACGCAGACAAGGCGCTGACGGCCTTCCTCAACGGCCCACTGGCCGACTACTCAGTGAACCGCAAGAAGGCCGATAGCGCGAGCACGTCCCTGCTGTCGCCTCACCTGCACTTCGGCGAGCTTAGCGTGCGCAAGGTCTTCCACCTAGTTCGCATGAAGCAGCTCGTGTGGAGCAACGAGGGCAACCACGCTGCCGAGGAGAGCTGCACCCTGTTCCTCCGTTCCATCGGCCTGCGGGAGTACTCCCGGTACCTGAGCTTCAATCACCCGAGCAGCCATGAGAGGCCCCTCCTGGCGCACCTCAGGTTCTTCCCCTGGGTGGTGGACGAGAGCTACTTCAAGATTTGGAGGCAGGGAAGGACCGGGTACCCGCTCGTCGACGCTGGCATGAGGGAGCTGTGGGCGACGGGGTGGCTGCATGACCGGATACGTGTGGTGGTGGCAAGCTTCTTCGTCAAGGTCCTCCAGCTTCCATGGCGATGGGGCATGAAGTACTTTTGGGACACGTTACTGGATGCTGATCTTGAGAGCGATGCGCTGGGCTGGCAGTACATCACTGGCTCTCTTCCTGATGGCCGGGAGCTTGACCGCATCGACAACCCCCAGGTGCGTGCGTGCAGCCTTTTTTTTTAGCTTCTGAATACACGACGCCGCCTAGTAATGATAGATAGATAATACTGAACACTGATGCACTGTCATGGCAATCAATGTCAGTTTGAAGGCTACAAGTTCGACCCGCATGGGGAGTACGTCCGGCGATGGATTCCTGAGCTCGCAAGGCTGCCGACGGAGTGGATACACCATCCATGGGACGCGCCTGTCTCCGTGCTGCAAGCTGCAGGAATCGAGCTGGGCTCTAACTACCCTCTCCCCATAGTGGAGCTGGACGCGGCCAAGGGCAGGCTGCAAGCGGCCCTGTCAGAGATGTGGCAGCTGGAGGCGGCGTCGAGGGCCACCATGAACAACGGGACGGAGGAAGGCCTCGGCGACTCCTCGGAGGTCCTGTTCCCTCAAGAGCTGCAGATGGAGGTCGACCGGCAGCCAGCCCCAGCCGAGGCAGCAGCCAACGTGCACGTGCACGTGCCGATGCCTGCCCGGAGGCGCGGGGACCAGATGGTGCCCACCATGACGACCTCTTCGCTGAACAGAGCTGGAACAGAGGTCTCCGCCGATCTAGTAGTAGCGAACAGCGAGGAGGAGGACACCAGGGCGCAGGTTCCGTTCCACGCGCATCTCCATCTCCACCCCCGAGCCGAAGCCCCGCCAGCTGCGCGTAGAACCAACAACGGCGCTCGCCAGCACGACGTCTTCCAGCAGCGTCGGAACCACAGGCGAGATGCTCTGCTTGCTCCGTCGGCGTCGGAGGCTTCGAGCAGCTGGACCGGCAGAGAGGGCGCCGTGGTCCCGGTCTGGTCGCCTCCTGCGGCGTCGGGCCATTCGGACGCCTTCGCCGCCGACGAAGCTGACGTCTCTAGTAGGAGCTATCTGGGTAGGCATCCGCAGTCGCACCGCCTGATGAACTGGAGCCAACTATCGCAGTCATCGTGAGCTCGGATGCACGGTAACCCATTTTGTTCTCACTAATATTGTTGTTGTTGTTATGATTAATAGTAGCTGAAATCGCGTCTAACATCTGGTGAAACTTGCACTGCAGGACAGCAGCAGAAGATTCTGTGCGGCCAAACTTAATCGAGCTGAAGATTCTCGTATGTAGATTGTCCACTGAACTACTCATCCATAGTCTGATGGGATGGAAACCAGGCGGCTTTTCCTGGTTGTGGTGGCTATAGCTGTGTAAATCTCGTCTTCTAGAACGTGTGTGGTCGATATAGTGCGGTTGGCTTTACAACCAAAAAAAAAGGTCGCTATTATTGATCAGACGACAAAGGTTTTCCGTATTTTTTTAGCCTTTTTTGGGGGAGGTATGTGATGTATGTAACCGTAACTGTACATTCCCTTGTGCTGACCATATTGTTAGTTGTAGTTTCCATGCGTCTTGTATTGCTGTTTTGGGCTGAGGAGTGATGAACCATGGACCATGGTCACGTTTGCCGGTCCATATGGATTGGAGGGCTAAAATTCCTATTAAAAAGTAAGGGGGTTTTAGCTCCTCTAATTCACGTGTTGTTTGGTTCACGAAATGTAACGTAAATGGTAATGTTATTAATTCACACTCGAATACCGGTGATAACAAATTTGAATAAGAAGGTATCCATTTGTAGTGTGATATCGATTACAATTGAATTTAAACAAACATGATCTAACATTATTGGTTACCCATTACGTTACTAATATGTGAACCAAACAGCACGAGCAATCTATATAGATGCCCCTCTAATTCCCGCTATTGAAAGGTAAGGGGATTGATATCATGATTACTTGGCAGTTGTTGGAACATCACGATACCAAATACCACATATACGATTACTTACACATCAACTTGATTGCGGCAAAGCCTTACTACATGGAAAGGCGCAAGAGACAGAAGCGCGATGATTGAAGTGGAAAGAAAGAAAGAAAGAAAGAAGATGCTATCAACGAACGAGCGCCACCAAGTAAGCTGAGAGCTGCTTGTTAACCTTAATTATTATGGTGGGCGAAGGACGAGATGGCCTCACGTGAGCCTCCAGACGGCACTGGCTCTGACCGCACCCCGTCAGAGCGATGAGCGGGAACGTTGCTAGTCAGCTTTCCTGAAAAAAAAAAGTTGCTACGGCAGTCAATCAACAGTGGGCGCGAATGCTACAGCTCGTCTTGGCTGGTCACTCTCGCTACAGAGGACGTGATGCTACATACTACAAACGGAGATGGGTGGTGCATCTATCAGTATCACTATGCCGCGAGGCTGCCGGACTGCGTCGAGCCGTTGATCATGTGGCGCAAACAACGTAACTTCCTGCCGGTGTCTCTGTTGCAAACCGCGCGACGCGGCTGCCGACGGGCGACTAGGAAACGGGGCGCGTTCAGCTTGCCAGCACTGCGCCCGACAGGGATCCGCAGGAACAGCCATCAGTCGTGAGTATCAAAACACACATGGATTACCTGGCATCACTAGTCACCACACGTTCAAACATTGACGACAAATGCAAACTATTAGACGGACTTTGACAGGTGCAGCAAGCCTCCTCTGACGGGCGGATCATTGGAGGCTTGAAGCAGAAAATACAACTACATGAATCGACTGCACGCTAAACTGAAAAGGGGGGAATCAAACATGGCACAAGATCACTGGAAAATATGTACGTTGTGCTCAATAGTAAAGTCCAACTCTTTAGCCCTGAGAAGTTAAAAAAAATACACCTTATTTCATCGTTGGAGCTAGATTCCATTATCCCCTGTACACTGAAACCACCCAAAATCTGGCGTCCTCACCTCATACAACACCCCTTCGATTGACCCGTTTCCCATGGAGGTAATGAAATAGTAGCTGTGTAGGCACAAGAGTGAATTTGCAAGCTCCAAAGAGAAAAGGAGAAAAGAAACAAGGAAGATGAATAAACCCATCTAACTCTTCCCACCAAGCCCCTCATAAAACAAGATATACCCATGGTCTGTGTTGCCTGAGTATTCATGTGAGGAACCGAAGAATGTTTGTAGGGTCTGCTCTTCAACCATCTCGACGTTTTCGTCATCGAAGAACAACCAGTGGTTGTGGCTTTTGACAAGGCTTACATAGTGCCCATGGTTGGGGCCACTTCCAACATGGACCACGACAGCAAAGAGGGAATACTCAGTGTCTACATCGTCAGATGTATTACTGAGCTTCAGTTCCATGGGGAATACAACCCGGTATGAAAGCTTCTTATACCGGCCAAGCTGCTCAATGTACTTGAAACGCTTTAGATGGATCACCAGTATGTGGGGAGCCTTCTTGATCTTCATTCTCTTCTGTGCTTCTTGCAAACTGGAATACGACCAAATAATGGGGTTCAGCAGTAACAAAGAACTAAGGAGGTGTTTGGTTTAAGGAATCACTACATCCAAATTGAGGTGGTGCATCATGGGTTCATTCCTCAAATTTGGTGGGATGACCTCATTCCTCATATTAGTACTAACTAACTAATTATGAGGAACGAGGTGGTGATGGATCAACTCATTATATTCCACAAACCAAACAAAAATAGTGAGAAATGAGAAGATGATGGACTAACTCATTCCTCAAACCAAACACCCTATAAAGTCAAGATGATGGTCCCTTCCATACGGTAGCTATAGCATGATATTTTTCAAAATCTACAGCATAAATTGGGTCCAACAACTGTATGAGGGAACCAAGGTTACTAAGGTGTCAGGGTTCTTTGTGCTGTTGCGGAGATCTACCAAAACAAAGTGCCCCCAACAAGTAGGATAACAATGACCAGTAAAAATTGGCATGATTCTAAAGCAAATAATGCTGCTAATGATGACAAATAAATACAACCCAAGGGAAACATGTATAGTTACCTGCAGCATTTGTCACAGAAGAATTTATCCTCTGCGTTTAAAGTCTCTGTAGAACAGAAATTTTTCAGGCAGCTTGTGATAGAACTATTTTGTTCAATGTCAACACTAAGATCAAGAAACGTTTCATCCCTTGCAGTTACTGTTTCACATCTTAGGCATCTTGTTTCATTGGTCAATATGCCCTGGCAAAATTTGTATGCATGTAAGATGATGGTAACTTCAATGTAGAAGAAAAGATAAAAAAGGCACTTTTCAATAGTTCAGTCACCTGGAAATTTTTATGGACCAGAGTAACTGGTGGTTCTTTTTTAACTCCATTGGCTAAAGGTTGAACTGGGCCATTTGGAGCTTTTTCTGGAGATGATGATTGGGGTGAGTCCTTAGCAGCACTTGACTCTTTTTCCAGAATATCAACAAGTTCATTCAAAAGAAAATTTAAGAACTCGTGTGCATCCTACAAGGAACCATGGAGACATTTTAGTCAAGAGAAGTGGCTGTTTTGGAGCTACCATGAAAACTAATTCATTCCTGAAATGAGTGCTTTTCAAGCTACCATAATAACTAAAACATTCTACAATAGCAGAAAAATGTGGGCATATTGCACATGCAGCACTACACTAAAATAACTCATATCCATTACTTAAAAAAAAGTAAATATAGCTATACAGTTTGTTACTGTGTCAATCCAACACAGTGAAACCACCATAGTAACCATACTACAGCAGATCAGATGAAATACATTGCTATAACATGGTGCCAATTACCTGGTGCATGTAGCTGCGAAACAACTCATTCTGTTTCTTCACTCTCTGAACAAAACGTTTTGGAGCAATAACACCGGTCTTTTTCTTTGCTTGGCTTATCTACGTGATACACAATGACCACCTCTTAATTCACCTCTTCGTTCTTTATGGTGGCAATTTGCAATATCGTGCAGATTGCAGAAGTTTCACGTGATATACAAAACACTATGTAGTAACACTGACACACAAGCATGAAGTGAAACAATGCATTGACAACAAAGATGTCAAGTCAAAGATATTTACCATACAAATTTAAATGGCATCAGGATCATATTATATGCAATGTTAACAAGTCATCTGATCTGATTAATCGTGATAAATCAGGATGATTGGTGCTATAGCAATCGGTTATGCACTACCATAAGTCACAATTAGTCAGGCTGATAGGTGCCATGGAGACTAGGATAGATTAGACAATTTGATACATTGATTATATGTCAGGTAATTAGCAGTAGAACAGAACCCATTACCTTAAGCAAGTTGTCCAACAACCAATTGCAAAGCAAGAGGAAGTACAAAAAAAATATTTTATAGCTACAATCACAGAGCTCACATTAAGTACGACTTAGCATGAGATTCATTATCCAAATGCCCAATGGTGATGCTATCCAAGCATGCCACATGTGCATGCATGATGCGTCCATGAGTGGGTATGTTCTATGTTGCACGAATGTGGGTTTTCAGTTTATATGAGTAGTATACTATTATCTCACTGTAAGGTTGTCTCCAACAGCTTACTCATCCTATCTCCCATCTTATCTCCTATTTCAAACGTCACTATGTAAGCAGTGCAATCTAAAGTGTAAAACAGTATTTTGCACGACCATATGCACGATCTGCTGGAGACAACCTAAGTAGGAAGCAAAACTAATTTCCCAACAACTAATATATTGAACAGCATAAGGAACATGGAGTGCCAAGCAAAGAGCATATCCATGAATGGACCTCTATTGACAGTGTTATACAAAGAAAGCTATACATATACAGCTAGAATACTGCACATGTTAATATTTAGAACTTGAATGCAGCTAACAAAAGTTAGTAAGCAGGAATGCAGCATATATCCTATCAGGAAAGGGCCAGATAATTGGAGATTTTGAAACTCTTAATATATTTAAGCCAAAAATGTATCTGTCAATAACGAGAACTAATAAGCTCATATAAAAATATAGAGAAAATGAGAAGGATTTATTTCATTTACAGTGGGTAAACTCTACATGAGTATCATCACCTCGAAGCAAGACAAAATATACATTCTTTGTACACTTGTACCACAAGAAACTCGGATATAGCACTACAGCTGTTAACCTATGGAATCATTGTTTCAACCTCTAGTCCAAGTGATACCCAAAAAAGTCAAAATTCAACAAGAAATTACGACACTCTAGAGTCATTTATATCATTTGGTATAATCATATCTACATGTTACCTGCATAAAAAGGTCGGCCAAACAAGTCAAAAGATTTTCCTCAACGTCACCTGGAGTTTTGTTATTTGCATAATATTCCAGTAACTGCTCCCTGAATGGAATGCAAAAATAAAGTGCCTGAAACAAGAGTATCAGTAATCAGTGTCAGATTTATGTAACAAATGCATTTCACAGAAATTATGCCATACGAAATACTATATTGCACTGAGCTAGCATATGATTATGAGAAGTAGAAAGTATTGACCATTAGACAAAGTTATGCTACATTGATCTAGCTGGCCTTGGGTCGTTTAAGACAGCAATTGCAATTGCAATGCACATTAAACAATAAACATCATCCCTTAGTTTTTACACAGAACACAATGGTGCTGGTGCAGCAAGAGAATTTGAGAAAGTAAACACAGCAAATGGGAAAACAATAGGATTGGTTGCTATTGCCGTTCTTCACGTAGTGAACAAATAATGAGTGCTGGTAACTCAGAAGCAAAACATCTTATCCAATGGTGCTAACTCCATGGCAATAATTTGTTAGTTATCACAAGCCTAGCTAGCTGTTGCAATGTACTGTTAAACTACAGAAGAACGAAACTCAAAACCTAATTGGTTCATTGATTTCACTGCTAGCTCCAGACAGTTAGCAATTTGCTAAAATTTATCCAATTAAAATACAACAGGAAACCCACTAACTCAAGGATACCTAATACTACTTACATGCAAATTATCAACGACAACAGCAAAGCCTTTTAGTAACAAGCAAGTTGGGGTAGGGTACTTGCAAATTATCAACATAAAAAAAACTTTCAGCAAACACAAATTTGTGTATGTTCAGGAACCGAAGCAAAGAATGAAAATATTCTAAAGTGGACAAACACAGTGAACTGCAGATAGCTGCCTACCTCAGCACCTAATACTTGTATTAAGAAAGAAAATTTGCTTTCATACAATACAATATCATACTCCTTACTTTCACCTTTTGCTCCATCGTACCACATTCTTATATATAGGATTGAAGATCAACTGGACAGATTAGATCCAAAATCCAATCGACGCTCCTTTCATCTCTCCCCGTATTTCCGAACATTTCTTCTGCATGGAGCATTTATCTTTCTCGTCCCAAGCCAGTGTCACACCTCATCCCAACACCAATGCCTCCCAACCAGATCCACGCCTCCTGCAGCCACCACTGCCAAATCTGGTCATCCCCAACGAAGCCACCACCATATACAGTGGAAGGGTGGAAGCTTGAACCAGCAGCCACAGTATGGCTTCACAATTGTACTCTGACTCCTTGGGGACACTTGAATTGATGAGTTGCTGTGGTGCAGCAGTGGCGAGGAGTGACAAAAGGTGTGAGGATGAAGCTGGGGTGGTACCAGCGGGAAGTACATGGTGTTCTCCATGGTGTCAAGGCCTGCAGGGGTGGGTGCAGGAGGGCAAGAATGGCCAGAGAGAAGGAAGACAATGCAAGAGGGATGGGTGAAAAGGGACGGGGTGCAATGCTAAAGTAGTAATCCAGATATGGGAAGTGGTATGTTTACAAAACAGTTCTGCGAGAGGTATATAGGCAATTTGGCCACTAAGAAAAGGAAACCCTGTGAATTACTGGCTACCTAAAAAACTCAACCTGCGAGGGTAAGACCGCCACCCACGGCATTATATTAAGAAGACTTTCTCACATAGGTCGAGAAAACCCCCAAACCGCTGCCCCACCCATACACAGCGGCACCGTAGCCCATGTGAGAACGACCACGACCGGGCCGGGCCTTAGACCTGTGCTTTGGCGTGGTACAGACGAGGGGATTTTTTTAACCACAGCCTGAAATTCGCTCCCACGGGGAGTCAAACCCAGGACCTGAGGAGTGCTACTCAGACAACCTAAGCAACTCAGCTAGAGGCCCTTTCGCAATAACTGGCTACCTAATATGCTATGAGAAAATAAGACATGTTTTCAAAACAAAGTTTTGATTAAATGACTTGACTAGTAGCCGACAAATTCCAACCTAGGTATTCAAGTCACTCTTCTAGCATGACAACCTGGTGCAAATGGTTTGGGTTCATGCACAAGGAGATCTAGACCAAAGGTACATTAAATAATCGAGGCAAGTGAATCACGGTAAATCAGAAGCAATTAATTCCCAGAGTGGCAGTTTTTCAACAAAGAAACAGATACATGCAGGCATTATCTAGACACCCCTAATTGTCAAGCAGTCTTTGCATGAAGATTTTATCTGTCAAAAAAAACACCGGAGAGATAAGCACCTCTTATTAAATATTTCAGTTACATGCCACAACCAAATTAAAATTTCAAACCTGTGGATTCAAGAGCTATCATATAAATGGGTGGACCTGGGATGCAAGAGGATCGCGCTCATGTCCCACTACATGTATTGTGCTACTGGTTGTAGTCTGTAAGCGTGTTACAAATGACAAGTGTCCGAAAGGGTCCCTAGTAGAGTTGGTTAGGTGACTTCAATAGCACTCCTCAGGTCTTGGGTTCAAATCCCAGTGGGAGTGAGCAAATTTTAGATTGGGTTTAAATAAATCCCCTCATCTGTATCATGCCAAAACACAATCTCGGCCCAGGTCCTTAGTTGTTCAAATAAGGGCTACGGTACCGCTATCTATGGGTGGGGCAAGGGTTCAGGTGGGGGGAGGGGGTGTCTCGAACCACGTGAGGTCTTCCCTATCACACAATACCCGGGGGTGGTCATGCCCCCTGCAGGTCGAGTTCTTTACAATGACAAGTATTCAAAATGATGAATATCTATGCGTTTAACTCCTTGTATACTTCGTTAGGCTATGAAGCTAATGACGATGGTACAGAGCTAGCATGACCAAAAAATCATATGGCAAGCAACTGCCGCAACTCAGAACAGTTTGGACTCACATTACCAAAGGACTTCTCATATCGGCACATATGTTACATTACAGTAGCACGATATCGAATGCATTGAGCAACTAGTACTATACAAACAGTTCCGATTGATTTTGTCAAACTATTCTAATCATATCAGCACACACATCACGCTACGACAGCATAACTCGAAACTGGCGAACAAGTGCTAGAACATTATAATATCTAGCATATACACACTAAAAAACCCGAACAAGGCCGCTTCACTACACTGCCGCACTTACCAGTATCAAGCCAAGCATAACCAAGCATCAAATCTATTAGCTGTTGGTTTCAGAGGCATGTACCCATACCTGAAGGACACTGTTGCAGTAGCAAGTGTTGCCGAAGTTCTCGAGGCCGAAGTAGCGCTCGCCTTCCGGGAACTGGTCTCCGAGGGCCTTCTCAAGCTTGGAGCCGCTGGCTCCCATGACCATCCACCGGTCCCACCACCCAGAGGCGGCGCCGGCGAAGTACCGGAACCCTGACCCGAGCCCCGAGCGGCTCCTCTCGGCGGCCGACGAGGCCTCCACCGTGGGCGATCGCACCGGATTTGCCGTCCTAGGGTTTGGTAGCTCCCCGCGCGCGCGCGGCGGAGGGAGGGGGGAGGGATAGGAGTTGGCGGGAGGACGATGCGAAACCCTAGGGAGGGTTCGATCCGAGTGAGCGAGCGCGGCGAACGGTATGGCGAAGGAATCGCTGCTGCTGCTAGCACTCGTGCTGCTGTTCCTTCACTTCGGGGTTTCTCGCCTTTTTCCAGGCGATGAAATGGGAAGACGCTTGACTCAGATCGGGCTCCCTTGGTGGCTTGGTCGCTTGGTGGTTCTTGCTGTTTGTGTTCGACACTTATTCTGATTCTCTGTTAGAATGATTCTTCGAGATAAATGAATTTATGGCTGAAAATAATTCTCAAATACAACCATATAATAAATATATGAAAAGTCTAACTATATTGTGGAAGTGAATTAGGACAACTTTTTTTAGTTTCCAGCCTCCGGTTCATTTTAAAGAATATATGATTCTCAGAAAAATGTTGTTTGGCACTGCTATACAGATTCACTTTATAGAATCTAGTAACGAAGTTCTGCCAAACAGGGTATTTGTATGGTTCCACATTTTAAATTTTAATCATATATGTAAGATAATATTAATGTTATAATATATAATTAATATTATTAAACAATATTTGAATCTATTTTTGAAATTAATTTATTTAAAGATATAAATATTATAAATGTTTTTATGATTTTAGTTAAATTCGATAAAGTTTGACCGATGAAAATATCAACTATTTAAATATTTTAGAATGCAGTGAATATTTCTTTACTCTCTTTGTACCGCAGACGGTAGATCTAAGCGTTGTTGTGCTATTCCAATTCCTCCTATTGTTCCGTGCCTATGCACCGCAAGTCCGCAACCGTGGATGTGTTTGTTAATCAGTGGAGGAGAATGAAATGATTTCACTCCTATATCTCTACTATCTATTAAGAAGATAGTGTAGACTCCTGCCATGCCCTCGCTCGGCCCCTCCGTGCGCAGCCAGTCGCATACCGCGCTATCCACGTCTGTGCCCATGCGTCCTGCCGCATGGTGAACCCGCCTCCCCCTCCGTGCAAGTGCACACGCCAGCGAATGTTCCACGCTCGCCCAACCGCATGTCGCGCCATCTGCGCCTGTGCCCCGCCTCCCCCTCCGCCGATCGCACCGATCGGCGCAGCCCAACCGAATGTCGCGCAAGCTGTGACATCCTCATCCGTGTGGTGCCAACAACCACCCCCGCCATGCGCGACAAGCGACGGATGTGGCGGATAGTTGGTGGCATCTTGTATAATATGCCTACCTCCGACTCCTGCCAGACGCACGGTCAAGGAGGAGCAAGCCCCACTGCTGTCGGGAAGGAGGACCAAGCCCCCCCCCCCGCCGCCAGTGAAGACAGAAGAGGAAGCCCCGCCGCCGCCGGTGAAGACAAAAGAGGCCATCCTGCCCCCGCCCGTCCCATCCCCCACCTTGCGCGATGCCCGGTGCCTCGGTCTCTTGCCCTTCCCCATCACATCACTGAGGACCGCCATATCCTCCACTGTCACTGCTCCCGCCAACAACACATTCTCCCCGATGTGATTGTCACACAGCATCGCCCCAACATTGGCGTTGCCCCACCGCCCTCGTCGTCGGTTCCCCCACCATCCGTGCCGACCTTCCAAGTTCCAACCTCCTCCCCACGCCACCATCTGCGCCCCTTCCATCCTCGAGCCCACACCTACGATCCACAGGTGTTGTGCCTGCCATCCATGCTACCAAACAAACTTTGCATGTCGCACCCATTGCCGGTGCCCCCTTCTATCCATGCCCCCATCGTCCGAGAGGAAAAGGGAGGAGACGAGGAGCAGTCGCGCCACCGCGGTGGACGCAAGAGCAAGGCCAGAGCTACACCTGGACATACGCGAGGACGCTGCCAAGAAGAACAGGGAACCTGAAAGTCGCCTAGAGGGGGGTGAATAGGGCGAAACTGAAATTTACAAAGTTAATCACAACTACAAGTCGGGTTAGCGTTAGAAATATAATACGAGTCCGAGAGAGGGCGTAAAAACAAATCGCAAGCGAATAAAGAAGTGAAACACAAGGATTTGTTTTACCGAGGTTCGGTTCTCTCAAACCTACTCCCCGTTGAGGTGGTCACAAAGACCGGGTCTCTTTCAACCCTTTCCCTCTCTCAAACGGTCCCTCGGACCGAGTGAGCTTCTCTTCTCAATCAACCGGGAACCAAACTTCCCCGCAAGGACCACCACATAATTGGTGTCTCTTGCCTTGATTACAATTGAGATTGATCACAAGAAAGAATGAGAAAAAGAAGCAATCCAAGCGCAAGAGCTCAAATGAACACAACAATCACTCTCTCTAATCACTAAAGCTTTGAGTGGAATTGGGAGAGGATTTGATCTCTTTGGTGTGTCTAGAATTGAATGCTAGAGCTCTTGTAAGTAGTTGGAAGGTGGAAAACTTGGATGCAATGAATGTGGGGGTGGTTGGGGTATTTATAGCCCCAACCACCAAACTTGACCGTTGGTGGAGGCTTCTGTCGCATGGCGCACCGGACAGTCCGGTGCGCCAGCCACGTCACCTGGCCGAAGGGTTCCGACCGTTGGAGCTCTGTCTTGTGGGCCCGCCTGGCTGTCCGGTGGTGCACCGGACAGGCCCAGTAGGCTGTCTGGTGTGCCACCCACGCGTGCTCTGCTCCTCTGCGCGCGCTGGCGCGCATTTAATGCGTTGCAGACGACCGTTGCGCTCAAAGTAGCCGTTGCCCCGCTGTCACACCGGACAGTCCGGTGAATTATAGCGGAGCGGATTCCCGAAGCTGGCGAGTTCAGAGTTGCTCTCCCCTGGAGCACCGGACACTGTCTGGTGGTGCACGGGACAGTCCGGTGAATTATAGCGAAGCTCCTCTGAAAATTCCCGAAGGTGAAGAGTTGGATGTAGAGTTCTCTGGTGCACCGGACACTGTCCGATGCGCCAGACGAGGGTGCCTTCCGGGAAATCCTTTGCTCTCTTGATTGAACCCTTTTCTTGGTCTTTTTATTGGCTTATTGTGAACCTTTGGCACCTATAGAACTTATAGACTAGAGCAAACTAGTTAGTCCAATTATTTGTGTTGGGCAATTCAACCACCAAAATCATTTAGGAAAGAGGTGGAAGCCTAATTTCCTTTCAATCTCCCCCTTTTTGGTGATTGATGCCAACACAAACCAAAGCAAGTATAGAAGTGCATAATTGAACTAGTTTGCAAAATGTAAGTGCAAAGGTTACTTAGAATTGAGCCAATATAAATTCTCATAAGATATGCATGGATTGTTTCTTTATAATTTTAACATTTTGGACCACGCTTGCACCACATGTTGTGTTTTTGCAAATATTTTTGTAAATTCTTTTCAAAGTTCTTTTGCAAATAGTCAAAGGTAAATGAGTAAGATTTTGAGAAGCATTTTCAAGATTTGAAATTTTCTCCCCCTGTTTCAAATGCTTTTTCCTTTGACTAAACAAAACTCCCCTTTAATAAAATTCTCCTCTTAGTGTTCAAGAGGGTTTTAAGATACCAATTTTTGAAAGTGCTACTTTCTCCCCATTTTTAGAACACAATGAGATACCAATTTGAAAATCATAAGTTTTAAAATTTGGTGGTGGTGCGGTCCTTTTGCTTTGGGCTTAATACTCTCCCCCTTTGGCATGAATCGCCAAAAACGAATGTTTGAGTGAAATATAAGCCCTTTCATGAACTACTTTCTCCCCCTTTGGCAAATAATATGAGTGAAGATTATACCAAAAGACGGAGAGATGCTCGGAGCGACGGCGAAGGATGAGTGATTTGATGGAGCGGAGTGGAAGCCTTGTCTTCGCCGAAGACTCCAATTCCCTTTCAATACACCTATGACTTGGTTTGAAATTCACTTGAAAACGCATTAGTCATAGCATATATTAAAGAGACATGATCAAAGGTATATTTATAAGCTATGTGTGCAAGACATCAAAAAAAAATTCTAGAATCAAGAATGTTTAGCTCATGCCTAAGTTTGGTAAAAGTTTGTTCATCTAGTGGCTTGGTAAAGATATCGGCTAATTGATCTTTAATGTTAATATATGCAATCTCGATATCTCCCTTTTGTTGGTGATCCCTAAGAAAATGATACCGATGGCTATGTGTTTAGTGCGGCTATGTTCAACGGGATTAGCCGCCATGCGGATTCCACTCTCATTATCACATAGAAGAGGAACTTTGGTTAATTTGTAACCATAGTCCCTAAGGGTTTGCCTCATCCAAAGTAGTTGCGCGCAACAATGGCCTGCGACAATGTACTCGGCTTTGACGGTAGAAAGAGCTACGGAATTTTGCTTCTTTGAAGCCCAAGACACCAAGGATCTTCCCAAGAACTGGCAAGTCCCCGATGTGCTCTTTCTATTAATCTTACACCCCGCCCAATCGGCATCGGAATAACCAATTAAATCAAATGTGGATCCCCGAGGGTACCAAAGCCCAAACTTAGGAGTATAAGCCAAATATCTCAAGATTCGTTTTACGGCCGTAAGGTGAGATTCCTTAGGGTCGGCTTGGAATCTTGCACACATGCATACGGAAAGCATAATATCCAGTCGAGATGCACATAAATAGAGTAATGAACCTATCATCGACCGGTATACCTTTTGATCTACGGATTTACCTTCCGTGTCGAGGTCGAGATGCCCATTGGTTCCCATGGGTGTCTTGATGGGCTTAGCATCCTTCATCCCAAACTTGTTTAGAATGTCTTGAGTATACTTCGTTTGGCTAATGAAGGTGCCCTCTTGGAGTTGCTTCACTTGAAATCCTAAGAAATACTTCAACTCCCCCATCATTGTCATCTCAAATTTTTGTGTCATGATCCTACTAAATTCTTCACATGTAGATTCGTTAGTAGACCCAAATATAATATCATCAACATAAATTTGGCATACAAACAAATCATTGTCAAGAGTTTTAGTAAATAAAGTAGGATCAGCCTTTCCGACTTTGAAGCCATTAGCAATAAGAAAATCTCTTAGGCATTCATACCATGCTCTTGGGGCTTGCTTGAGCCCATAAAGCGCCTTAGAGAGCCTATAGACATGGTTAGGATACTCACTGTCTTCAAAGCCGGGAGGTTGCTCAACATAGACTTCTTCCTTGATTGGTCCATTGAGGAAGGCACTCTTCACGTCCATTTGATAAAACTTGAAGCCATGGTAAGTAGCATAGGCTAACAATATGCGAATTGACTCAAGCCTAGCTACGGGTGCATAGGTTTCACCAAAATCCAAACCTTCGACTTGGGAGTATCCCTTAGCCACAAGTCGAGCTTTGTTCCTTGTCACCACACCATGCTCATCTTGCTTGTTGCGGAAGACCCATTTGGTTCCTACAACATTTTGATTAGGACGTGGAACTAAATGCCATACCTCGTTTCTAGTGAAATTGTTGAGCTCCTCTTGCATCGCCATCACCCAATCTGAATCTTGGAGTGCTTCCTCTACCCTGTGTGGCTCAATAGAGGAAACAAAAGAGTAATGCTCACAAAAATGTGCAACACGAGATCTAGTGGTTACCCCCTTATGAATGTCGCCGAGGATGGTGTCGACGGGGTGATCTCGTTGGATTGCTTGGTGGACTCTTGGGTGTGGCAGTCTTGGTTCTTCATCCTCCTTGTCTTGATCATTTGCATCTCCCCCTTGATCATTGCCGTCATCTTGAGGTGGCTCATCATTTTGATTTTCTCCTTCATCAACTTGAGCCTCGTTCTCATTTTGAGTTGGTGGAGATGCTTGCGTGGAGGAGGATGGTTGATCTTGTGCTTGAGTGGGCTCTTCGGATTCCTTAGGACACATATCCCCAATGGACATGTTCCTTAGTGCGATGCACGGAGCCTCTTCATTACCTATCTCATCAAGATCAACTTGCTCTACTTGGGAGCCGTTAGTTTCATCAAACACAACGTCACAAGAAACTTCAACTAGTCCTGAGGACTTGTTAAAGACTCTATATGCCCTTGTGTTTGAATCATATCCTAGTAAAAAGCTTTCTACTGTCTTAGGAGCAAATTTAGATTTTCTTCCTCTTTTAATAAGAATAAAGCATTTGCTACCAAAGACTCTAAAATATGAAATGTTGGGCTTTTTACCGGTTAGGAGTTCGTATGATGTCTTCTTGAGGATTCGGTGTAGATACAACTGGTTGATGGCGTAGCAGGCGGTGTTGACCGCCTCGGCCCAAAACCGATCTGGCGTCTTGTACTCATCAAGCATGGTTCTTGCCATGTCCAATAGAGTTCTATTCTTTCTCTCCACTACACCATTTTGTTGTGGCGTGTAGGGAGAGGAGAACTCATGCTTGATGCCCTCCTCCTCAAGGAAGCCTTCAATTTGAGAGTTCTTGAACTCCGTTCCGTTGTCGCTTCTTATTTTCTTGATCCTTAAGCCGAACTCATTTTGAGCTCATCTCAAGAATCCCTTTAAGGTCTCTTGGGTTTGAGATTTTTCCTGCAAAAAGAACACCCAAGTGAAGCGAGAATAATCATCCACAATAACTAGACAGTACTTACTCTCGCCGATGCTTATGTAAGTTATCGGGCCGAATAGGTCCATGTGTAGGAGCTCCAGTGGCCTGTCAGTCGTCATGATGTTCTTGTGTGGATGATGAGTGCCAACTTGCTTCCCTGCTTGGCATGCGCTACAGATCCTGTCTTTCTCAAAATGAACATTTGTTAATCCTAAAATGTGCTCTCCCTTTAGAAGTTTATGAAGATTCTTCATCCCAACATGGGCTAGTCGGCGGTGCCAGAGCCAACTCATGTTAGTCTTAGCTATTAAGCAAGTGTCGAGTTCAACTCTATCAAAATCTACCAAGTATAGCTGACCTTCTAACACTCCCTTAAATGCTATTGAATCATCACTTCTTCTAAAGACAGTGACACCTACATCAGTAAAAAGACAGTTGTAGCCCATTTGACATAATTGAGATACGGAAAGCAAATTGTAATCTAATGAATCAACAAGAAAAACATTGGAAATGGAATGGTCAGGTGAAATAGCAATTTTACCCAAACCTTTGACCAAACCTTGATTTCCATCCCCGAATGTAATAGCTCGTTGGGGATCTTGATTTTTCTCATAGGAGGAGAACATCTTCTTCTCCCCTGTCATGTGATTTGTGCAACCGCTGTCGATTATCCAACTTGAGCCCCCGGATGCATAAACCTACAAAACAATTTTAGTTCTTGACTTTAGGTACCCAAACGGTCTTGGGTCCTTTAGCATTAGAAACAAGAACTTTGGGTACCCAAACACAAGTCTTGGAGCCCTTGTGTTTGCCCCCAACAAACTTGGCAACTACCTTTCCGGATTTGTTAGTCAAAACATAAGATGCATCAAAAGTTTTAAATGAAATGTCATGACCATTTGATGCATTAGGAGTTTTCTTCTTAGGAAACTTAGCACGGGTTGGTTGCCTAGAGCTAGATGTCTCACCCTTATACATAAAAGCATGATTAGGGCCAGAGTGAGACTTCCTAGAGTGAATTCTCCTAATCTTGCTCTCGGGATAACCGGCAGGGTATAAAATGTAACCCTCGTTATCCTGAGGCATGGGAACCTTGCCCTTAACAAAGTTGGATAATTTCTTAGGAGGAGCATTAAGTTTGACATTGTCCCCCTTTTGGAAGCCAATGCCATCCTTGATGCCAGGGCGTCTCCCACTATAGAGCATACTACGAGCAAATTTAAATTTTTCATTTTCAAGTTCATGCTCGGCAATTTTAGCATCTAATATTGCTATATGATCATTTTGTTGTTTAGTTAAAGTCATATGATCATGAATAGCATCAATATCAACATCTCTACATCTAGCACAAATAGACACATGCTCAACGGTAGATGTAGAGGGTTTGCAAGAATTAAGTTCAACAATCTTAGCACGCAAAATGTCATTGTTATCTCTAAGATCGGAAATGGAAGCATTGCAAACATCTAATTATTTAGCCTTAGCAAGCAATTTTTCATTTTCAATCCTAAGGCTAGCAAGAGAATCATTTAATTCTTCAATCTTAGCAAGTAAATCAACATTATCATCTCTAAGATTGGGAATTGAAACATTACAAACATTAGAATCAACCTTAGCAATTAATCTAGCATTTTCATTTCTAAGGTTGGCAATCAAATCATGGCATGTGCTTAGCTCACTAGTTAATTTCTCACATTTTTCAACTTCCAGAGCATAAGCATTTTTAACCTTAACATGCCTTTTGTTTTCCTTGATTAGGAAGTCCTCTTGGGAGTCCAAGAGTTCATCCTTCTCATGGATGGCACTAATTAGTTCATTTAGTTTTTCTTTTTGTTGCATGTTGAGGTTAGCAAAAAGAGTACGCAAATTATCCTCCTCATCACTAGCATTATCATCACTAGAGGACTCATATTTAGTGGAGGATTTGGATTTAACCTTCTTCTTTTTGCCGTCCTTTGCCATGAGGCACTTGTGGCCGACGTTGGGGAAGAGAAGTCCCTTGGTGACGGCGATGTTGACGGCGTCCTCGTTGGAGGAGGAGTCGCTAGAGCTCTCGTTGGAGTCCCACTCGCAGCACACATGGGCATCGCCGCCCTTCTTCTTGTGGTACCTCTTCTTTTCCTTTCTTCTCCCCTTCTTGTCGTCGCCCCTGTCACTGTCACTAGAAATAGAACATTTGACAATAAAGTGACCGAGCTTACCACACTTGTAGCAAACCTTCTTGGAGCGAGGATCGTAATCCTTCCCCCTCCTTTGCTTGAGGATTTGGCGGAAACTCTTGATGATGAGTGTCATTTCCTCGTTGTCGAGCTTGGAGGCATCGATGGGTTGTCTACTTGATGTAGACTCCTCCTTTTCCTCCGTCGCCTTGAATGCCACCGGTTGTGCTTCGGGCATTGAGGAGGTGCCTTGCTCGATGATTTTCTTTGAGCCTTTAATCATTAGCTCAAAGCTTACAAATTTTCCTATAACCTCCTCGGGAGACATTAGCTTGTATCTAGGATCACCTCGAATTAATTGAACTTGCGTAGGGTTAAGAAAAACGAGGGATCTAAGAATAACCTTGACCATCTCATGGTCATCCCATTTTTCACTCCTGAGGTTGCGCACTTGGTTCACCAAGGTCTTCAAGCGGTTGTACATAGCTTGTGGATCCTCCCCTTGGTGAAGCATGAAGCGACCGAGCTCCCCCTCGATCGTCTCCCGCTTGGTGATCTTTGTCACCTCGTCTCCTTCGTGCGCGGTCTTGAGTACGTCCCAAATTTCCTTCGCACTCTTTAACCCTTGCACCTTATTATACTCTTCTCGACTTAGAGAGGCGAGGAGTATAGTGGTGGCTTGGGAGTTAAAGTGGTGGATTTGGGCCACTTCGTCCGAGTCATAGTCTTCATCCCCTATGGATGGTACATGTACACCAAACTCAACAACATTCCAAATGCTTGTGTGGAGTGAGGTTAGATGATGCCTTATTTTATCACTCTACATGTTATAATCTTCACCGTAAAAAACCGGTGGTTTGCCTAATGGAACGGAGAGTAAAGGAGTACGCTTTGAAATACGTGGGTAGCGTAGGGGAATCTTACTATACTTCTTGCGCTCATGGCGCTTATAAGTAATGGACGACGCGTCAGAGCCGGAGGTCGATGGTGATGAAGTGTCGGTCTCGTAGTAGACCACTTTCCTCATCTTCTTCTTTTTGTCACCACTCCGATGCGACTTGTGGGAAGAGAGTTTCTTCTCCTTCCCCTTCCCTTTGTTGCGGGACTCTTCCGATGAAGCCTTCCCGTGGCTTGTAGTGGGCTTGTCGTCGGTCTCCATTTCCCTCTTGGCGTGATCTCCCGACATCACTTCGAGCGGTTAGGCTCTAATGAAGCACCGGGCTTTGATACCAACTGAAAGTCGCCTAGAGGGGGGTGAATAGGGCGAAACTGAAATTTACAAAGTTAATCACAACTACAAGCCGGGTTAGCGTTAGAAATATAATACGAGTCCGAGAGAGGGCGTAAAAACAAATCGCAAGCGAATAAAGAAGTGAAACACAAGGATTTGTTTTACTGAGGTTCGGTTCTCTCAAACCTACTCCCCGTTGAGGTGGTCATAAAGACCGGGTCTCTTTCAACCCTTTTCCTATCTCAAACGGTCCCTCGGACCGAGTGAGCTTCTCTTCTCAATCAACCGGGAACCAAACTTCCTCGCAAGGACCACCACACAATTGGTGTCTCTTGTCTTGATTACAATTGAGATTGATCACAAGAAAGAATGAGAAAAAGAAGCAATCCAAGCGCAAGAGCTCAAATGAACACAACAATCACTCTCTCTAATCACTAAAGCTTTGAGTGGAATTGGGAGAGGATTTGATCTCTTTGGTGTGTCTAGAATTGAATGCTAGAGCTCTTGTAAGTAGTTGGAAGGTGGAAAACTTGGATGCAATGAATGTGGGGGTGGTTGGGGGTATTTATAGCCCCAACCACCAAACTTGACCGTTGGTGGAGGCTTCTATCGCATGGCGCACCGGACAGTCCTGTGAGCCACCAGACACTGTCCGGTGCGCCACCGGACACTGTCCGGTGCGCCAGCCACGTCACCTGGCCGAAGGGTTCCGACCGTTGGAGCTCTGTCTTGTGGGCCCGCCTGGCTGTCCGGTGGTGCACCGGACAGGCCCTGTAGGCTGTCCGGTGTGCCACCCGCGCGTGCTCTGCTCCTCTACGCGCGCTGGCGCGCATTTAATGCGTTGTAGACGACCGTTGCGCTCGAAGTAGCCGTTGCCCCGCTGTCACACCGGACAGTCCGGTGTGCACCGGACACTGTCCGGTGACTCACCGGACAGTCCGGTGAATTATAGCGGAGCGGATTCCCGAAGCTGGCGAGTTCAGAGTTGCTCTCCCCTGGAGCACCGGACACTGTCCGGTGGTGCATCGGACAGTCCGGTGAATTATAGCGAAGCTCCTCTGAAAATTCCCGAAGGTGAAGAGTTGGACGTAGAGTTCCCTGGTGCACCGGACAGTCCGGTGCGCCAGACCAGGGTGCCTTCCGGGAAATCCTTTGCTCTCTTGATTGAACCCTTTTCTTGGTCTTTTTATTGGCTTATTGTGAACCTTTGGCACCTGTAGAACTTATAGACTAGAGCAAACTAGTTAGTCCAATTATTTGTGTTGGGCAATTCAACCACCAAAATCATTTAGGAAAGAGGTGGAAGCCTAATTCCCTTTCAGAACCACCGACCGCGTCCAACATACGCTGTCATTCATCGTCACCGTAGGTTAGTGCCGCCTACCCTGAGACGTGAACCTATACTCGATAGCGAGCCACCCTTGGTTAGCCTCCACTTCCCCCTCACTGGGAGAGCGAGCGAGAGGCATGCTGCGACTCTCTGGGTAGGGCCGGGCCTGCGCAAGCTGCCACCAGGCTGGCCACGGACGTGCCATTCTCGGGTGCAAGCAAGCAGGTCTTCGAGGTCGTCGTCGGTTCTCGAGGACGAGGAACATTGGCTGCAACTTCATCTTGCCGGAGCACATTTCTCTCGGCATCTTCGACCTGGACGATCCCACCACCAGCAGAATCATCAAGAGGTTGGTGGTAATCTTCTATTACATACTCTGCTATTTTCCATCGTGTTTGGTCAGCGGTATATAAATCACAATAATATTGCTAATTAGCAACAAGACACCAACCTTTTTAGTCTCTAATAACTTGATAAGTAAGCAATCAGACTCCTTTGGAGTGTGACAACTGACAACAAATGCATTTAGTTACTTGCAACTAGAGCAATCAGGTAATAAACTCTGTAGGCAACAAGCGACATATCAAATTCAGCAGCCTGGCAGTTGTAAATGTAATAGCTAGCAATCAGTAGCAATAGATGGATGTAGTTGATTAATCTCCCAAAAGAAACTTGTGTTTGTTGTAGATAAAAGTAGATAAAAATTCCCTATTTTGCTTTTTCATTATTAGTGTGTTTTACTGGTCCACTGCATCTTGTTGCTTAGGAGCATATCCAAGTCATCTTGAAAAATAGGCACTTAACTGAATCCAAGGAGAGCTTGCTAAAGATGGCAGAGAGCCCGTGGGGGTTATCTCCTTTCAAAGTACGTGAGAGGTCTATCGCGAGAGCTAGCAAGTCTGCAATTGTCAAGTATTCAAATAAAAGAAAGGTAAGAGGTTGAACTTATTGGAGTTTATTGCACTATTCTTGGTGATAGAGTTGATTGTATAAATTGACTTGTTTTATTTGTCATTTTAGAGAATACTTCACTAGCTCAATTTTGTGTGGATTTGACTATGCGAGCAAGTGGAGGATTAATTGATCCTGTTATTGGTCACAAGGAGATCGAAAGAATAGTTCAGATTATATGGTGGCGAACAAATAAATCCAATTATGTTGGGTGAAGCAGGTGCTGGTAAAATAGCTATTATTAAGGGCTTGGCTCTTAAAATTGCTAATGGAGACGTTCATATCTTCCTTGTGGTATGATCCATTGATGGATAACCAGAATAGTGGAATAAACCAACCCATGAGTTTAAATATTAGCAAGGGCAAATTTGTAGATGAATTTAGAAGTTAATTTTAAATTTATATGGACAATTTGTGTTCATGCCCTTACTTTGAAGTCTAATGGTGAATTTGTCCTCATTTTTTGACTTGGTGATTTGGCATCTTGTTTTCAAAATAAAGGTAGAGTATACCCTGGCTAGCGATACTGCTTGTTTTTCCATGATTTTAGCTTCTCCGAGGGGTTGGATTGTCAAGCACCTTTCAATGGTTAAATTGTAGTCTTGACATTAAAAGGATTGACCAACTTTTATAGTTGACACACAAACTCCTTTGAAGGCCTCAACTATAGGAGGATGAGTTAGATCTGGTTCTACTGTCTACACTGATGTTGTGATAATCATAGTGATGTTATTAAGCTTCTCTCTTCATCTGTGTAAGATTCCATGTCGGTTAATGAATTGTATTCCACAATTTTATAGTTTCGAATGGTTGTCTTTTGATATCCTTATTCTTGTCCTAGGGATTTTACCAAATCTAGAGCTGCAAACTTAGGTTCTTTCAATCTGGTAAGCACTTTTACATCTATAGTAACATGAGTACATTGCTACTTAATAATCACATTTTCATGGTTTGTATATTGTAAATGTTTGGAACGTGTTTCAATATTTATCCTATTTAAACAAAGTCTACTTATGTGACATATAAATCATAGTAACACATTGGTACTTAACTATTCTCCAATATCCTTCTCTCTAGACATAGAAAGTCTACCGTTTGTAATGTCACATAACAAGGCTACCAAGAGGAAACCCAGTGGTCTATTTGAGTTGAAGACCTATATAGCCAAACATGTATATAGAAGCCGTAGTGACATATGGACACCTAACTATGTGATATATTATGGATATATAGAAGCTGCATTGTAGACACATAACTAAAGTAAAATATGTCAATCCTGCTAACATACAACAGAGACTTATTAAAATCGTTAAAATGATTAGATTAGTGTATG
Organism: Zea mays; assembly: GCF_902167145.1. Taxonomy (NCBI): domain Eukaryota; kingdom Viridiplantae; phylum Streptophyta; class Magnoliopsida; order Poales; family Poaceae; genus Zea; species Zea mays. The sequence goes on along the minus strand of NC_050097.1, from coordinate 45,363,768 downwards.
GTTGTCGATATATTTATCTATCATTAAAAAATCTATATTAACTTTTGTGTGATATTGATAATATTTGCTATACATGTTTTGCATATTGCAGTGATGTTTGTCGTTTCGTACCTATGTTTCATACAAATGTTTTACTCCCGTGGCCGCATGGGCATAGACCTAGTTTTATATATGTTTGGTTTTAGCAAAAGAGTAGTGAGACCGTTCCTAGTCTAATATAACATAAATAATTGGAAACCCCTCGCTCCATCAAAACGTCCGGACTGAGCGCTCTCCTCCCTTCCACACCCATATGACTTTTCAACCAAACAAAGAATAGAGCGGCTCCATTTTATTCTACTTTTTAACCAAACAGAAAATAGAGTGACTCTGTTCTGTTTGCCAAAACACAGAATGGAACGACTCTATTGTTAGAAACTAGAATGAAGGCGCTCCATTTCAATCGACTCCGCAATCAAACACACCCTATCTAGGGTCATGTTTGGAATCAACTCATTTTTTATCTTTTAACTAGGAGAGGTCATTTTCTTGGTTTTTAAAAAACTGAGAATCTAATTTCTATAAACTGAGTTATAACTGGTATGTTTGGGACTACCTCAGTTTCTATAAACCAGTTTTTTTAAAGAAACTGATACTTCGGGCCTAACTCGCTCCCTTCCAAAGTGTTAATTTTAAATTAGAACATGTACAGTCCGGAGATAGGGATCGTCTCTGACAAACCGAAATCTAATATATAGATAATTGAAAAGTTGGATCGTACAAACCCCAGACAGAATCATCTCTACCTGTTTTCCTTTTACATGACATTAATATTTAATAGCAATTTGTATAGCCGTGTGTTGCCTCTTTCACTTAACAGTATAAAAACTTCACAAAAAGCTGAAAATTTTCGTGTGACGGATTTTTATTCTTTTCTGGGTAAGGTCGTTTCCAGCTGCGCTCATACCACGCTGCTGATGTGGAAAAGAGACATCCTAAGACTACCCGCAGCGGGCGACCCTTCCCCTCCCCTCCCCTACCACTGTTCATCGTTTAGGGCTGATTTGGTAACCAGTGATCACAGAGGAATTGAAGAGGATTGAGGGGGAAATTAGTTCATTTACCCCTCAATCTCTTTCAATCCCCCTGTGATCCCCTTGTCACCAAATCAACCCTTAGGGGCTACATTTTACCCCTTCCCCACAACGGCGCGCTCTAAGCGGTCCTCTCCAACGCACTCCCCTTCTCTCTCACGCCAGATGAAGGGGTTCACTGTGCACTCTCCCACTCCTGCTTATCGCGGAAGAATACACCCGCGCCACATAGAGGATAGTTCGCGCTCGACTTCTCTCCCTCTCGACGTGTCTGTGGAAGTCAGCCGAGATCCGGCGACGTGGCAGCGGATCTGCCGGCGGAAGGGCGAATCGAAGTCGGTTCCGGTCAGCCGCGAGCAGGAGCAAGTGAGCAGTCCTTCCCGTTCGCGTCCGAAGACGAAGCGCCCACAAATTCGACTCCGCCGAGGCTCTTCGTCACCGAATCCGTTGTTTTCGTCTCCGAGCGTGGATGCCATCCTCAGATCCGGACTTCGTCGCTTTGAATCGTCTTGTTGCGGCCCACATCTTCCGTTCTTCAGGTGCGACCTTGCTCTTCTATCTGCTCCCAAGTTCATGCGTCTTTGTTTTTTGTAACTTGTACGTGCTTAGTTCGGAAGTTAACCGAAGTCGTATTAAACGAGCGGATTCCAATACTACCGCCACCACACATGTACATGGATCTGGTCTTTCTGTTAGGGTTTTATTAAAACTCGTCATGAACCTTTGACATAACTTTACATGGATCTGGTCCGGCGGTAGAAATATGGTATTTATCGTGGATGTCAATGATGCATACGTCTGGGATCGGTCTACCGCCGACGATGATTATGAACCCTAGATTAGGGGGCTTAATTTATTTGCACAGTTGCACTTTCATGTCCACTGCCGCATATATATGATTACTTATGTCATTAGCACGACTGATTTGAAGATGTTGCTATGTAAGTTTGGGTTTCACATATAAACTTTAATGAGTCCACATTTTTGTGAGCCTCTGTTCAAGTAGAACATGTTCATGTTTTTGCCAACATTAACCTGTTCCTTTAATTCACGTGTTATGATCCTATGGTACCCAATACTGATTAAATATATGTTTGCTCTTTGACCAACCTAACATTTCTCCGTAAACAATACATGTGCATGGTTCATAAATTTGTGTGCCTCATGTTCTGTACAAATCAGGAGTTCTTAATGTTTTCTCCAATATAAGTGATTTACTTGTTCAGTTGTTCTGATCCTATGTTACCAAGTAAGTATACAATATATGTTTGATCTTTCATATAGTTTATGAGTACCTCATGACAACTACAAGGACTGCTGCTTTTCTTGAGCAATACTACCCTGTTAAAATTTACATCATCAGTATGTGAGAGTTTTCTGTGTTTCCTCTTTGATGACTCATGCTTCCATTAAAATATTACGTTCCTCCCATCAATATGAGTCATGCTTTCATTAACATTATATGTCCCTGCCTAGAATTTTGTTCTTCAATTACTAAAATTATTGAATATGTGTCCCTATATGCTTTCAAAGGGTATGCAGTTGTTACTTCATATATTAACTAGGTATGTGTCCGTGCGTTGCAACGGCATACAAATTGACGAGCCTCCAACAACTCGGGACCTTGACGACGAACGGGGTAAGTACAATGGTGACGGCAAAATTCGTGATTAAACAATACCCATGTGTTACTACGACCCATAAATTGCACAACAACTATATGAATACATGGACATTGATATCTTTTGCTATACATTGTTTCTTTCTGATTTTATATTAGATATTCGAACTCCTGTTCTAGCAGTATACCAACCAGGTCCACCGATACATAGTGTGAAACAATCCCTACAATATACGAAACATTTTTTATGACGTAGACATCTTGTCGTTCCAAGAGTTTTTCAGGAGCTCAAACTTCAGATAGAAAATTGAGAAATCAGAAATTACGGTCACAATAATCAATGATTAAAGAATAACTCGGCTATGGTGAAAGCATCCCCAATTAGATATGTTATCTTCTAGAAAGATCATAAATGAAAGGAAGAGCACATATGCGCCAGGACAAGAAGGAACCGAGACATAAAAAATCGTTAGACTCGACTTGCTACATCATATCCATGTCTTTTACTTCAACTTGTACCTTTATATCACTGATGGAGATAGGATTAAATCAACAGAGGAGTTTCTGCACGCTAGCAGTGTGATGGTGGCACCAACGACTGCAGCCGAACAAAAATATAAAAGACAATGTTCCCCGGGTCAAATTCCCTCATGAGAACTACACAAGCTATTATAGCACTTATACACAGTTTCACTCTTTTGATCCAGAATATATACGCAATTTTATTCTTGGATCAAAAGAGTGAAAATGCGTATAAATGTTATAGCAGCTCACTGGATATTGAGTATCAATCATTCAAAACAGTTTTATCATTAGGTTGGCATAATGTTTTGTACAAGCTACTCAGATCACTGGATATTAATGCCAACCTAATGCATCTAATTGAATGATTGATCTATACTATGTTCGAGAATTCAAACCTTCACAGAGCAAAACAATCAGCCGGAAGAAAACACACTAGCGTACAAGCTCCTGTCGCAGGCACTCGTACAACACTGTTGTACAAACATAACAACAGATGAGAGGGTTCCATGCATGAGAGGGTTCAGAAAGGACAACTGGCTACTACAAAAACAAAAGCCACTTATGTCAGCAAACCACGTGAAAAAAACGGATTAGTTTTGGATGTCGTTCTTGATATTTTATGGGACTACTCACTCGTTAAAATGCAGAAATATAATCATGTTTCATTAGTTTTGTATGCAATAATTAAGACAAAATGGTGATACATTAGTTCGGACTATGAACTGCACTTAGTTGTATAGACAAATGGGTAGTTAACAGGTGCAGACAAGGCTAAAATGAACATGATTTCAACACAGTAGTTTATGCAAGTTAACAACTTCCATTCTTTATATTAATTTATATCCCTGCTACTAAGTAGCCTAATAAAATTGGTTTACGTTGGTTCAGTTTATACAAAATCACATATTTCAGTTAACCTCAACTGAAACTTGTTATTTAATTCAGACAAAATGAACTCCAAATGTCTCACTAAATAAATAGGAAAATAACACCAGATGTTTGAAAACTGTGCACCTTGATTTGCACAAGTGGCTTCAGGATCAAGTGGAGCAGCAGTCCCAGCATATGTTGAACTATACTGTAAGCACCAGAACATCAGAACATTGTTGTATAGCGTTGCATATTTACACTAATCTGATCCATGATGACATAAAACATACAAGGCACTGTTTCAAAAATAACAATAAAGGCACCATTACATGTTTTTGGTTGCCAGAGTTTCCATAGCTTGGGGTCACATTTCTTGGCAACACACGCTGCATATCATCTAGGGTTCTCTGAGCCTCATCCCTAGAAAGCTCTGTGAAGATTACCTAAAAATGTTTTTTAAGCTCAATGAGCTAAGTAATCATTTGACGCTAGTCAGAAGATGTACAATAATATCAACATTTGAGTATACCTCATCAAAAGGCTCCTTCGAATGAGGCATATCCTTCGAGAGTGGTAGGACAAAATTGGCTGAAAAAGATAATTTAAGGTAACTGGTAAGTAATGGATGTATAGATAATGGGAAAAAGGAGCTAGGCAGCGAACATGTTAAATGATAATGTGTGTATGTCCAGGTACCTGTCATTTCGTTAACTGCTTCAGCTGGTATTTCCTTTCCCATCTCATTGAAAAGCTTCGCTGCCCTGGATTTCAGTTCACTTGGAGTTGGGAACATGACCACAACAGTCTGTTGCATATGGGAGTATTTATGAACCAATCCAGTGCTACCATACAGGAAACCTATCATTTCCTTTTTCTCTTTTGCAGCTTACGTTGCGGTAGTTAGCAAATGGCCTCAACTTGCGAATGCGAGCATTCTTGTAAACATTCGTTTGATCGATAATGAAGTTGCGAGGGGTATTTGCAGCCCTAGTCAGCAGTTTGTTGAAAATCCATGTAGCACAATCCATCAGTCGTTCAAAACGCTCACCATAGTTATTCTTACGCAATAATCCTGGCACCTGCAATGATCAAGGTATTAGTTATATATTGAAAAAAAAGGTTGCAGGATTAAGGGAACTCCCTAATACAATTGCCACTAGAAGGAAACCAACCTTCATTTGCTCCAATACAAGGTTAGTTCCGAGAAGGATATAACGTTTCTCCTGATGCTCCTTGACCCATTTCTCTGCCCATGTTGACTTGCCAGAGGTCGGAAGACCGACCATCATCATGACCTCACATTTATTTTGCTCAAACGAAGGGCCAAATTCTGAATTCCTTTGAGAAAAAGCTGAGGCCCAGGGTTCATAACCATCAACAGGCAGCAGCCCATCCTCCCTACTGAACTGCATCTCCACGATAACATTCTTCAGCAGGACATGGGGAAACAGTGCGAATCCCCATCGCATCAGCCTCAGAGGAGCGTCAACCAGACCAAGCCCTTTCTCACCCGCATCAAAATGCCTCGCAATACCAAGCCATTCGCCATTTCTCGCGAACCCTATCGATGTCATGGGCTTGGAATCGAGGTCCACGGCGCAGACGACCGTGTCGCCGACGCCGAACTTGACGCCGTAGTTGACAAACCTGCGCTGGTGGGAGAACTTCCCCGTGCCCCCGAACCCGAAGCTGTGTTGGGACTCCCCGAGCGCACCTACGGGATCATCCCCTCTCGAGACCCCAATGCGGCAGAGGTGGCGCTCCCCGGAGGTCGTGGGATCCATCTCTACCGGCTGCTCAGCGACGATTCTGCACCGAAGCAGTACCGCCCGCCGCCCCTGGCGCCCACCGTCGCGCGCGCGCCGGACCAGCAGTAGGCGAAGCCGCCCTCGTGAAGCGCGCTCCCCCGGAGACCGCCCCCGCCTACATCGAAGTCTGGATGGACGCCGCGGTGAGATGTCATGCCTGACGACTGTCACGGCCGATACCTAAGCACATCCACGACGGAGGAGACAGGAGGCAGGATGTGGGTGTGTGCGTGTGTAATGTTTGAATTGATTGTAACAGAGTTGGGAGTGGACCGCGACGGCATACGTGAGTGGGTTGTGGACGAGACCGTTTGGGCGCCTATATAGGCTGTCAGGATGTAACCAAAGGACATCGAAATATGAGTAGAAGACAATTGTCTCATACCTGTTTCGTTTGCCAAGTTCTGGCGGCGATCAGAGCTCACGTCCCGGCATCTGCGCACACCGGTGGCCAGGGGCCATCACAACGACCAAGGAGACGGAGCACCTATCGCTGATGGAGCTGGGACTGGAGGCTGAAGATGGGCCGTGTGCGTTGGGTGTATTCCGTAGTGGGTATTGAGGTGTGTGGGCTGTTTGTGGGCCATCCCCATGTGAGAATAAATATGCTGTAACAGAACAGAGGAGGTTACGAAATATCTGAATAGAAACACCTACCAAATATTCTCTCGTTGTCTCTCCCGGCGACGGTGAATACTCTGCTCACGTCCCGGCGATCGCGTCGGTGGCCACGGGCTGTAACAACCTGGTATCAAAGCTCGCGCTCCTCGGAGTGGGTCAGTCGCGACGGCGCCCGTTCCAAAACCCTCGGTGCAGACCCGGTTTGTACTTGAGGCCATGGCGAACAAGGAGAAGGAAGACGGGGATCGATGGGATCGGATGATGGCGAAGATCGATCGGCTGACGGAGAAGGTCGTTGGAGTGGAGGAGGTACAACAGCAGCTGATGATGCAGTCGGAATTGGCGGCGGCCGTGGCTCAGAAGGCGGTGGAAGAGCGGGTCCATTTGGTGCAGCAATTGGAGAAAACTGGACGAGAGGTGGCCGAGATCCGACTCGAGTGGATGGCGCGGAACATGGAAGGTTCAGAATCGGTGATGGAGGAGAGAGCTCACGGGGAACCTCGACATCACGAGCCAAACGCCAATCGAAGGTATCGCGGTTATTCTCCTGTTCGCGATCGGGGAGGTGGGAATGGTGGTGGAGATGCGGGGGAGTATCCACCTGTATCTATACCGAAGTGGACCTTCCCTAGGTTTGATGGATTGGAGCCGAAGATTTGGTTGAGGAAGTGTGCTGATTATTTCGCGATGTATCGAGTCCCTGAAGCTGTCTGGGTAACATCAGCCTCACTGCATATGGAGGGGAATGCTTCACGATGGTTTCAGATTTTTAAGTTGCAGTATGGATTAGTAACGTGGGAGGAGTTTGTGGATGCTGTGATGAAGAAGTTTGGGGCGGATGAATATTCGCAGGCGATGAACAACCTGATGACGGTTTACCAGAAGGGGTCGGTGGAGGAATATTTGAAGGAGTTCGATGAGGTGAGGTATGCAACTGCGGTGCATAACCAAGGCTTGGATGAAACACTGTTTGTGGCGCATTTTATCAAGGGGTTGAAACAAGAACTGCAGGGTTCAGTTCAGTCGCATATGCCCACGACCGTGGATCGAGCTGCTAGGTTGGCACAGATACAACAGAAGATTTTAGAAAAGCAGCGACAAAAATCTCTAAAGATAGTATCTCAACCAAAATTCAATGGTCCAGTGGGAAGGACAGAAGGCAGACCACAAGCCCCAGCAATAGAGTTATCCAAGGAGAGGTTGGTCAAGGAATATAGACGACAAAATGGTTTGTGTTTCTCGTGTGGGGAGAAGTATGAACCAGGCCACCAGTCTAGATGCCCAAAAAAAATTTAGATGCAATTAAATGCTCTGACTACTGAGGAGCTGGGAATGATGTTGTCTGATGAAACACTGAGCCATATTGAGAAAGAGGAGCAAGTGGAGGAGGAGGAATTTCGGCTCTCTTTACATGCTATCAGTGGGGCTGTCTCTGACGATTGTATGGGAGTCAGGGCCCTTGTCCACAATCAGGTGATGTTGGTATTGGTGGATTCAGGAAGCTCAGCCAGTTTCATTAATAGGCTGATGGTGGACAGACTTGGTCTCGTTACATCCAAGTGTTCTCCGGCTATTGTGAAGGTAGCTAATGGTGAAATTCTCAGAAGTGACCAAATGGTGCATTCACTGGAATGGTGGGCAGATGGACACACTTTCAGGACTAACATGAGAGTCTTGGAGTTAGGGGCGTATGATGCTATTTTAGGTTATGACTGGTTGAAGCAACACAGTCCAATGCACTGTGATTGGGAGGAGAAGGTGATCAGCTTTTCAGTTGATGGCAAAGAGGTCAAATTGAAGGGGACTGAGGGACAGTGTGGAAGAGTGGTGGAGGTGTCTACTATGCAGGTGGACAAATGGTTAAAAGGAAATGATGTCTGGGCTTTGGCCTTGCTGGAAGTAACCCCCAAGTCTGAGGAACCAACTGTTGGTGTGGAGTTGCAGAATCTGTTGGATGAATTCAAAGCGATGTTTGCTATTCCCACAACTTTACCCCCTGTTCGACCATTTGATCACCACATTCCTCTGATTCCAGGGTCAGTCCCTGTGAATGCCAGGCCCTATAAATATTCACCAGCCCACAAAACCGAGATAGAAAGGCAAATTTCTGAATTACTGAAGGCAGGCCTCATAGAACATAGTGTTAGTCCTTTTGCCTCTCCAGTTTTGTTGGTTCAAAAGAAGGATGGTACGTGGCGTTTTTGTGTGGACTACCGCAAACTTAATGACATGACCATCAAGAATAGGTTTCCTATGCCGGTTGTGGAAGAAATCTTGGATGAGCTGGCAGGCACCAAATTTTTTTCTAGCTTGGACATGACTTCGGGATACCACCAAGTAAGAATGGGAGAAGGAGAGGAGTATAAAACTGCCTTTAAAACACATCATGGTCATTACCAGTTTAAGGTTATGCCCTTTGGCTTAACCAATGCACCTGCCACCTTTCAATGTGCCATGAACATGGTATTAGCTCCATATCTCAGACACTTTGTGATGGTATTCATAGATGATATCCTTGTGTACAGTCCTTCCTGGCAGTCCCATTTAGAACATCTCAGGTTGGTGTTTGAAGCAATGAAATCGCATCAGTTCTATTTAAAACAAAAGAAATGTGTTTTTGGCCGATAGGAACTGATCTATTTAGGCCATGTCATATCTGCTAAAGGGGTGGCAACAGACCCAGCCAAGACTACTGCGATGCTGCAATGGCCACAACCTAGCAATGCTACTGAGCTCAGGGGTTTTCTCGGTTTAACTGGTTATTACAGGCGCTTTGTCAAGAATTATGGCACTATTGCTAAGCCTCTTACTCAGCTGTTACAGAAGGGACAATTTGTGTGGACTGAACTGGCAACTGGGGCATTCCAAGCGCTGAAACAAGCAATGTGCACTACACCTGTGCTGGCACTACCTGATTTTCAGAAGACTTTTGTAGTTGAGACAGATGCTAGTGAGCACGGTCTAGGAGCAGTGCTGCTACAGCAAGGACGACCCTTGGCTTATTTGAGCAAGGCACTGGGAGTAAAAAACAAGCAGTTGTCCATTTATGAAAAGGAGTTTCTAGCTCTTATTATGGCTGTGGATAAGTGGCGCCATTACCTTCAGAGAAGTGAGTTTGAGATTCACACAGACCACAGAGCCTTGAGTTTCTTGGGTCAGCAGGAGTTACATTCTGAACTTCAAAGGAAGGCAATGGCTAAGATGATGGGCATGCAATTCAAGGTAGTTTATAAGCAAGGCAAAGCGAATATTGTGGCTGATGCACTTTCCAGAGTGGGACCCTTGCTGGTCATGACTTTAATTAGTGAGGTGCAGCCTCTATGGATGCAGGAAGTGCTCAATTCTTATTTCAGTGATCTGGAAGCGCAACAGTTGCTCGCCAAACTCAGTTTACATAGTCCAGATGAGGACGGCTTTCAGCTCAGTAAAGGGGTGATTAAGAAAGGTGAATTGATATGGATCGGTAACAACTCAGCTTTACGGACCAAGCTCGTGTCAGCTATGCATGACAGTGCCCTTGGTGGTCATTCTGGCGTTCAGGCGACATATCAACGCATAAAAAAGTTGTTCTATTGGAAGGGATTAAAAGGAGATGTGGAGAACTTTGTCAAGCAATGCCAGGTGTGTCAGCAGGCCAAAAGTGAAAGAATCCACCCTGCAGGGCTGCTTCAGCCTTTACCTGTTCCTGCAGGTGCCTGGCAGGATATCACACTGGACTTTATTGAGAAGTTGCCCAAATCTGAAAGTTATGATACAATTTTGGTGATTGTTGATCGCTTCACAAAATATGCTCACTTCCTGGCTTTGAAACACCCATTCACAGCTGCTCAAGTAGCTCAGCTCCTGTTAGATCATGTGATTAAGCTTCATGGGTTGCCCCAGTCCATGGTCAGTGATCGTGATAAGATTTTTACTAGTAATTTTTGGACTCATCTGTTCAAGCTTTTGGGCACCAAGTTGAATCTGAGTACGGCCTATCATCCACAAACGGATGGCCAGAGTGAAAGAGTAAACCAGTGTGTCGAAATGTATCTACGCTGTGCAGTACATGCTCAACCAAAAAAATGGAAAGCTTGGCTTCCGTTGGCAGAGTTCTGGTACAACACATCCTTTCACACTGCGTTGGGGTGTTCTCCTTTCAAAGCTTTATATGGTTATGAACCTCCTTTTCCTGCAGCACCAGTGCTCTCTGCGGATACAAACCAGGATGTGGCTCAGTTGCTTGCTGACAGGAGTGCCTTTTCTAGCATGCTGCAAGAGCATTTGGCTGCTGCCAGAAACAGGATGAAAATGCAAGCTGATCGTGCACGCACTGAGAGACAATTCCAAGTGGGGGAGATGGTTTTGCTCAGACTTCAACCGTATGTCCAGTCTTCGGCTGTGAATCGACCGTGCCCCAAGTTAGCCTTCAAATTTTTTGGGCCTTACAAGGTTTTGGAGAAGGTGGGCGAGGTCGCATATCGTTTGGAGTTACCTGCTGATGCCCAGATACACCCAGTGTTCCACGTCTCTCAATTGAAGCCTTTCACCCCTAATTATTCACCAGTGTTCTCCTCTCTTCCCCACTATGATGATTTGTCTTATCGCAGTGTCGTTCCACTAGAAGTCTTGGATCGCAGATTGGTGAAGAAAGGAAATCGTGCCATTCCTCAGGTGCTCATTCGCTGGAGTCATCTGCCTCACGATTCCACAACTTGGGAGGACTTACATGTGGTGAAGGCTCGTTTTCCTCAAGCTGTTGCTTGGGGACAAGCAACTTCTCGGGAGGGGGCAACTGTCATGCCTGACGACCAAGGAGACGGAGCACCTATCGCTGATGGAGCTGGGACTGGAGGCTGAAGATGGGCCGTGTGCGTTGGGTGTATTCCGTAGTGGGTATTGAGGCGTGTGGGCTGTTTGTGAGCCATCCCCATGTGAGAATAAATATGCTGTAACAGAACAGAGGAGGTTACGAAATATCTGAATAGAAACACCTACCAAATATTCTCTCGTTGTCTCTCCCGGCGACGGTGAATACTCTGCTCACGTCCCGGCGATCGCGTCGGTGGCCACGGGCTGTAACATGAGAACACGATTAGAGACGCGCGTAACAGAAACGGAAGCGCAGAGAAGACGTGGGAGGTCGGGTTGTCGGGTGCGTACCGAGATCGCAGAACGCTGGGTTGAGCACCACGCGCGGTGATGGCTCAGCGGCGTCCACCTCAGGTTCGGCATCGCGTCGGGGCCGCTTCGATGGTGGCTGCGCGGACTCGTCGTCGGGCGACGCCATTGGGTTTCCGAAGGGGACAAACGGCAGAGGAATTGGGGAGAAACTGTTGTACGGTTGGTTCAGCTCCTAGGCTCGCCCCCCGCTGGGGAGTTTGGGGGCTAGACTTTTTTCCGAGGGAAGGGCTGAGGATGGAGGGAAGGGCCGGAGGGGAGGGAGGCGAGCATGGCGAGCGTCCGACGCGTGCGCGGAGGAGGGCGAGGATGGCAGGGTGCGTGTAGTCAGCGTGGGGGAGCAGGGGCGGCGAGCATCATGGACGGGATAGCGACGACCGTTGATGGCAGCGACGAAAGCGCGGAGCGGAGGATGTCGGGTGGGAGGCAGAACCGTGACCGGTGTGGACGCCTACGCTCTGCTCTTAAGAAGCAATAGAGATTGTTTGCAGCACATTTCATCATGGCATCCTCGACAGAAGAAAACATGAAGGCTTTGCTCAAAGTCCTTGTTGACTGTGCCGAGGATGCCACCAAATCACTGGGTGGTTTAGTAGATCATGATTTAGACCACATGCATGATGAAGAGATCGTAGCAAGAACCTTGTTTGCCATCAAAGAAAGACTAGAATTGCTGCAACAAGATGCCTTAGAGGCAAAAGTCCAAGCTTTTCTAGAAATTGCTAAGTCCCAGGACGATGACATAAGTGTTGAACCTACAACTTCATCGACCCCTCCAACAGTTATTGATCGATCTTTTGATGAAGATGACTTGTACTGTCCCGAAGTCAGTGATGAGTGGTACTTCAGCGATTCTAATAGGTCTACGCGCAATAGCTACTGGAATATATATTAGCCATGTATTCTAGCTTAAGAAAGATGCCATCCTTTTGAACTTATAAGTAGTCGTCGGCAAGCAACAACTCTTAGGTTGTGTGCTATGAAACGACAATTAAGTGGTCATCTCCGTTTAAGTCTTACTGGTATGACATTCTCATAAGCTAGATGTATGTATGGAATTGCCTACTTAAATGTAGTATGAAGACTCTGTTTTCATGATGCTGTGCTGTTGCAACTCGAAAAGTTGATCAAGACTTGTGTTATTTATTTTCATTCTATAATGGCTTTGCCTTTGCATTCGTACTATGTTTCTTCATTATAATGTCCACTGCATTGTGTTTACACCATTTCACAACATTTATCCCATGTGCACAAATCATAGAATGGACCTAGCAAACAATGCCACAAATTCTCAGGCGATGTCAAACAATTCAACTGGTCAGCAATTTCCCCCTCCACCCCCATTATGGCCCAGGGGCTTCATGCAGCAGCATCCTATGGATTGCAGCATGATGGGCAACCTTAATTTTCCTAATCCAACTCAAGGTCCAACAACAATGTGGGCTCCCATTCAGACAGGAAATACAAGTTCCGAATCAACCATGCTTCCAGCCTCACAATCTGCTCTGTATTGGAACCATTACATGAACTTTGTCAGGAATCCTGTAGGTTCAGTTCAAGGAAATCCTTTTGCATATTCCTTTCCAGGTTCAAATACTAGTACACCATTGCAGGGTTCCAATACGGTACCTTCAATACCTGTGAACTTGGAGTCTGATGCTGAACATAGTGTTCAGGCCATCAATAGTCCTATAAAGAATCCAGCACCTGTTAACAAACCAAAGAAAACCAAGGAACAAAACTTTACTGCTGCCGAAGACCTTCTGCTTTGCACAACATGGTTGCAAATTAGCAGTGATCCTATTGTCCACACTGGATAAAGGAAGGAGGGACTTTGGGCATGAATAGAAAAAAGGTACAACGAACAAAGGGTCGAGTTCCCTTGTAGACTAAACCGAGCACTTAGCAGCAGATAGGACAAGATTCGAGCAGATGTGAGTAAGTTCTCGGGCTGCTACGCAAGAGTTCTCCGAGAGAAACAAAGTGGCTTGACTAACGACGACAAGGTTAGCACTAATGCACACAATTTTTGAATTGTTTCTACTTAGCTCCATTTTTGCAATGTGGTCGGCATATTCTTATTCAATCATGACTTTTGCAGACTTCCAAGGCGGCTACATTGTTTGCACATGAAGAGAACAAACCATTCCATTTTATGCATTGCTGGCATCAACTGAATGGGGTACCCAAATGGGAGAGCATCTGTCAAGGACCTTCATTCCGAGGATTACATGGAAAATCAATTGGATCTTCTGGTGCTCCATCAATTGGTGGACATGAATCTGATAGTGGTTCTGATAGTTTGACAGGAAAATGACCTCTTGGCCATGATTCTAGTAAATCCGAGAGAAAGAAAGTTGTGTCATCATCATCGATGGAATACTTAAGCCGTCTGCAAGATTTAACTGGAAAATAAATTCAGCGCTGCATAGAAAAGGGTGAGAAGAAAGAAAAGTGCACTGAACAAGACAGGGAACTAGAGAATAAGAGGTTGGACTTGGAAGCTAAAAAGTTAAGCATTCGTGAAAGGGAATTAAAACTTGAAGAACTCAAATCGGCCAAAGAACAGTTGCAGATGTTGCAGTGTACTAGTGAAGACGATATGGATCCTGAAGTTTGGACTATGATGAAGGAGCACAAAAAACGCTTGCAGCAGTTCATATTTAGTTTTCGCTAAATGTACTGTTGTGTGACATGTCGTACTAGTGGTGTCGAATCCTGTTTCAGAACTATTTTCTAAGTTCATTGTGTTATTTGTTTTGTCAAACATTATAAAGTTGTTGTAACCATAAGTCTTGCATGACATGTTGGTTCTATTTAATGTTGTAATGTGTGTACTACATAATAATTCAGTCGTTTGTGCAAAGACCTATCATTATTATTTGTTGCATTCTTATGTTGTGGTTTCCTTGTTGAAAATAGGTTCTACATGTGTAATGTGACAAATACATTTGAATCACTTAGTCCATGAACACACGACATCGGGTAGTAAATTGTAGAATTACACTTATTTAATTGAAGAAGCATAACAACGACATAACAAAAGACATTAAACTTATTGAATTGGAGATGCAACTACGTAGTTATGAAACGATAAGTTCACATGCTTCCACGTCGAGCCCACAAATGCTCCACAAGATCATTTTGTAGTGTCGACGACCTTTCTTGGCGACGAAGATCGAAGTGATTGATAACCCATTTGGACCGTCCTTCTTGAATTAGTTGAGATGGTTCAGTGCCTGAAGTGTTGTCTCCGAAATCTGTATTTGCAGCAAATTGACCTTCGTCTTCGACAATCATGTTGTGCATGATGATGCATGCTGTTATTATCTCCGTTAATCGATTACGATCCCAACCGTACGCTGGACCACGCAGCACCGCCCACCGTGCTTGAAGAACTCCAAATGCGTGCTCAATATCCTTTCTGCAACTTTCCTGCATTTCTGTGAAATATACTTTCTTTTCCTCATAAGGGTGTCTAATTGCTTTGACAAAAGTTGGCCAGTTGGGGTAAATGCCATCAGCTAGGTAATAGCCGAAGTTGTAAGCATGACCGTTGATTGTGTAATTCACGGGTGGCATTCGACCGCTTGTCATGGGGTCAAATACTGGTGATCGGTGAAGCACGTTTATGTCATTATTTGTCCCAGGCATGCCAAAAAAGGCATGCCAAATCCATAGATCATACGTTGCTAGCGCTTCGAGTATCATCGTAGGTCTTCCATTTCTACCACAAAACTGTCCATGCCACACCGTAGGACAGCTCCTCCACTCCTAATGCATGCAATCTATGGAACCCAACATTCCTGGAAAGCCCCTAGACTCGCTATTGTGCATGATGCGTGCAATGTCAGCTTCATTAGGAGTTCGTAGATACCACCCACTAAAATATGCAATGATTGCGCGACAAAAATGATTAAGGCATTCCTGAGTGGTAGACTCCCTAGTTTGAATGTACTCATCTACGGCATCAGTAAGTAACCCATAAGCAAGTATCCGCATTGCCGCACATACTTTTTGAAGGGGCCCAAGTCCTGGCAGGCCTGTTGCGTCCACCCGTTGTGTAAAGTAATTATCCTGCTGTTGCACTCCTTCCATAATGCGGATGAACAACAGCCTACTCATGCAGAACCTATAAAATGTAATAGGTAAATTATGAAGACAATTCTAATGAGAGAACATATCCTGAAAAGTTTGAACTTGGTACTGAAAGGGAAATAGGCTTTAAACCTTTTCCTAAATGATTTTGGTGGTTGAAATGCCCAACACAAATAATTGGACTAACTAGTTTGCTCTAGAGTATATATTCTACAGGTGCCAAAGGTTCAACTCAAAACCAATACAAAGATTAAAAAGGGTTCAAGAAGAAAGGAGCAAAGGAAACCGAAGTGCTCCCTGGTCTGGCGCACCGGACTGTCCGGTGTGCCACCGGACAGTGTCTGGTGCACCATCGGACAGTGTCTGGTGCACCAGGGAGGATCGACTTCAAACTCTTCAGCTTCAGGTTTCCTAGGCGCAGCTCCGCTATAATTCATCGCTGTCCGGTGCGCCACCGGACTGTCCGGTGCGCCACCAGACTTGAAAGGGAAATGTGCCTTTGGACCATTTCTAAGTATTTTGGTGATTGAGTGCAAACACAAGTGCTTAAATGTGAAAATGTGCCCATGGTTGAACAAAGTGCAAATCACAAGTAAAGGTATGTTTCTAAGCCTTAGTACATTGGTTATGTGTACTAATATCTTGTCTAAGTGTTAGAAACAGGAAGAAGAAGAAAAGAAAAGAAGTGGAGAGTGGCTGCGTACAGCCAAAGGCTGTTTCGGGCTGGGGCACCGGACTGTCCGGTGTGCACCGGACAGTGTCCGGTGCGCCAGACCAGCGTGGAGCAAACCAGCCGCTCTCGGGTTTTTCTCCGGCGACTTCGGCTAAAATTCACCGGACTGTCCGGTGTGCACCGGACTGTCCGGTGAGCCAACGGTCGGCCGGGCCAACGGTCGGCCGCGCGATCGGCGCGCGACACGTGGCCGAGCCAACGGTCGGAAAGGTACACCGGACTGTCCGGTGTGCACCGGACATGTTCGGTGCGCCAACTGTGCGCAGATCTGCATCAGAAAGCAACGGTCGGATGAGCTTTTTATGGAAACAAATCGGGCACCGGACAGTGTCCGGTGTGCACCGGACTGTCCGGTGCGCCACGAGACAGAAGGCAAAGATGGCCTTCCAGATTTGTTCTCAACGGCTCCTAGCTGCCTTGGGGCTATAAAAGGGACCCCTAGGCGCATGGAGGAGGACACCAAGCATTCCTACAACCTTTCTAAGCACCAAGACATTGATCTAGCGCATTCGATTCATTGTGATAGCATATAGAGCTCTTGTGGAGTTGTGTACTCTTTGAGTTGTGTTGCGAGCTCTTATTGCTGCTTGTGTGCGTGTTGCTCTGATCTTTTGAAGTCTTGTGTGCGTTGCTCATTCCCTCCCTTGCTCCGTGATTCTCTGTGAACATCTTTTGTAAGGGCGAGAGGCTCCAAGCTGTGGAGATTCCTCGCAAACGGGATTGAGAAAAGAAAAGCAAGAACACCGTGGTATTCAAGTTGATCATTGGATCACTTGAGAGGAGTTGAGTGCAACTCTCGTCCGTTGGGACGCCACGACGTGGAGTAGGCAAGTTTTGTACTTGGCCGAACCACGGGATAACCACCGTGTCATCTCTGTGATTGAATTCTTGTGGTTATTGTGTTTTTGACTCCTCTCTAGCCACTTGGCATAACCTGTGCTAACGCTTAATCAAAGTTTTGTGGCTATAAGTTTAAGCTTTTACAGGATCACCTATTCACCCCCCCTCTAGGTGCTCTCAATTGGTATCAGAGCCGTTCTCTTCAAGAAAGGGACTAACCGCCCGAAGAGATGGATCCTAAGGGGAAGGGAATCGTGATCAACGACAAGGAAAAGGAGTCCTTCGTCAATGAGCCAAAAGATGACAAATCCAATGACTCTGGCTCGAGCCACAGACGTAAAGATGGGAAGAAGAAGAAGACAAGGCGCATCAAGGAGATCGTCTACTACGACAGCGACGAATCCTCTTCTTCCCAAAGGGACGACGACCACAACGACTACGAGCAAAGGAAACCGGTTAATTCTAACTTTTCCTTTGACTACTCTCGTATTCCGCAAAGTTCAAATTCACATTTGCTTTCCATTCCACTCGGCAAGCCCCCACACTTTGATGGGGAGGACTACGGATTTTGGAGCCACAAAATGCGTAGTCACCTATTCTCTCTCCATCCTAGTATATGGGAGATTATAGATAGTGGAATGCACTTTAATAGTTCGGATAGTCCTATATTCATTAATGAGCAAATCCATAAGAATGCACAAGCTACTACTGTTCTTCTAGCTTCATTGTGCAGGGATGAATATAACAAAGTGAGTGGCTTGGATAACGCCAAGCAAATCTGGGATACCCTCAAGATCTCTCATGAGGGAAATGACGCTACCTTGCTCACCAAAATGGAGTTGGTAGAGGGCGAGCTTGGACGGTTCGCGATGATAAGGGGCGAGGAGCCAACTCAAACATACAACCGGCTCAAGACCCTCATCAACAAAATAAGGAGCTACGGAAGCACGCGATGGACGGACCACGATGTCGTCCGACTAATGCTAAGGTCCTTTACCGTTCTTGATCCTCATTTGGTGAATAATATTCGTGAGAATCCCAGGTACACCAAAATGTCGCCCGAAGAAGTCTTAGGAAAATTCGTCAGCGGGCGAATGATGATCAAGGAGGCAAGGTACGTGGACGACGCCTTGAATGGACCGATCAACGAACCACAACCTTTTGCTCTCAAAGCAACAAGAAGCAAGGAGGTGCTACCTAGCAAGGTTGCACAAATTGAGGCGGTCGGACTTAATGATGAAGAGATGGCTCTCATCATAAAACGTTTCAAGACGGTGCTAAAGGGTCACAAGGGGCAGCCAAGCAAGACCAAGACGAAGGGGAAGCGCTCATGCTTCAAGTGCGGTAAGATTGGTCATTTTATCGCTAACTGCCCCGATAATGATAGTGACCAGGAAAAGGGAAACAAGAGGGAAAAGAAGAAGCATTACAAGAAGGCAAAGGGCGAGGCGCATCTAGGCAAGGAGTGGGACTCGGATTGCTCCTCTTCCGACTCCGACAATGAAGGACTCGCCGCCACCGCCTTCAACAAATCAACCCTCTTCCCCAACGAGCGTCACACATGCCTTATGGCAAGGGAGAAGAAGGTATGTACTCGCAACTCTACCTATGCTTCTTCAAGTGAGGACGAATCTAGTGATGAGGATGAAGTAGATTATTCATGTTTGTTCAAGGGCTTAGATAGATCTAAGATAGACAAAATTAATGAATTAATTGATGCCTTGAATGAAAAGAATATACTTTTAGAAAAGCAAGAGGATTTGTTGTATGAAGAACATGATAAGTTTGTAGAGGCTCAAAAATCCCTTGCATTAGAAATTAAGAGGAATGAAATGCTTGCTTGTGAAGTGTCAACATGCCATGATTCTATTTCTAACTTAAAGAGCATAAACGATGATTTAAATGCTAAACTAGTAGAAGCAAATAAATCCAACTCTTGTGTTGAATATGTTGAAATTTGCACTAGGTGTAAGGATATTGATATTAATGCTTGTAGCGAACACTTAGTTTCTATTTCAAAATTGAATGATGAATTAGCTAGTCTTAATGCTCAACTTAAGACTAGCAAGAGTAATTTTGATAAACTAAAATTTGCTAGGGATGCCTACACGGTTGGTAGACACCCCTCAATTAAGGATGGGCTTGGCTTCAAAAGAGAAGTCAAGAACTTGACAAGCCATAAGGCTCCTATCTTCGCCAAGGAGAAAGGGAAGGCTCCTATGGCTAGTAGCACTAAAAAGAACCATGCTTTTTTGTATCATGATAGAAGACAAACTAGAAGTGCTTATAGGGGTTATAATGCTTATGATGATTTTGATGCTCATGTCATGGTTGCTTCTAGTTCTTCTTATGTACATAATAGAAATATGCCTAGGAAAAATATACATCAAATGCCTAGGAGAAATGTAGTTCATAATGCTCCTAGGAAAGTAGTAAATGGACCTTCTACAATTTATTGTGCTTTAAATGCTTCTTTTGCCATTTGTAGAAAGGATAAGAAAATTGTTGCTAGGAAGTTAGGGGCAAAATGCAAGGGAGACAAAACTTGCATTTGGGTCCCTAAGGATATTTGCACTAACCTTGTAGGACCCAACAAGAGTTGGGTACCTAAGTCCCAAGCCTAAATTTGCCTTGCAGGTTTATGCATCCGGGGGTTCAAGCTGGATTATTGATAGCGGATGCACAAACCATATGACGGGGGAGAAGAAGATGTTCACCTCCTACGTCAAGAATAAGGATTCCCAAGATTCAATTATATTCGGTGATGGGAATCAAGGCAAGGTAAAAGGGTTAGGTAAAATTGCAATTTCTAATGAGCACTCAATTTCTAATGTGTTTTTAGTTGAGTCTTTGGGATACAATTTGCTATCAGTTAGTCAATTATGCAACATGGGGTACAACTGTCTATTTACAAATGTAGATGTGTCTGTCTTTAGAAGAAGTGATGGTTCACTAGCTTTTAAGGGTGTATTAGACGGCAAACTTTATTTAGTTGATTTTGCAAAAGAAGAGGCTGGTCTAGATGCATGCTTAATAGCTAAGACTAGCATGGGCTGGCTGTGGCATCGCCGCTTAGCACATGTGGGGATGAAGAACCTTCACAAGCTTCTAAAGGGAGAACACGTGATAGGTTTGACTAACGTGCAATTCGAAAAAGATAGACCTTGTGCAGCTTGTCAAGCAGGTAAACAGGTGGGAGGAGCGCATCACAGCAAGAATGTGATGACCACTTCAAGACCTCTGGAGCTGTTGCATATGGATCTCTTTGGACCCGTCGCCTATCTGAGCATAGGAGGAAGTAAGTATGGTCTGGTTATTGTTGATGACTTTTCCCGCTTCACTTGGGTGTTCTTTTTGCAGGATAAGTCTGAAACCCAAGGGACCCTCAAGCGCTTCCTCAGGAGAGCTCAAAATGAGTTTGAGCTCAAAGTGAAGAAGATAAGGAGCGACAACGGGTCCGAGTTCAAGAATCTTCAAGTGGAGGAATTCCTTGAAGAAGAAGGGATCAAGCATGAGTTCTCCGCTCCCTACACACCACAGCAAAATGGTGTGGTAGAGAGGAAGAACAGGACGCTCATCGATATGGCGAGGACGATGCTAGGAGAGTTCAAGACCCCCGAGTGCTTTTGGACGGAAGCCGTGAACACGGCTTGCCACGCCATCAACAGGGTCTATCTTCATCGCCTCCTCAAGAAGACGTCGTATGAGCTACTAACCGGTAACAAACCCAATGTATCTTACTTTCGTGTATTTGGGAGCAAGTGCTACATTCTAGTGAAGAAAGGTAGAAATTCTAAGTTTGCTCCCAAAGCTGTAGAAGGGTTTTTGTTAGGTTATGACTCAAATACAAAGGCGTATAGAGTCTTCAACAAATCATCGGGTTTGGTTGAAGTCTCTAGCGATGTTGTATTTGATGAGACTAATGGCTCTCCAAGAGAGCAAGTTGTTGATTGTGATGATGTAGATGAAGAAGATGTTCCGACGGCCGCTATACGAACCATGGCGATTGGAGAAGTTCGGCCACAGGAACAAGTTGAACGAGATCAACCTTCTTCCTCAACAACAGTGCATCCCCCAACTCAAGACGATGAACAGGTTCATCAACAGGAGGCATGTGATCAAGGGGGAGCACAAGATGATCATGTTATGGAGGAAGAAGCGCAACCGGCACCTCCAACCCAAGTTCGAGCGATGATTCAAAGGGATCATCCCGTCGACCAAATTCTGGGTGATATTAGTAAGGGAGTAACTACTCGATCTAGATTAGTTAATTTTTGTGAGCATTACTCTTTTGTCTCTTCTATTGAGCCTTTCAGGGTAGAGGAGGCCTTGCTAGATCCGGATTGGGTATTGGCCATGCAGGAGGAGCTCAACAACTTCAAGCGCAATGAAGTTTGGACACTGGTGCCTCGTCCGAAGCAAAATGTTGTGGGAACCAAGTGGGTGTTCCGCAACAAACAGGACGAGCACGGGGTGGTGACGAGGAACAAGGCTCGACTTGTGGCAAAAGGTTATGCCCAAGTCGCAGGTTTGGACTTTGAGGAGACTTTCGCTCCTGTGGCTAGGCTAGAGTCCATTCGTATCTTGCTAGCATATGCCGCTCACCATTCTTTCAGGTTGTACCAAATGGATGTGAAGAGCGCTTTCCTCAACGGGCCAATCAAGGAGGAGGTGTACGTAGAGCAACCCCCTGGCTTCGAGGATGAACGGTACCCCGACCATGTGTGTAAGCTCTCTAAGGCGCTCTATGGACTTAAGCAAGCCCCAAGAGCATGGTATGAATGCCTTAGAGACTTTTTAATAGCTAATGCTTTCAAAGTTGGGAAAGCCGATCCAACTCTTTTTACAAAGACATGTGATGATGATTTGTTTGTGTGCCAAATTTATGTCGATGACATAATATTTGGTTCTACTAACCAAAAGTCTTGTGAAGAGTTTAGCAGGGTGATGATGCAGAAATTCGAGATGTCGATGATGGGCGAGTTGAACTACTTCCTTGGGTTCCAAGTGAAGCAACTCAAGGATGGCACCTTCATCTCCCAAACGAAGTACACGCAAGATCTGCTAAAGCGGTTTGGGATGAAGGACGCCAAGCCCGCAAAGACGCCGATGGGATCCGACGGACACACCGACCTCAACAAAGGAGGTAAGTCCGTTGATCAAAAAGCATACCGGTCAATGATAGGGTCATTACTTTACTTATGTGCTAGTAGACCGGATATTATGCTTAGCATATGCATGTGTGCTAGATTTCAATCCGATCCTAAGGAATGTCACTTAGTGGCGGTGAAGCGAATCCTTAGATATTTAGTTGTTACGCCTTGCTTCGGGCTCTGGTATCCAAAGGGGTCTACCTTTGACTTGGTTGGATACTCAGACACCGACTATGCTGGATGTAAGGTCGATAGGAAGAGCACATCGGGGACGTGCCAATTCTTAGGAAGGTCCCTGGTGTCGTGGAACTCTAAGAAACAAACTTCCGTTGCCCTATCCACCGCTGAGGCCGAGTACGTTGCCGCAGGACAGTGTTGCGCGCAACTACTTTGGATGAGGCAAACTCTCCGGGACTTTGGCTACAATCTGAGCAAAGTCCCACTCCTATGTGATAATGAGAGTGCTATCCGCATGGCGGAGAATCCTGTTGAGCACAGCCGCACAAAGCACATAGACATCCGGCATCACTTTTTGAGAGACCACCAACAAAAGGGAGATATCGAAGTGTTTCATGTTAGCACCGAGAACCAGCTAGCCGATATCTTTACCAAGCCTCTAGATGAGAAGACCTTTTGCAGGCTGCGTAGTGAGCTAAATGTCTTAGATTCGCGGAACTTGGATTGAATGGAAGCATACATGTGTTTATGCCTTTGATCATGTTCATTCTGCATTTTGTTGCTTATTGTGGTGCTCAAGTTGTACAAACACTCCCTGGACCTCACAAGTCCATTGCAAAGTGATGCACATGTTTAGGGGGAGATGTGTTACAACTTGACCCTTTGAGACTAACCATATGCTTGAGTTGCTTGATTTAGTCTCGAAGGAAAATTAAAAGGGAAAAGGTGAACTTGGACCATGAAAGACTTCCACTGCACTCCGATGAGAGGGTAACTTATTTCAAGTTCATCTCATGAACTCTTATTGCCATTTGCTCTTAATTGAAGATTTTGGTGAGGCAATGGGGTTAAAGGGCCAAAGTTGATCCCGTTTTGGTGCTTGATGCCAAAGGGGGAGAAAATAAAGGCCAAAGTGAAAAATGGATCAGCTACCACTTGAGAGATTTTGAAAATAGTAGAATAGAGCTTTTGGTTTATTCAAAACTCTTGCATTGTCTCTTTCGTCAAAAGTTGGCTTCTTGTGGGGAGAAGTTTTGACTATGGGAAATAGGGGGAGTTTTTGAAATCTTTGATCAATCTTTTTTGGAATGACTCTCTTTATGCTTCAACATGTGTGTTTGACTTAGAGATAGAGATTTGAGTGTGATTTGCAAAAACAAACCAAGTGGTGGCAAAAGATGATCCATATATGCCAAAATTGGATAAAACTCAAAGTTAGTTTTTATTTGAAGTGATTTTGCACTTGTTCTAGTTGCTCTATGTTGTGTTGGCATAAATCACCAAAAAGGGGGAGATTGAAAGGGAAATGTGCCTTTGGACCATTTCTAAGTATTTTGGTGATTGAGTGCAAACACAAGTGCTTAAATGTGAAAATGTGCCCATGGTTGAACAAAGTGCAAATCACAAGTAAAGGTATGTTTCTAAGCCTTAGTACATTGGTTATGTGTACTAATATCTTGTCTAAGTGTTAGAAACAGGAAGAAGAAGAAAAGAAAAGAAGTGGAGAGTGGCTGCGTACAGCCAAAGGCTGTTTCGGGCTGGGGCACCGGACTGTCCGGTGTGCACCGGACAGTGTCCGGTGCGCCAGACCAGCGTGGAGCAAACCAGCCGCTCTCGGGTTTTTCTCCGGCGACTTCGGCTAAAATTCACCGGACTGTCCGGTGTGCACCGGACTGTCCGGTGAGCCAACGGTCGGCCGGGCCAACGGTCGGTCGCGCGATCGGCGCGCGACACGTGGCCGAGCCAACGGTCGGAAAGGTACACCGGACTGTCCGGTGTGCACCGGACATGTCTGGTGCGCCAACTGTGCGCAGATCTGCATCAGAAAGCAACGGTCGGATGAGCTTTTTATGGAAACAAATCGGGCACCGGACAGTGTCCGGTGTGCACCGGACTGTCCGGTGCGCCACGAGACAGAAGGCAAAGATGGCCTTCCAGATTTGTTCTCAACGGCTCCTAGCTGCCTTGGGGCTATAAAAGGGACCCCTAGGCGCATGGAGGAGGACACCAAGCATTCCTACAACCTTTCTAAGCACCAAGACATTGATCTAGCGCATTCGATTCATTGTGATAGCATATAGAGCTCTTGTGGAGTTGTGTACTCTTTGAGTTGTGTTGCGAGCTCTTATTGCTGCTTGTGTGCGTGTTGCTCTGATCTTTTGAAGTCTTGTGTGCGTTACTCATTCCCTCCCTTGCTCCGTGATTCTCTGTGAACATCTTTTGTAAGGGCGAGAGGCTCCAAGCTGTGGAGATTCCTCGCAAACGGGATTGAGAAAAGAAAAGCAAGAACACCGTGGTATTCAAGTTGATCATTGGATCACTTGAGAGGAGTTGAGTGCAACTCTCGTCTGTTGGGACGCCACAACGTGGAGTAGGCAAGTTTTGTACTTGGCCGAACCACGGGATAACCACCGTGTCATCTCTGTGATTGAATTCTTGTGGTTATTGTGTTTTTGACTCCTCTCTAGCCACTTGGCATAACCTGTGCTAACGCTTAATCAAAGTTTTGTGGCTATAAGTTTAAGCTTTTACAGGATCACCTATTCACCCCCCCCTCTAGGTGCTCTCAAGACTGTCCGGTGCGCCAGCGGAGCAACGGCTATCTCCGCGCAACGATCGACTGTGACAGTGAACAGCGCAGAATAGTACACGCGGCAGAAGTCAGAGCAGAAGATCAGAGGGGCACCGGACTGTCCGGTGCCACATGAGGACAAAGCCTCCAACGGTCGACCAGCTCCAACCCTAACGAACAGGATGACATGGTGGCGCACCGGACACTGTCTAGTGGCGCACCGGACTGTCCGGTGCGCCCATCGCCAGCTAGGGTTGAAAATGGACAGAAAAAATCTCGTCCCGACCCGTACCGTTTTCTACATTTGACCCAACCGTTTCCGTATTTACGGAAAAATATGGAAACGGGACAGAAACGGGAGAGGGCTTATTCCGTCCGTTTTTGCGGGATCTCGTTTTTTCCGGATTGAACCCGTATTTATTCTGTATTTGACAAATATGGGATGAGCCTAATATGCATTAGTATATAAACTAAATCCTCGTGTATTTAGGTGACAAATTCTAGCACAATTGGCCATTGTAACCACCAGCTCTTTTCAAATGACAAGTGATCTAAAGTCTTAAACAACATCGGGTGTAGCTAAATGTACACATTTAGCAACCAAACAACAATAGAATGTTGCCTCTCTATATCTATTTGTTTTATGTTATTGTTCTGCTAATCAATCACTAGTCAAACATCAATAACATTTCTATTTGTATTAAATTATGAGTTTTCGTTAGTATTTCCGTTTCCGTTCGTTTTCGCAATTCCGTTTATCCCGCTCCCGTTTCCATTCCTGACTATTCCGGACCTGATCCCGTTTCCGATGATAAAATGCGGATATGGAAACGGGAGAGGGGTTTTTCCGTCCGTTTCCGTCCGTTTTCATCCCTATCGCCAGCAGCCTTCTCCAACAGCTACAATTGGTTGGTGGCTATAAATACCACCCCAACCGACCACTTCAAGGTGTGGGAGCCCAAGCAACATTCCAAGTCATATAGTTGACATATCCAAGCCCTCCCAACCACCTATATTCATTGATCCATCCTATACACAAGATTTAGACCACTACAACCAACACAAGTGCCACAAAAGAGAGAGCAAGCAAGAGAGGGCTACTCATTTGAGTTTAGCACTAGTGCCTTGTGAGATTCATTGAGAGATAGTGTGTGCTACATCTTTGTGTTCATTTACGCATGGAGTTTTGACTCCCATTGAACTTCCTCCAAAGTTTTGGAGGCTTGTAAAGCTAGCAAAAGACACCAAAGAGTGTGGTGGTCCTTGCGGGGTCTTAAGTGATCCTTAAAAAGAAGAAGAGCTCGCCGGTCTTTGGTGATCGGTGGAGAGGGAAAGGGTTGAAAGAGACCCGTCCTTAGTGGACTCCTCAACGGGGACTAGGCCTTCGAGGGCCGAACCTCGGTAAAACAAATCACCCGTGTCTTGTGTGCTTATTGCTTGTGATTTGTTTGTTCTTTCCCTTTCTAAGTCTTTCTTGCACTATTCTTTGCTAATACTATTTGGTGTTGCTTTAAGTTAAATTCTCATTTAGTGAAGCAACACCTTGCAAGAAAGAACTTGTGTTATTGCTCTTCTTATCTAAGCCCCCTTGCTTTATTCTCATAGACCTATTAGTTGTATTGTTTTATCAATTCCACATTATTTGAAAGCATACTCTTTACAAGCAAGGACTTAGTTTTATATTCCGATAATTGTATATCTTGTTCTAACCACTAATCAAGGGATCTAGTTGGGGGATAAAGTTTTAATTTTCAGGTTTCGCCTATTCACCCCCTCTAGGTGACTTTCAATTGGTATCAGAGCTAGGCACTTCATATTGAGTCTAACAACTTGAAGTGATGGCTCGAGGAAGATCTCAAAAGAACAAGAAGACATCTCCGAAGAAAATCAAGGAGGTAACTCTTGAGATTTTATTTGATGATTGTTCTAATTATGCTTCTTGGTCTACTAGTGTGATAAATGCTTTTAGAACCATAGACTCACGATTAGAACAAATTATAGACAAGAGTATCATACCCTCTAGTTATAATAAAGAAAATGCTTCCAAGGAAGATCAAAGATGTATTCGCCTAAACTATCTAGCTTATGACATCTTAAGTAATTCTCTTAGCAATGAAGATTATTGTGCCTTCATATCGAATTACAATGAATCTATTCATGATGCGCATGATATTTGGACTAGAATTAAAATCAAATTTGATGAGTCCAAACATGATAGTTTATTTTGTGCTTCTACTTCCTTTGGTATTTGTGATACTAACCCTTGCAAGGAAGAATAAGAAGAAAATGAACGATGGAGACCAAATGATGAATCCACCTCTCCAAAAGGTTTGTCTTCCCATTTCGATTCCCACATATGTTGTGTGGCTAATGAAAATGATGGCGGAAGCACAAATGAGGATGAGGAGGAAGAAAGGAGCTTCATGCAACTCTACGCTCGCCTAAGCCAAGAAGATAAGGCGGTCATGCTCAAACTTCTAGAAAGAGCGAGAGAGCAAAGCGAAGCTCGTCAAAGGATAGAAAATGTTCTCTCCATGAAAATGCTATACTTTGACGAGTTGACTAAAGAACATGAGGAGCTAAAGTGCTCTCATGTTGATTTGGTCCAAAGGTATGAAACTATTTCAATTGAGCAAGATAACGCTTTACATTGTATCGCTCAATTAGTAAATAGGAATGCCTTGCTTAAGGACCAAGTAGAAAAGCTAAAAATTGAAAATCTAGTTTTTCAAGAAAAATATGATATATTTCTATGTTCTCATGAAAATCTTATGGATGATCATATCATATTAAATATTGCTCATGAGGTTGTGATAGAAAACTTAAAATCCCAACAACCTCACTCATGACATGTATTCAAATTGAAACTACATTACCATGTGCTAATGCTTGTTGTCCGTCGACAAGCAAATCTTCCTTTGAGCTAGAATTTGCAGGGACAAAAGATGATACATATCAAAAGCTCAAAGAAGAAAATGAGAGGCTAAAGATGAGCTTGACACAACTAAAAGGGAAGCGTATTGCTCAACCTTCTCAAGATAACCGTGATCACATGGTAAAGAAGCTTGACACGGGAACAACCGAGGCATGCACTAAATCCCTTGAAGAAAATGTCAAGGACTTGAGGATTGCCAAGAGGAGGGAACAAAAGAAGAAAATCAATACCTCTTCCAAAAGCCTCAACCATGCCTCCATAAAAGGTAACATCCAAGGTAATAATCAAGTCACACTTCACACTAAGAGAAGTAAGAAGTGTAGTGAATGCTTTAATAAGGGGCACTCGATTAGGTCATGTCCCTATATTCAAAATGACTTGATTATTAACAAGGATGATAAACTTTGTTTTAAATGCTCAAAGAAGGGACACTTAATTAAATCTTGTCCCTATTTAAAACAAAAAGGCACAATGTTAGAAAAGAAAGTATTCACTAACCATGTAGCAAGCAAGAAATAAGGAAAGAAGAAATCTTCAAGACTTGAAGATCGCCTATGCTACATATGCCGAAAGAAGGGACATCAATGCAAGGATTGTCCCATTGGTAACTATCCCACTCCTAGCTTGTCAATTAATTCTCATGTAACTAGGCAACCCAAAATTGCAACTTGTGCTAGAAAGGTAATGAGTTTACCTAGTGCTAACACAAAGGACGTTTGGGTTCCTAGATCTTTGTTGACTAACCTTGATGGACCCATCAAGAGATGGGTACCAAAATATGCTTGACAAGCTTTGTAGGAAAAGGAGATGATATGAAGCTTTGGGGTGCTTCAGAGAGTCAATTCAATTCTTATTTACTCAAGCTATCAATCTTCAATGATCTATATATTCAAGATTGACCCAAAGTTATTTCAATTTATTATGGTAAAAACTCATATCATCTCGGGAAAGATATTGATGTTGTAGGAAATAAAGAATCAAGGTCTACAACATGGAGGAAAGCCAAAGGATGGTAACACTTATGTTTTCAAGTATCTTAAATTATCATTTCTCATGTGTCTTGTGTAGTCACATAGAAAAGAAGCACTTGAAATGTCTTTAAAATTATGTCACCATTCTTTGAAGAAATTCCTCTCATATGGTAGATTGCATATTCATTATTTCTATACTGTGGCAATCTACATGCTTTAAATTGTTACAAGTTCCTCATGGCTTGTTTTTACACTAATTATCTTATTATTGCCATGATTCTAGATATAGAGAGATATTCCAAGTTCCTAAAAGAATAAGGTGTCATATAAGGAATTCAAATCCTTAGGACACTTATAAAAGGAAAATTCTCTCTATAACTAGAATAGTGAGACTAATGCTTTTATCTAAGTAACCCATGTAGTCTCACTAGTAGAGAATAAGTTTCGCTTTGGAAGTGCGCAATATAACATAAAAAATCAATCCAATGGCTTATGTTGTTGTGCCTCTTGCTTATATTGGATATGATTCTTCTATATTTATCGCTCTCCATGTTATGAATTGGATTTATTCCCATAATCTTAAAGAATTATTTATGCTTGTTTTTATGTTGAGCATAACATCATCTATAGGATAATCTAGTTCATGCTATGAAGTTTCCATGTTTAGTAATCTATCTTTTCATTCCTTATAAAAATGATTACATGGAAACTAGTGCTTGTGTTACTAACAACGTATCTATTGAGCTTACTTATGGAAATCTACAAAAGAGAAAGTGCATGTTTAAGTCACAAGCCTCTAGGGTTACTCTTCACCCAAAGGAAGATGGGTAAAAAGCAAAGGTATGGGAACTCTTTTTCCATCAATGGTTATTTATTCTAAATTATGATTCTTGGTTGGACTTAATTTTTGCTAGATGTGCATTCAATCTCGTTCTCATAAATGCACTAGTCCATTAAAGTCTATTTCATGCCTTTGCCATACCTATTCTCATATTGATACGCTTTTAAGTTATGATAACAAAATCAATATGAAGAAGTAAATTTCCTATGATTGATCAAAATGTTTAAAAGGTGCATATTCCGCCTTGCTAATGTTGTGCACTAATGATAAGGATTTTACTTCATGTGACTTATGGATGATGAATTGTATATATTTCTTATCTAAAAGAAATCATCCTTCTTCTTATAATCCCTTGTGCTATTAACATCTCTCTTGAGTATTTTCAATAAGTTTGGAAGGAAAAAGGGACAATCTCAAAGGGAGGACTCTCAAATGAAAAAGGAAGACATCAAGAACAACGACACCTACTTGGACAATAAGGTCTTCAAAACAATCATTGGTGTGGTTGTAAGCATTCTAAATCTTTTTCATTGTGAGAACGCTAGGCAAAAGTTATTTATTGCAAATCTTATAAGCCTTAATCAAGATGAATAATGTGTCTCCCTATTTATCTTTAAAAATGAGTGCATCTATCCAATTCATTCAAATTCTTGATGCATATCTTAAGGGGGAGCCTATTTCTATATCTTGATCATATTGAGACTGACACTTTATCTTAGTAATCTCATCTAGTCTCATGTATGAGAGTAAGTTTGTCATAAAGTATGCTACTACATTTCAATCCAACTTGGTAAAATAATGTCACCTTTATCAAGGATTGTAGCTTCCATTGTTAAAGTAGCATATTTACTGGATTCTCCTGTTTTAAGCTTGTTTAATGATCTAATGCCTATGTTGTTCTTTTGGTCACATCTGTTATTTGTTTGATCATTGAATAACTTCAATTAATATTTATGTTGGTTAGTGCCTCATATACTATCAATCAATATCTCTCTTGATATGCACTAAGTTAAAAAGGAGAATTCATGATACATCTATGCAATTTATGATCTATTTGATATATGCTAACAATGTCTTGGAAAAGGATCACTAGTTGTAGAACTCTTTCTTGTGCAAAATATTTCCATATATTGTCTTGAGTATAGGTCTTAAGCATCTAAGACTAAGGACAATGCACAATAAAGAGAGCGTCTCTATGTGAAGGTACAAAAGGGTAAAACCACTTTCTTTCATTTAAACTTGTACCAAAATCTTCCTTCTCTATACATTCTTTGAATATCTTGTATAAAAGGAAGAGAAAGCATGTCCATGCATTAGCCCTGCTTCATACCTAGTTTAACTTCTCAAATATTTCATTCCTGAATTTATGCATCTTTGTTAAAGCTGGGTGAAGTGATTTTATTGTCAAAGAGCTTAAAGCTTAACCTTGTAGCGAGGATAAGCTGCCTTTGTTTCAAAGTTGGATGGTCCTTAAGCCTCTTTGAAATCCTTAAAGGAAAATGCTTGAGATATTTATAAC
This sequence comes from Zea mays, assembly GCF_902167145.1. NCBI lineage: Eukaryota > Viridiplantae > Streptophyta > Magnoliopsida > Poales > Poaceae > Zea > Zea mays. The sequence continues at coordinate 45,332,251 of NC_050097.1, read as the reverse complement.
ATGCTTTCATAAGTGCATAAATTGTCATGAGCATCACACTTATACTATGACACAATGCACTTCACATTCTATATGATATAGATATGTTCTCACTAACCTAATTATGTGCAATTGGTATTTAAGGTCAAAATATGTGTTCCTCTCCATGCACATATTTAGGGGGAGCAATCTACGTTATATAGAACTATGATCATGCTTAATTTGATATATCTTTTGATCATATCTCTTTATGTCTATGACTAATGTGTCTTCAAGTGTATTCTTATGCTTAGTCATAGAATTGAAAGGGAAATGAAGTATTTGGCAAAGACGACGCTTCCACTCAACTCCATTGGTATTATCCACTCTTTGCCGGTATTTCGCATAGCTCTTCACTTTGGTATAATCTTCACTCATATTTATTTGCCATTGGGGAGAAAGTATAATAAGGGGCTTATATTTCACTCACAAGTATCCGTTTTTGGCGATTCATGCCAAAGGGGGAGAAAGTATTAGCCCAAAGCAAAAGGACCGCACCACCACCTACGATTTTTTTTTAAAAAATAAAGTTTTCAAATTGGTATATCTTATTGTGTTCAAAAGGGGGAGAAAGTTCTAGTATCTTCAAAAATTTGTAAAACCCTCTTGAACACTAAGAGGAGAATTTCATTAAGGGGAGTTTTGTTTTAGTCAAAGGAAAAGCATTTGAAACAGGGGGAGAAAATTTCAAATCTTGAAAATGCTTCTTTCAATCTTATTCATATACCTTTGACTATTTACAAACAAATTTTGAAAAGAATATTACAAAGAATTTGCAAAAACAAAACTAGTGGTGCAAGCGTAGTCCAAAATATTAAATAAGAAGAAAAGCAAACCATGCATATCTGATAAAAGAAATAATATTGGTTTCATTCTAAGCAACCTTTGCACTTACCTTATGCAAACTAGTTCAATTATTCACTTATATATTTGCTTTGGTTTGTGTTGGCATCAATCACCAAAAAGGGGGCGATTGAAAGGGAAATAGGCTTTAAACCTTTTCCTAAATGATTTTGGTGGTTGAAATGCCCAACACAAATAATTGGACTAACTAGTTTGCTCTAGAGTATATTCTATAGGTGCCAAAGGTTCAACTCAAAACCAATACAAAGATTTAAAAGGGTTCAAGAAGAAAGGAGCAAAGGAAACCGAAGTGCTCCCTGGTCTGGCGCACCGGACTGTCCGGTGTGCCACCGGACAGTGTCTGGTGCACCACCGGACAGTGTCCGTTGCACCAGGGAGGATCGACTTCAAACTCTTCAGCTTCCGGTTTCTCAGGCACAGCTCCGCTATAATTCACCGGACTGTCCGGTGCACCAGCGGAGCAACGGCTATCTCCGCGCAACGGTCGACTCTGACAGTGAACAGTGCAGAACAGTACATGCGGCAGAAGTCAGAGCAGAAGATTAGAGGGGCACCGGACTATCCGGTGTGGCACCGAACTGTCCGGTGCCACATGAGGACAAAGCCTCCAACGATCGACCAGCTCCAACCCTAACGAACAGGATGATGTGGCGGCGCACCGGACACTGTCCGGTGCGCCCATCGCCAGCAGCCTTCTCCAACGGCTATAATTGGTTGGTGGCTATAAATACCACCCCAACCGGCCACTTCAAGGTGTGGGAGCCCAAGCAACATTCCAAGTCATATAGTTGACATATCCAAGCCCTCCCAACCACCTATATTCATTGATCCATCCTATACACAAGATTTAGACCACTACAACCAACACAAGTGCCACAAAAGAGAGAGCAAGCAAGAGAGGGCTACTCATTTGAGTTTAGCACTAGTGCCTTGTGAGATTCATTGAGAGATAGTGTGTGCTACATCTTTGTGTTCATTTGCGCGTGGAGTTTTGACTCCCATTGAACTTCCTCCAAAGTTTTGGAGGCTTGTAAAGCTAGCAAGAGACACCAAAGAGTGTGGTGGTCCTTGCAGGGTCTTAAGTGATCCTTGAAAAGAAGAAGAGCTCGCCGGTCTTTGGTGATCGGTGGAGAGAGGGAAAGGGTTGAAAGAGACCTGTCCTTAGTGGACTCCTCAACGGGGACTAGGCCTTCGAGGGCCGAACCTCGGTAAAACAAATCACTCGTGTCTTGTGTGCTTATTGCTTGTGATTTGTTTGTTCTTTCCCTTTCTAAGTCTTTCTTGCACTATTCTTTGCTAATACTGTCGGGTACCATAATTAGGGGTACCCCCAATGCTCCTAATCATGGCTGGTAAACACCCTCAGACCCACTGACGGGTGCGGTTCAAGCCAAGACTTAGTCTACCCGAGGGACGCGATCTCACCCGAGCCCAGCCTCGGGTTAGAACAGTAGTCCCAGACGAGTTCACGCCTCGCCCGAGGGCCTCCTCAGGCAGCAGGCGCCCCTTCGGCTCTCCCGAGGCTCGGCTCGAGCAGGCTTCGTTGTGAAGCAACCTTGGCCAGACCGCCTCACCAACCGGCCGCTTCACAGGCGCATTAAATGCAGGGGATGCCTGACGCCGTATCCTGACACACGCGCATCAGACGAGCAGGCCAAAGTGATCGCAGTCACTTCACCCCTCTTCTTTACTGTCCGATATGACAGGAAAACAGTGCCGCTCGCTCCGCTCCGACTGCCGTGTCAGCCACCCCGGCAATGACTGACAACAAGTCACGATCAATCACCAAGTTTAGCCTCGGGCGCAACAGGAAGCTCCGCCTCGCCCGACCTCATGCTCCGGCCTCGGGAGGATGTTTCCGCCTTGCCCGACCTCAGGCTCCGGCTTTGGGAGGAGGTCTCCACCTCGCCCGACCCCCGGACTCGGCCTCGACCCCGGTCTCGAGAGGAATCGCGTCCTCGCCCGACCCCGGCCTCGGCCTCAAGAGAAGTCTCCGCCTCGACTGACCTTGGGCTCGGACTGACCGTGCTAATAGGGGATGCATGATTTCCCTATTCCTAGCCTGCTCAGGCTACAAGGAACAAGACTGGCGTCCCATCTGGCTTACCCCGGCGACGGGTAATGATGGTGCCCCGCGTGCACCATGACGCCGGTGGCTCTCAGCCCCTTACGACAGCAAGGAGACGTCAGCAGGATCCTCGCCGCGCTGCCAGCTATGATCCTACAGGACTCAGGCGCTCCTCTGGCGGCCACGCCATCACATGTACAGGGCCCAAGCTCTCCCCCAATGGCCATGTTGGCATGTACACAGGGCTTAGGCACTCCACTACCAGACACGTTAAGTTAGCGCATAGCTACGCCCCCCGTTGTACGTCTGGACTCTCTCCTTGCCTCTATAAAAGGGAGGTCCAGGGCCACCCTGAGGGGGGTTCGCGCGAGGGAAGCGGCGGAAGGATAATACAAGGCTTGTCCCACCTCTTGTGTTCCATCCCGCGCCAACCCATCTGGGCAGGGGCACGCAGCGATTTCACTGGTCGGTCCAAGGGACCCCCCCCGGGTCCGAGACGCCGACAGTTGGCGCGCCAGGTAGGGGCCTGCTGCGTGTTAACGAGCACCTTCCCGTTGAGATCCAGATGGGGAGTCTTCAGCAACCTCTCCAGCCCAGGATGGTGCTCCGCTTCGGGAGTCTCGAGTTCATGTCCCTCGACGGCAGCTACGACATGGTACTCCTCTCCCTGCGGCGTGACGACAACGACGGTCTCCGACTCGCCCGGCGGCGGCGAGCTCTATGACAGCATCTCCCCGCGGTAGAAGAGGAGCACTCCGGTCGTCCCCGCCACCCTCCTCGTCGGAGGAGGCGGAGACGAGGCAACCATGGCCACGCACGAGGCGGCACCCTGTCGACTGTCGCACCAGAGCGAGTCGACGACACCGACGCTCCCCCGGGGGACATGTCGGACATTGTCCTCGCACCTGAGACGACGGCGGGTGTCACTTCCCCGCGACGTGTCAGCCCCAAGCGGACTGATGACGCCATCACCCTCACAAAGGACCCGCTGGGCATTACCCTCGTACCTGAGATGACGGTGTGCTCCGCCCCCAACGCGACTTCACCACCATCCATCGACCAAGAGGTACCGTCCGTTTTCCATCCCGTACCTTTTTGATTCAACTTCGATCCACCTAGCGACCCCGCTATGGTGAGCGCCTTCGTAAAGGCGTATCCAAACCTTCCGGGGTACCACATGTGGTCGACCTGGGACCGACTGACAGCCGTCTCAACCTTCGGACCGGTGGGTTCTGAGGAAGAGGACGACCCCAACTCCGGTTGGGATTTCTCTGCCCTCAATGACCCCGGTGCCATGCGGGGCTTCATGCCCGCATGTGACCACTGCCTCTCCGGTTGTTCTGACGATGGCCATGACCTTGACGACGAGGGTCACGGCCCAAGTCGCGAATGTTTCCACGTCGATCTGGGAGATCACAATGAAGGCAACCACCTCGGTATGCTAGAGGTTGACGATCCCCCTAGGCCCGCATCTCGCGTTGACATCCCGCGGGAGCTAGCTGTGGTCCCAGTCCCTGCGGGGGGTCAGGACATACAGCTCGAGCAAATCCGTGAGATGCAGGCGCGGGTCGACGGGGAAGCAGGCCGACTTGTATAGCTCCGACAGAACATCGAACAGGAGTGGGCAGGCCAGACACTCGCCGGAGAAGCCTGTCATCGGGCCTAAGACATCCGGCGCCGCATCGTCGATAATGCCAGGGCAGCGCTGCCCCCGACCATCAGCGGGTCCGGCCAGGACCTAGCTGCAGCGGCGATGCTGCTTTGAGCCATGCCGGAGCCATCCACCACCGATGGACGGCGTATCCAGGGCGAACTTAAGAATCTCCTAGAAGGCGCTGCGGTTTGACGAGCCGAGAGCTCCGCCTCCCGCAGGCGAGCTGACCCCTCGGAGCATCACGCGGTGTCCTCTCGGCGCATTCGGGAAGCCTCGGCCCATCTTGAGCGTACACGGGACGAGGCGCTCGCTGCCCGGGAATGCCTCAGCAACGAGCACCACCATCTCGACCATCGAGCCCGTCTCGACGAGAAGGTGCGCTGAGGCTACCATCCCAGGCGTGGGGAACGCTGCAACAGTGAGGAGGATCGCAGTCCTTCGCCCGAACCACCCGGTCCGCGAGTCTTCAGCCGGGCCATACGACGAGCGTCGTTCCCTGCCCGTTTCCGAGCCCTGACTACCATCACCAAGTACTCGGGGGAACAAGGCCGGAGCTGTGGCTCGCAGACTACCGTTTGGCATGCCAGTTGGGAGGGGCAGATGATGACAACCTCATCATCCGTAATCTACCCCTTTTCCTCTCCGACGCCGCCCGAGCCTGGCTGGAGCATCTGCCTCCTGCGCAGATCTCCGACTGGGACGATCTGGTCAAAGCTTTCGCGGGAAACTTCCAAGGAACGTACATGCGCCCTGGGAACTCGTGGGACCTCCGAAGCTGCCGCCAGCAGCCAGGGGAGTCCCTCTAAGAGTACATCCGGCGGTTTTCAAAGCAGCGCACCGAGCTGCCCAATATTACCGACTCGGATGTCATCGGGGCTTTCCTTGTCGGCACCACTTGCCGAGACCTGGTGAGCAAACTGGGGCGCAAGACTCCCACCTGTGCGTGCGAACTGATGGACGTCGCCACCAAGTTCGCCTCGGGTCAAGAGGCGGTCGAAGCCATCTTTCGAAAGGACAAGCAGCCTCAGGGAGAGCCGAAGACAGACGCCCCTGAGGCGTCCGCCCAGCGGGGCACGAAGAAGAAGGCTAAAAACAAGTCGCAAGCAAAGCGTGACGCCACAGACGCGAATCTCGTCGCTGCGGCCGAGCACAGGAACCCTGTGAGCACCTAGAGGGGGGGGTGAATAGGTGATCCTGTAAAACTTCAAAACTTAAGCCACAAAAACTTGTTAAGTGTTAGCACAATTATGGCCAAGTGGCTAGAGAGGAGTCAAAACACAATAACCACAAGAAATCAATCACAGAGATGACACGGTGGTTATCCCGTGGTTCGGCCAAGTACAAAACTTGCCTACTCCACGTTGTGGCATCCCAATGGACGAGAGTTGCACTCAACTCCTCTCAAGTGATCCAATGATCAACTTGAATACCACGGTGTTCTTGCTTTTCTTTTCTCAATCCCGTTTGCGAGGAATCTCCACAACTTGGAGCCTCTCGCCCTTACAAAGGATGTTCACAGAGAATCACGGAGCAAGGGAGGGATTAGCAACTCACACACGACACAAAGATCACAGCGAATATGCACACACAAGACCCAGACTTGAGCTCAAGAGACTAGCACACTAGGACGGAGCTCAAATCACTAGAATGTCGAACAAGTGCGCAAGATTGATGTGTGAGTGATCAAGAGTGCTCAAGGAATGCTTGGTATACTCCTCCATGCGCCTAGGGGTCCCTTTTATAGCCCCAAGGCAGCTAGGAGCCGTTGAGAACAAATCTGGAAGGCCATCCTTGCCTTCTGTCGTCGGGCGCACCGGACAGTCCGGTGCACACCGGACACTGTCCGGTGCCCGATTTCTTTCCTTAAACAGCCCAGTCGACCGTTGCTGACCGCTGCAGATCTGGCGCACCGGACATGTCCGGTGCACACCGGACAGTCCGGTGCCCCCTCCCGACCGTTGGCCAGGCCACGTGTCCCGCGCGGATCGCGCGGCCGACCGTTGGCTCGGCCGACCGTTGGCTCACCGGACAGTCCGGTGCACACCGGACAGTCCGGTGAATTATAGCCGTACGCCGTCGGCAAATTCCCGAGAGCGGCTTCTTCGCCCGAGGCAGCCTGGCGCACCGGACACTGTCCGGTGCACCACCGGACAGTCCGGTGCCCCAGACCGAACTGAGTCTTGGCTGTTCACAGCCAAGTCTTTGCACCTTTCTTCTTTCTGTTCTTACACTTAGACAAGTACATTAGTACACAAAACCAATGTACTAAGGCTTAGTAACATACCTTAACTTGTGATTTGCACTTTGTTAATCCATGGGCATAGATACACATTTAAGCACTTGTGTTGGCACTTAATCACCAAAATACTTAGAAATGGCCCAAGGGCACATTTCCCTTTCAATCTCCCCCTTTTTGGTGATTTATGCCAACACAACACAAAGCGACTAGAACAAGTGCAAAATCACTTCAATAAAATAAATTTGAGTTCTAATTTTGGCATATATGGATCATCCTTTGCCACCACTTGGTTTGTTTTTGTAAATCAAACACAAATCTCTATCTCTAAGTCAAACACACATGTTGAAGCATAAAGAGAGTCATTCCAAAGGAGATTGATCAAAGATTTCAAAAACTCCCCCTTTTTCCCATAATTACTACTTCTCCCCACAAGAAGCCAACTTTTGACAGAAGAGACAATAAGAGAGTTTTGACAAAACAAAAGCTCTACTCTACTATTTTCAAATCTCTCAAGTGGTAGCTGATCCATTTATTGCTTTGGCCTTTATTTTCTCCCCCTTTGGCATGAAGCACCAAAACGGGATCAATCTTGGCCCTTTTAACCCCATTGCCTCACCAAAATCTTCAATTAAGAGCAAATGGCAATAAGAGTTCATGAGATGAACTTGGAATAAGTTACCCTCTCATCGGAGTGCAGTGGAAGATTGTGAGCACCTAGAGGGGGGGGGGGTGAATAGGTGATCCTGTAAAACTTCAAAACTTAAGCCACAAAAACTTGTTAAGTGTTAGCACAATTATGGCCAAGTGGCTAGAGAGGAGTCAAAACACAATAACCACAAGAAATCAATCACAGAGATGACACGGTGGTTATCCCGTGGTTCGGCCAAGTACAAAACTTGCCTACTCCACGTTGTGGCATCCCAATGGACGAGAGTTGCACTCAACTCCTCTCAAGTGATCCAATGATCAACTTGAATACCACGGTGTTCTTGCTTTTCTTTTCTCAATCCCGTTTGCGAGGAATCTCCACAACTTGGAGCCTCTCGCCCTTACAAAGGATGTTCACAGAGAATCACGGAGCAAGGGAGGGATTAGCAACTCACACACGACACAAAGATCACAGCGAATATGCACACACAAGACCCAGACTTGAGCTCAAGAGACTAGCACACTAGGACGGAGCTCAAATCACTAGAATGTCGAACAAGTGCGCAAGATTGATGTGTGAGTGATCAAGAGTGCTCAAGGAATGCTTGGTATACTCCTCCATGCGCCTAGGGGTCCCTTTTATAGCCCCAAGGCAGCTAGGAGCCGTTGAGAACAAATCTGGAAGGCCATCCTTGCCTTCTGTCGTCGGGCGCACCGGACAGTCCGGTGCACACCGGACACTGTCCGGTGCCCGATTTCTTTCCTTAAACAGCCCAGTCGACCGTTGCTGACCGCTGCAGATCTGGCGCACCGGACATGTCCGGTGCACACCGGACAGTCCGGTGCCCCCTCCCGACCGTTGGCCAGGCCACGTGTCCCGCGCGGATCGCGCGGCCGACCGTTGGCTCGGCCGACCGTTGGCTCACCGGACAGTCCGGTGCACACCGGACAGTCCGGTGCACACCGGACAGTCCGGTGAATTATAGCCGTACGCCGTCGGCAAATTCCCGAGAGCGGCTTCTTCGCCCGAGGCAGCCTGGCGCACCGGACACTGTCCGGTGCACCACCGGACAGTCCGGTGCCCCAGACCGAACTGAGTCTTGGCTGTTCACAGCCAAGTCTTTGCACCTTTCTTCTTTCTGTTCTTACACTTAGACAAGTACATTAGTACACAAAACCAATGTACTAAGGCTTAGTAACATACCTTAACTTGTGATTTGCACTTTGTTAATCCATGGGCATAGATACACATTTAAGCACTTGTGTTGGCACTTAATCACCAAAATACTTAGAAATGGCCCAAGGGCACATTTCCCTTTCAATCTCCCCCTTTTTGGTGATTTATGCCAACACAACACAAAGCGACTAGAACAAGTGCAAAATCACTTCAATAAAATAAATTTGAGTTCTAATTTTGGCATATATGGATCATCCTTTGCCACCACTTGGTTTGTTTTTGTAAATCAAACACAAATCTCTATCTCTAAGTCAAACACACATGTTGAAGCATAAAGAGAGTCATTCCAAAGGAGATTGATCAAAGATTTCAAAAACTCCCCCTTTTTCCCATAATTACTACTTCTCCCCACAAGAAGCCAACTTTTGACAGAAGAGACAATAAGAGAGTTTTGACAAAACAAAAGCTCTACTCTACTATTTTCAAATCTCTCAAGTGGTAGCTGATCCATTTATTGCTTTGGCCTTTATTTTCTCCCCCTTTGGCATCAAGCACCAAAACGGGATCAATCTTGGCCCTTTTAACCCCATTGCCTCACCAAAATCTTCAATTAAGAGCAAATGGCAATAAGAGTTCATGAGATGAACTTGGAATAAGTTACCCTCTCATCGGAGTGCAGTGGAAGTCTTTCATGGTCCAAGTCCACCTTTTCCCTTTCAATTCTCTTTCGAGACTAAATCAAGCAAACTCAAGCATATTGTTAGTCTCAAAGGGTCAAATTGTAACACATCTCCCCCTAAACATGTGCATCACTTTGCAACGGACTTGTGAGGTCCAGGGAGTGTTTGTACAACTTGAGCACCACAATAAGCAACAAAATGCAGAATGAACATGATCAAAGGCATAAACACATATATGCTACAATTCAATCCAAGTTCCGCGAATCTAAGACATTTAGCTCACTACGCAGCCTGCAAAAGGTCTTCTCATCTAGAGGCTTGGTAAAGATATCGGCTAGCTGGTTCTCGGTGCTAACATGAAACACTTCGATATCCCCCTTTTGCTGGTGGTCTCTCAAAAAGTGATGCCGGATGTCTATGTGCTTTGTGCGGCTGTGCTCAACAGGATTTTCCGCCATGCGGATAGCACTCTCATTATCACATAGGAGTGGGACTTTGCTCAGATTGTAGCCAAAGTCCCGGAGAGTTTGCCTCATCCAAAGTAGTTGCGCGCAACACTGTCCTGCGGCAACGTACTCAGCCTCAGCGGTGGATAGGGCAACGGAAGTTTGTTTCTTAGAGTTCCACGACACCAGGGACCTTCCTAAGAATTGGCACGTCCCCGATGTGCTCTTCCTATCGACCTTACATCCAGCATAGTCGGTGTCTGAGTATCCAACCAAGTCAAAGGTAGACCCCTTTGGATACCAGAGCCCGAAGCAAGGCGTAACAACTAAATATCTAAGGATTCGCTTCACCGCCACTAAGTGACATTCCTTAGGATCGGATTGAAATCTAGCACACATGCATACGCTAAGCATAATATCCGGTCTACTAGCACATAAGTAAAGTAAAGACCCTATCATTGACCGGTATGCTTTTTGATCAACGGACTTACCTCCTTTGTTGAGGTCGGTGTGTCCGTCGGTTCCCATTGGCGTCTTTGCGGGCTTGGCGTCCTTCATCCCAAACCGCTTTAGCAGGTCCTGCGTGTACTTTGTTTGGGAGATGAAGGTGCCGTCCTTGAGTTGCTTCACTTGGAACCCAAGGAAGTAGTTCAACTCGCCCATCATCGACATCTCGAATTTCTGCGTCATCACCCTGCTAAACTCTTCACAAGACTTTTTATTAGTAGAACCAAATATTATGTCATCGACATAAATTTGGCACACAAATAAATCACCATCACATGTCTTAGTGAAAAGAGTTGGATCGGCTTTCCCAACCTTGAAAGCATTAGCAACTAAGAAATCTCTAAGGCATTCATACCATGCTCTTGGGGCTTGCTTAAGTCCATAGAGCGCCTTAGAGAGCTTACATACGTGGTCGGGATACCGTTCATCCTCGAAGCCAGGGGGTTGCTCCACGTACACCTCCTCCTTGATTGGCCCGTTGAGGAAAGCGCTCTTCACATCCATTTGGTACAACCTGAAAGAATGATGAGCGGCATATGCTAGCAAGAGAATTGACTCTAGCCTAGCCACAGGAGCAAAAGTCTCCTCAAAGTCCAAACCTGCGACTTGGGCATAACCTTTTGCCACAAGTCGAGCCTTGTTCCTCGTCACCACTTCGTGCTCGTCTTGTTTGTTGCGGAACACCCACTTGGTTCCTACAACATTTTGCTTAGGACGAGGCACCAGCGTCCAAACTTCATTCCTCTTGAAGTTGTTGAGCTCCTCTTGCATGGCCAACACCCAGTCCGGATCTAGCAAGGCCTCTTCTACCCTGAAAGGCTCAATAGAAGAGACAAAGGAGTAATGTTCACAAAAATTAACTAATCGAGACCGAGTAGTTACTCCCTTGCTAATGTCACCAAGAATTTGATCGACGGGATGATCCCTTTGAATCATCGCTCGAACTTGGGTTGGAGGTGCTGGTTGCGCTTCTTCCTCTATCACATGATCATCTTGTGCTCCCCCTTGATCACACGCCTCCTGTTGATGAACCTGTTCATCGTCTTGAGTTGGGGGATGCACCATAGTTGAGGAAGAAGGTTGATCTCGTTCATCTTGTTCCTGTGGCCGCATTTCTCCAATTGCCATGGTTCGTATAACGGCCGTTGGAACATCTTCTTCATCTACATCATCACAATCAAAAACTTGCTCTCTTGGAGAGCCATTAGTCTCATCAAATACAACGTCGCTAGAGACTTCAACCAAACCCGATGATTTGTTGAAGACTCTATACGCCTTTGTATTTGAGTCATAACCTAACAAAAACCCTTCTACAGCTTTGGGAGCAAACTTAGAGTTTCTACCTTTCTTCACTAGAATGTAGCACTTGCTCCCAAATACACGAAAGTAAGATACATTGGGTTTGTTACCGGTTAGCAGCTCATACGACGTCTTCTTGAGGAGGCGGTGAAGGTAGACCCTGTTGATGGCGTGACAAGCCGTGTTCACGGCTTCCGTCCAAAAGCACTCGGGGGTCTTGAACTCTCCTAGCATCGTTCTCGCCATATCGATGAGCGTCCTGTTCTTCCTCTCTACCACACCATTTTGCTGTGGTGTGTAGGGAGCGGAGAACTCGTGCTTGATCCCTTCCTCTTCAAGGAACTCTTCCACTTGAAGGTTCTTGAACTCGGACCCGTTGTCGCTCCTTATCTTCTTTACCTTGAGCTCAAACTCATTTTGAGCTCTCCTGAGAAAGCGCTTGAGGGTCCCTTGGGTTTCAGACTTATCCTGCAAAAAGAACACCCAAGTGAAGCGGGAAAAGTCATCAACAATAACTAGACCATACTTACTCCCTCCTATGCTCAGATAGGCGACGGGTCCGAAAAGGTCCATATGCAGCAGCTCCAGAGGTCTTGAAGTGGTCATCACATTCTTGCTGTGATGCGCTCCTCCCACTTGTTTTCCTGTTTGACAAGCTGCACAAGGTCTATCTTTTTCGAATTGCACGTTAGTCAAACCTATCACATGTTCTCCCTTTAGAAGCTTGTGAAGATTCTTCATCCCCACATGTGCTAAGCGGCGATGCCACAGCCAGCCCATGCTAGTCTTAGCTATTAAGCATGCATCTAGACCGGCTTCTTCTTTTGCAAAATCAACTAAATAAAGTTTGTCGTCTAATACACCCTTAAAAGCTAGTGAACCATCACTTCTTCTAAAGACAGACACACCTACATTTGTAAATAGACAGTTATACCCCATGTTGCATAATTGACTAACAGATAGCAAATTATATCCAAGAGACTCTACTAAAAACACATTAGAGATAGAGTGCTCATTAGAAATTGCAATTTTACCTAACCCTTTTACCTTGCCTTGATTCCCATCACCAAATATGATTGAATCTTGGGAATCCTTATTCTTGACGTAGGAGGTGAACATCTTCTTCTCCCCCGTCATATGGTTTGTGCATCCGCTGTCAATAATCCAGCTTGAACCCCCGGATGCATAAACCTGCAAGGCAAATTTAGGCTTGGGTTTTAGGTACCCAACTCATGTTGGGTCCTACAAGGTTAGTGCAAATATTCTTAGGGACCCAAATGCAAGTTTTGTCTCCCTTGCATTTTGCCCCTAACTTCCTAGCAACAATTTTCTTATCCTTTCTACAAATGGCAAAGGAAGTATTTAAAGCACAATAAATTGTGGAAGGTTCATTTACTACTTTCCTAGGAGCATTGTGAACAACATTTTTCCTAGGCATTTGATGAACAACATTTCTTCTAAACATATTTCTACCATTCATAAAGGAAGAACTAGAAGCAAACATGGCATGAGAGTTAAAATCATCATATGCATTATAACTCCTATAAGCATCTCTAGTTTGTCTCTTATCATGATATATAAAAGCATGATTCTTTTTAGTGCTACTTGCCATAGGGGCCTTCCCTTTCTCCTTGGCGGAGATGGGAGCCTTATGGCTTGTTACGTTCTTGGCTTCCCTCTTGAAGCCAAGCCCATCCTTAATTGAGGGGTGTCTACCAACTGTGTAGGCATCCCTAGCAAATTTTAGTTTTTCAAATTCATTCTTGCTAGTCTTAAGTTGGGCATTAAGACTAGCCAATTCCTCAGTTAATTTAGAAATTGAAACTAAATGATCACTACAAGCATCAACATTGAAATCTTTACACCTAGTGCAAATCTCCACATGTTCTACACAGGAATTAGATTTACTAGCTACTTCTAGTTTAACATTTAAGTCATCATTAGCACTCTTTAAAGTAGCAATAGTTTCATGACAAGAAGATAGTTCACAAGAAAGCATTTCATTTCTTTTAACTTCTAGAGCATGAGATCTTTGAGCTTCTACAAATTTATCATGCTCTTCATACAATAAATCTTCTTGTTTCTCTAAGAGTCTATCCTTCTCATTCAAGGCATCAATCAGTTCATTGATTTTATCAATCTTATTTCTATCCATTCCCTTGAACAAGCTAGAATAATCTATTTCCTCATCGCTAGACTCATCATCACTAGAAGAAGCATAAGTAATGTCTCGAGTACTCACCTTCTTCTCCCTTGCCATGAGGCATGTGTGACGCTCGTTTGGGAAGAGGGATGACTTGTTGAAGGCGGTGGCGGCGAGTCCTTCATTGTCGGAGTCGGAGGAGGAGCAGTCCGAGTCCCACTCCTTTCCGATGTGTGCCTCACCCTTGGCCTTCTTGTAATGCTTCTTCTTCTCCCTTTTGTTCCCTTGGTCCTGATCACTATCATTTTCGGGACAGTTAGCAATAAAATGACCAAGCTTACCGCATTTGAAGCATGAGCGCTTCCCCTTTGTCTTGGTCTTGCTTGGCTGCCCCTTGTGACCCTTTAGCACCGTCTTGAAGCGTTTGATGATGAGAGCCATCTCTTCATCATTAAGTCCGGCCGCCTCAATTTGTGCCACCTTGCTAGGTAGCGCCTCCTTGCTTCTTGTTGCTTTGAGAGCAAGAGGTTGCGGCTCGTTGATCGGTCCATTCAAGGCGTCGTCCACGTATCTTGCTTCCTTAATCATCATTCGCCCGCTGACGAATTTTCCTAGGACTTCTTCGGGCGACATTTTGGTGTACCTGGGATTCTCACGAATATTATTCACCAAATGAGGATCAAGAATGGTAAAGGACCTTAGTAATAGTCGAACGACGTCGTGGTCCGTCCATCGCGTGCTTCCATAGCTCCTTATTTTGTTGATAAGGGTCTTGAGCCGGTTGTATGTTTGGGTTGGCTCCTCGCCCCTTATCATCGCAAACCTTCCAAGCTCGCCCTCCACCAACTCCATTTTAGTGAGCATGGTGATGTCGTTCCCCTCGTGTGAAATCTTGAGGGTGTCCCATATCTGCTTGGCATTGTCCAAGCCGCTCACCTTATTGTACTCGTCCCTGCACAAGGAAGCTAGCAATACAGTAGTAGCTTGTGCATTTTTATGAATATGTTCATTAATAAACATAGGGCTATCTGTACTATCAAAGTGCATTCCACTCTCTACAATCTCCCATATGCTAGGATGGAGAGAGAACAAGTGAGTACGCATTTTGTGGCTCCAAAATCCGTAGTCCTCTCCATCAAAGTGAGGAGGCTTGCCAAGTGGAATGGGGAGCAAATGTGAATTTGAACTTTGCGGAATACGAGAATAGTCAAAAGAAAAGTTCGAATTAACCGGTTTTCTTTTCTCGTAGTCGTTGTGGTCGTCGTCCTTTTGGGAAGAAGAAGACTCATCGCTGTCGTCGTAGTAGACGATCTCCTTGATGCGTCTTGTCTTCTTCTTCTTCCCATCTTTGCGTTTGTGGCCCGAGCCTGAGTCGGTGAGCTTGTCATCTTTGGGCTCGTTGACGAAGGACTCCTTCTCCTTATCATTGATCACGATTCCCTTCCCCTTAGGATCCATCTCTTCGGGCGGTTAGTCCCTTTCTTGAAGAGAACGGCTCTGATACCAATTGTGAGCACCTAGAGGGGGGGTGAATAGGTGATCCTGTAAAACTTCAAAACTTAAGCCACAAAAACTTGTTAAGTGTTAGCACAATTATGGCCAAGTGGCTAGAGAGGAGTCAAAACACAATAACCACAAGAAATCAATCACAGAGATGACACGGTGGTTATCCCGTGGTTCGGCCAAGTACAAAACTTGCCTACTCCACGTTGTGGCGTCCCAATGGACGAGAGTTGCACTCAACTCCTCTCAAGTGATCCAATGATCAACTTGAATACCACGGTGTTCTTGCTTTTCTTTTCTCAATCCCGTTTGCGAGGAATCTCCACAACTTGGAGCCTCTCGCCCTTACAAAGGATGTTCACAGAGAATCACGGAGCAAGGGAGGGATTAGCAACTCACACACGACACAAAGATCACAGCGAATATGCACACACAAGACCCAGACTTGAGCTCAAGAGACTAGCACACTAGGACGGAGCTCAAATCACTAGAATGTCGAACAAGTGCGCAAGATTGATGTGTGAGTGATCAAGAGTGCTCAAGGAATGCTTGGTATACTCCTCCATGCGCCTAGGGGTCCCTTTTATAGCCCCAAGGCAGCTAGGAGCCGTTGAGAACAAATCTGGAAGGCCATCCTTGCCTTCTGTCGTCGGGCGCACCGGACAGTCCGGTGCACACCGGACACTGTCCGGTGCCCGATTTCTTTCCTTAAACAGCCCAGTCGACCGTTGCTGACCGCTGCAGATCTGGCGCACCGGACATGTCCGGTGCACACCGGACAGTCCGGTGCCCCCTCCCGACCGTTGGCCAGGCCACGTGTCCCGCGCGGATCGCGCGGCCGACCGTTGGCTCGGCCGACCGTTGGCTCACCGGACAGTCCGGTGCACACCGGACAGTCCGGTGAATTATAGCCGTACGCCGTCGGCAAATTCCCGAGAGCGGCTTCTTCGCCCGAGGCAGCCTGGCGCACCGGACACTGTCCGGTGCACCACCGGACAGTCCGGTGCCCTAGACCGAACTGAGTCTTGGCTGTTCACAGCCAAGTCTTTGCACCTTTCTTCTTTCTGTTCTTACACTTAGACAAGTACATTAGTACACAAAACCAATGTACTAAGGCTTAGTAACATACCTTAACTTGTGATTTGCACTTTGTTAATCCATGGGCATATATACACATTTAAGCACTTGTGTTGGCACTTAATCACCAAAATACTTAGAAATGGCCCAAGGGCACATTTCCCTTTCAAACCCTCGGAAACCTCCTAGAGGGGCCGGCGCGTTCGACAAGATGCTCAAAGAGCCGTGCCCCTATCACCAGGGGCCCGTCAAGCACACCCTCGAAGAATGTGTCATGCTCCAGCGCTACTTCCATAAGACCAGGCCCCCGACGGAGGATGGCAAGGGCCATGACAACGACAAGAAGGAGGGCGGCAAGGAAGAGGGATTCCCGGAAGTCCATAACTGCTTCATGATCTACGGCGGGCAGGCGGCGAACGCCTCGGCTCGGCACCGCAAGCAGGAGCACCGGGAAGTCTGCTTGGTGAAGGTGGCGGCGCCAGTCTACCTAGACTGGTCCCACAAGCCTATCACCTTCGACCAAGGCGACCACCCTGACTTCGTGCCAAGCCCAGGAAGGTACCCGCTCGTCGTCGATCCGATCATCGGCAATGTTAGGCTCTCCAAGGTCCTCATGGACGGAGGCAGTAGCCTTAACATCATCTACGCCGAGACCCTGGAACTCTTAGGGGTTGATCGGTCCGAAGTCCGGGCTGGTGCGGCACCCTTCCACGGGATCGCGCCCGGGAAGCGAATCCTACCCCTCGGACGGATCGACTTACCCATCTGCTTCGGAACTCCCTCTAACTTCCGAAAGGAAGCTCTCACCTTTGAGGTTGTCGGGTTCCGAGGAACCTACCATGCGGTGTTGGGAAGACCATGCTACGCCAAGTTCATGGTCGTCCCCAACTACACCTACCTCAAGCTCAAGATGTCGGGCCTGAATGAGATCATCACCGTCGGATCCACGTACCGCCACGCGTACGAATGCGACGTGGAGTGCGTGGAGTACGCCGAGGCTCTCGCCGAGTCCGAGGCCCTCATCGCCGACCTGGAACGCCTCTCCAAGGAGGCGCCCGACGTGAAGCGGCACGCCGGCAACTTCGAACCAGTTAGGCGGTCAAGTCCGTCTCTCTCAACCCCAGCAACGACGCCAGCAAGAAAGTTCGAATCGGCTCTGAGCTCGACCCCAAATAGGAAGCAGTGCTCGTCGACTTTCTCCGCGCAAACGCCGAAGTCTTTGCGTGGAGTCCCTCGGACATGCCCGACATACCAAGGGATGTCGCCGAGCACTCACTGGACATCAGAGCTGGAGCCCGACCCGTGAAGCAAACCCTACGCCGTTTTGACGAAGAAAAGCGCAGGGCCATAGGCGAGGAGATCCACAAGCTGCTCGAGGCAGGGTTTATCAAAGAGGTATTCCATCCCGAATGGTTAGCTAACCCTGTTCTCGTGAGGAAGAAGGATGGGAAATGGAGGATGTGTGTAGACTACACTGGTCTAAACAAAGCATGTCTGAAAGTTCCCAACCCTCTACCTCGCATCGATCAAATCGTGGACTCCACTGCTGGGTGCGAAACCCTGTCATTCCTCGATGCCTACTCAGGCTATCACCAAATCAAGATGAAAGAGTCCGACCAGCTCGCGACTTCTTTCATCACACCTTTTGGCATGTACTGTTACACTACAATGCCATTTGGGTTGAGGAATGCAGGCGCCACTTACCAGAGGTGCATGAACCACGTGTTCGGAGAACACATCGGCAGAACGGTCGAGGCTTACGTCGTCGACATCGTTGTCAAGACGAAGAGAGCCTCCGACCTCCTCTCTGACCTTGAAACGACATTCAAGTGCCTGAGAGCGAAAGGCATGAAACTCAATACCGAGAAGTGTGTCTTCGGAGTCCCCCGAGGCATGCTCCTTGGATTCATCGTCTCTGAGCAGGGCATCGAGGCCAACCCGGAGAAAATCGCGGCCATCACCAACATTGGACCGATCAAAGATTTGAAAGGAGTACAGAGGGTCATGGGATGCCTTGCGGCTCTGAGCCGCTTCATCTCACGCCTTGGCAAGAAAGGCTTGCCTCTGTACCGCCTCTTAAGGAAGGCTGAGTGCTTCACTTGGACCCCCGAGGCCGAGGAAGCCCTCGGAAACCTTAAGGCGCTCCTTACGAACATACCCATCCTGGTGCCCCCCGCCGCAGGAGAAGCCCTCTTGATCTACGTAGCCGTGACTACTCAGGTGGTCAGCGCCGCGATCGTAGTCGAGAGATGAGAAGAAGGGCATGCACTGCCCGTCCAGAGACCAGTCTACTTCATCAACGAAGTGCTTTCCGAGACCAAAGTCCGCTGCCCACAGATCCAGAAGCTGCTCTACACAGTGATCCTGACACGGCGAAAGTTGCGACACTACTTCGAGTCTCATCCGGTGACTGTGGTGTCATCCTTCCCCCTAGGGGAGATCATCCAGTGCCGCGAGGCCTTGGGTAGGATAGCAAAGTGGGCGGTGGAGCTTATGGGCGAAACGCTATCATTCGCTCCTCGGAAGGCCATAAAATCCCAGGTCTTGGCAGACTTCCTGGCTGAGTGGACTGACACCCAGTTACCGACAACTCCAATCCAGCTCGAGCTCTGGACCATGTACTTCGATGGGTCACTCATGAAAACAGGAGCAGGCGCTGGCCTGCTCTTCGTTTCACCCCTCGAAAAGCATCTCCGCTACGTCATTCGTCTCCATTTTCCGGCATCAAACAACGTGGCCGAGTATGAGGCACTGGTTAACGGGCTACGCATCGCCATCGAGCTAGGGGTCCGATGCCTCGACGCTCGAGGCGACTCGCGGCTTGTCATCGACCAAGTCATGAAGAACTCCCACTACCGTGACCGGAGGATGGAAGCCTACTGCGACGAAGTCCGGCGCCTGGAAAACAAGTTCTACGGGCTGGAGCTCAACCACATCGCCCGACGGTACAACGAGACTGCGGATGAGCTAGCAAAAATAGCCTCGGGGCAAACAACGGTTCCCCCGGACGTCTTCTCCAGAGACCTACATCAATCATCCGTCAAGATCGACGACGCGCCCGAGCCTGAGGAAGCCTCGGCCCAACCCGAGGCACCCTCGGCCATCGAGGAAGAGGCCTTGCCCGTCGAGGAGGAACAGAATGGGGTCATGGCAGATCCGAACTGGCAGACGCCGTACCTGGAATATCTCCTCCGAGGAGAGCTTCCCATCGACAAGACAAAAGCTCGGCGGCTGGCTCGGCGCGCCAAGTCATTCGTCTTGCTGGGTGATGAAAAAGAGCTCTATCACCATAGCCCCTCGGGCATCCTCTAATGATGCATATCTATCGCCCAAGGACAAGAGTTGTTGCAAGAAATACACTCGGGGGCTTGCGGCCACCATGCAGCACCTCGAGCCCTCGTGGGGAATGCCTTCTGACAAGGTTTCTACTGGCCAACCGCGGTGGCCGACGCCACTAGGATAGTGCGCTCCTGCCGGGGGTGTCAATTCTACGCAAAGCATACACATCTGCCCGCTCAGGCCTTGCAGACGATACCCATCACCTGGCCATTTGCTGTGTGGGGTCTAGACCTCGTCGGTCCCTTGCAGAAGGCACCCGGGGGCTTCACACACCTGCTGGTCGCTATCGATAAATTCTCCAAGTGGATCGAGGTCTGACCCCTAAACAACATCAGGTCCGAGCAGGCGGTGGCGTTCTTCACCAACATCATCCATCGCTTCGGGGTCCCAAACTCAATCATCACCGACAATGGCACGCAGTTCACCGGAAAAAAGTTCCTGGACTTCTGCGACGACCACCACATCCGTGTGGACTGGGCCGCCGTAGCTCATCCCATGACGAATGGGCAGGTGGAGCGTGCCAACGGTATGATTTTGCAGGGGCTCAAACCAAGGATCTACAACGACCTCAACAAGTTCGTCAAGCCGTGGATGAAAGAGCTACCCTCGGTAGTCTGGAGTCTGAGGACGACGCCGAGCCGCGCCATGGGTTTTACGCCGTTCTTTTTAGTCTATGGGGCCGAGGCCGTCCTCCCCACGGACTTAGAATACGGGTCCCCGAGGACCAAGGCGTACGACGACCGAAGCAACCAGACCAGCCGAGAAGACTCGCTGGACCAACTCGAGGAGGCTTGGGGCGTTGCCTTACTACATTCGACACGGTATCAGCAGTCGCTGCGGCGCTACCACGCCCGAAGCGTTCGGTCCCGAGGCTTCCAAGTGGGAGACTTGGTGCTTCGCCTGCGACAGGACACCCGAGGGCGCCACAAGCTCACTCCTCCCTGGGAAGGGCCCTTCATCATCGCCAAGATCTTGAAGCCTGGAACATACAAGCTGGCCAACGACCAGGGCGAGGTCTACAGCAACGCTTCGAACATCCAACAGCTACGTCGCTTCTACCCTTAAGATGTTTTAAGTCGTTCATGTACCTCGTTTACATACACAAAGTCTAACCGTCAAGGAAGGGTCGGCCTTGCCTCAGCAAAGCCCGACCCTCCCTCGGGGGCTAGAAGGGGGGGAACCCCCTCTGCGTCAAAATTTTCTTCGGAAAAATTTTCTACCAAAACAACCTTTGTGCTTTCGACTTCCGTATCGATAGCGGGATCCTGAGAACGACGAGAGTACACGTAAGCGGCAAGGCCGACCGAGCCGAGGAACTCATACGCCTCCGGGATACGGATACCTCACTCATCACCTTCCGCGAGAAGTAACTCACACTCGGATAAGAGATCCTGCTACCGAACAAGTCCTAACGCTCGGGTAGAAAACGACTTTTGCGCCTTCTCGACTGTACCAATAATGGAATCCTTCGACCAAATGAGAGCGCACGTAAGCGGCAAGGCCGACCGAGCCGAGGGACTCCTATGCCTCCGGGATACGGATACCTCACTCATCACCTTCCACGAAAAGTAACTCTCGTTCGAATAAACGATTCTGCTATTGACAGACAAGTCGTGATGCTCGAAACAAGAGGAGAGAAGACGCAATTTTTAAACACGACGATAAAGTGTTTAGGCCTCGGCGGCCGCGAAAAAGCATGCGCATGCTACAGACAAACTGTTCCTGCAGGTTCGGGCATCGACAGGGGGAACAGCAGCACCCTCAGCGTTGTTTCCACCCTCGGCGGAACCTGGCCCGGCCTCGGACGGCGACCCGAGCAAAAGGACCTCCACCTAAGGGAGGACGCCAGCACCACGCCAGCAGATGTCTTGGCCGAGCTCCAGCGGCTGCTACCACATCTTCCTCGGCCTAGGAAACCGCCATCTCCCAGGCCGGCAAAGTCTCTTTCCAAGCCGACTCCGCTTCTGTCCGCGCTAACACCGCTGCCTCCGGCTCTGGCTCATCGCAGAGCAACCGAGGGTTCCAAAAACTGAGCAAGGGAAGCCTAGAGCGGCAAGGCCGATAGAGCCGAGGGACTCCTACGCCTCCGGGATACGGACACCTCACTCGTCACCTTTCGCGAAAGGCAACCGACGCTCGGTTAAGTGGTTCGGCTAGCCAACAGACAAGTCCCAGTGCTCGGAATGAGGAAGACACACAACTTCATTCTCGAATACCCAAATGTTCAGGCCTCGACAGCCACAAAGAACAAACACATATACTTGGGGGTAACTATGCTACACAGATTTAGACGTCGGCAGAACCCTCGGTGGTTCTCCTGACCTACGACAAATGTCTAAGTGCTTGAAGCGGTTACATTTTGCTCCGGCAAAAACCCGGTATATCACCTTACAAACGGGACTCTGGTTCCGCTCCCGCGGGTATGAACAACCTCCACACCAGGGGGCCCGCGGGATGACAAACTCCAAGCGGCTTGCCGACGACCTCTACAGCAGCAGAGACAACGACCTCCACCTTGGGCGGCTAAACAGCAGCAGCGATGACCTCAGGACAAACGCTGCTGTGAAGAGGCCCTCGCCCACGTCCCACACGAGGGGCGAGGACAAGCCGCTAAGGCCGAAGAGTCGGAGGGCGCCGACCGTGGGTTTGAACCCACCGACACCGCGTCGGCGAACAGCGGCCGCCCCAAAGCGCACCGGCAGGTCCTCACTCCCGTCCTCACAAAGGCCGCCCCAGAACATGAGCACCGCCCTCGCGGCGTACGACGTGCTGGGCGACCCCCCCCCCCCCCGGCGCGACTGATAGTGCGAGGAGGACCTAGACGTGGCCGGCCCGCGCGTGGCACGACCGCTGCCCGGACGAAGGACGGAAAGCTGCACCCTGTCTAGGGAGCAGCAGTTCGCCTTCCCCCGCATGGCTGGAGGACGCCTCCGCAGGGCTGGAGGATGCCTTTCTCCCCCAAACGCTGGGGGAAGAAAAGGGTTACCGGCCCACGTGGAGGCAACCCCCACTCGGTGCGCTCCTCCGCCTCAGCCCGGATGATGAAGATCCTTGAAGCTAAGGGCGGGGCGGAGGCCGCAGCCCGGCTTGCTTCTCCCCACCAAACTGCCCATTGTTGAGGGAATGCAGCCGGGCTGCACGACAAAAATCCTTGAAGCCGAGCGATGGCTGAAAGGTGCCGATCTCCATGAGGCTGCGCTCCTCCAACGACAGCAAGAGCAAGGCGGTGCTGGAGCACCCCATCCGGGGGCTCAAAAGGCGGAAGGGCACGATGCATGAGGGGAGAACAAAGGCATGGCCACTGCCCAGGGGATCGATCCCCCTTTTATAGGCAGACCTCCTCACTTGCACCCCTTAGCGTCACGGGCGAAATCCCCACTGACATTCTCCAGGGTTCTCCCCCTACGACACGGGGGCTGGGACCCACACGTCATACAAGCTGATCCGAAGCACAAAGAAGGCGAACCGCCGCACGCGAGGCATGTAACTGTCCCGCGGTTACAAGCGCTCTCCCATCTTCGCAGAAACTGGTGGTCGAAAGGGTGGACTACCACGCGACAGGCATCCAACTGCACCGCAACTGTGCACCCCTTCGGCTCCGTCCACATCCGGTGGACCAGCGCAAAGGAAGCGGGCCCGCATGTCATGTAACCGGCGCGCCAGTTACGACGTGCGAGAAGTTACACCGCCACTCGCGTCAATGCTACACCTCCTCGACTACGGAACCGGTACCGCGACTCGAGGTAGCCTCGCGCAGGACCCAACAGTGCCAGTTAAAGGTGACGGCCACAGGCCGGTCAGCCGTGGGGTAGGCACGACGATTGGCATGGTCAAAAGCGGGCCGGCAGTAACTGCAGCGGCAGACGAGCAGAGGATAAATCAGAAACCCAAGGGACCCTAAAGCGCTTTCTAAGGAGGGCTCAAAACGAATTTGAGCTCAAGGTGAAAAAGATAAGAAGCGACAACGGGTCCGAGTTCAAGAATCTGCAAGTGGAGGAGTATCTTGAGGAAGAAGGCATCAAGCACGAGTTCTCCGCTCCCTACACATCACAGCAAAATGGTGTAGTAGAGAGGAAGAACAGGACGCTTATCGATAGGGCGAGAACGATGCTTGGAGAATTCAAGACGCCCGAGCAGTTTTGGTCGGAAGTTGTGAACACGGCTTGCCACGCCATAAACCGGCTCTACCTACATCGCCTTCTCAAGAAGACCTCGTATGAACTCCTTACCGGTAACAAACCCAACATTTCTTACTTTCGTGTATTTGGGAGCAAATGTTACATTCTAGTGAAGAAAGGTAGACATTCTAAATTTGCTCCCAAGGCTGTAGAAGGGTTTTTACTAGTGTATGACTCAAATACAAAGGCGTATAGAGTCTTCAACAAATCATCGGGTTTGGTTGAAGTCTCTAGCGACGTTGTATTTGATGAGACTAATGGCTCTCCAAGAGAGCAAGTTGATCTTGATGACATAGATGAAGATGATGTTCCGACGGCCGTAATGCGCACGATGGCGATAGGTGATGTGCGACCACAGGAACAATAAGAGCAAGATGAGCCATCTCCCTCCACAATGGTGCATCCCCCAACTCAAGATGGTGAACAGGTACTTCAAGAAGAGGGACAGGATCAAGGGGGAGCATAGGAAGACCAAGTGATGGAAGAAGAAGCACCACAAGCCCCTCCAACTCAAGTCCGAGCAACGATCCAACGACATCATTCCATTGACCAGATTCTGGGTGACATAAGCAAGGAAGTAACTACTCGCTCAAGATTAGCTAACTTTTGTGAGCATTACTTGTTTGTCTCTTCTATTGAGCCTTTCAGGGTAGAAGAGGTCTTGTAGGATCCGGATTGGGTGTTGGCCATGCAGGAAGAGCTCAACAACTTCAAAAGAAATGAAGTTTGGAGCCTGGTGCCACGTCCAAAGCAAAATGTTGTGGGAACCAAGTGGGTGTTCCGCAACAAGCAAGACGAGCATGGGGTGGTGACAAGAAACAAGGCTCGACTTGTGGCAAAAGGTTATGCCCAAGTCACAGGTTTGGATTTCGAGGAGACTTTTGCTCCTGTGGCTAGGCTAGAGTATATTCGAATATTATTAGCCTATGCCGCTCACCACTCTTTCAGGTTGTTTCAAATGGATGTAAAGAGCGCTTTCCTCAACGGGCCAATCAAAGAGGAGGTATACGTGGAACAACCCCCTGGCTTTGAGGATGACAGGTATCCCGACCATGTGTTCAAGCTCTCTAAGGCGCTCTATGGACTTAAGCAAGCCCCAAGAGCATGGTATGAATGCCTTAGAGATTTCTTAATTGCTAATGCTTTCAAGGTTGGGAAAGTCGATCCCGCTCTTTTTACTAAGACTTGTGATGGTGATCTTTTTGTGTGCCAAATTTATGTCGATGACATAATATTTGGTTCTACTAATCAAAAGTCTTGTGAGGAGTTTAGCAGGGTGATGACACAAAAGTTCGAGATATCGATGATGGGCGAGTTGACCTACTTCCTTGGGTTCCAAGTGAAGCAACTCAAGGACGGCACCTTCCTCTCCCAAACGAAGTACACTCAAGATCTTCTCAAGAGGTTTGGGATGAAGAACGCCAAGCCCGTGAAGACACCGATGGGAACCGACGGGCATGTCGACCTCAACAAAGGAGGTAAGTCTGTTGATCAAAAGGCATACCGGTCTATGATAGGGTCATTATTTTATTTATGTGCTAGTAGACCGGACATTATGCTAAGTGTATGCATGTGTGCTAGATATCAATCCGACCCCAAGGAATGTCATCTTGTGGCTGTTAAGCGAATTCTTAGATATTTAGTTTCTACGCCTTGCTTTAGAATCTGGTATCCAAAGGGGTCTACCTTTGACTTGATTGGATACTTATACTCCGATTATGCCGGGTGCAAGGTTGATAGGAAGAGCACATCGGGGACATGCCAATTCCTAGGAAGGTCCCTGGTGTCGTGGAGTTCCAAGAAACAAACATTCGTTGCCCTATCCACCGCTGAGGCCGAGTACGTTGCCACAGGACAGTGTTGCGCGCAACTACTTTGGATGAGGCAAACCCTCCGGGACTTTGGCTACAATCTGAGCAAAGTCCCACTGCTATGTGACAATGAGAGTGCTATCCACATGGCGGATAATCCTATTGAACACAGCCGCACTAAGCACATAGACATCCGGCATCACTTCCTGATAGACCACCAGCAAAAGGGAGATATTGAGGTGTACCATATTAGCACCGAGAACCATCTAGCCGATATCTTTACCAAGCCGTTGGATGATAAAACCTTTTGTAGGTTGCGTAGTGAGCTAAATGTCTTAGATTCACGTAACTTGGATTGATCTATAGCATACATGTGTTCTATGCCTTCGATCATGTTACTTTATGCACGTGTTATCTATTTGTGGTGCTCAAGTTGTGCAAGGGATCCCCGGACCTCACAAGTCCATATGTGAATGATGCACATATTTAGGGGGAGATGTGCTACAACTTGACCCTTTGAGACTAATCTATTTGTTTGAGTATACTTGATGTAGTCTCAAAGGTGCATTGAAAGGAAAATGTGGACTTGGACAATGCAAAGACTTCCACTGCACTCCGGTATTAGTGTAATTAACTCCAAGTTTATACTTGTGATCTCCTTTGCCTTTTGCTCTTAATTGACATTTTTGGTGAGGCAATGGGGTTAAAGGGCCAAAAATGATCCCGTTTTGGCGCTTAATGCCAAAGGGGGAGAAATTAAGGCCAAAGCAACTGGATCAACTACCACTTGTGAATTTCAAAAATAATAGAGTTAGAATTTTTTATTTGTCCAAAATGCTCTTATTACAAAATTTGGTCTCTTGTGGGGGAGGATTTTGATTATGGGAAAAGGGGGAGTTTTTGGCACTTGATCAATTTCACTCTTGGATTATCTCTCTTTGTGCCCAAACAAGTGAGCTTGACTTAGAGATAGGAAAATGAATTTTATTTGCAAAAATAAACCAAGTGGTGACAAAGAATGATCCAAATATGCCAAATTATAGTCAAAAACAATTTGGCCCTCATTTGCATTGATGTTGCACTTATTTTGGTTGCTTTTTGATGTGTTGGCATAAATCACCAAAAAGAGGGAGATTGAAAGGGAAATGTGCCCTTGGGCCATTTCTATAATGTTTTGGTGATTAAATGTCCAACACATAGTAAGTGAGTTGCTATGTGCCAAACAAGCGAGAAGAGCAAATCAAAGAAAAAGGTATGTTTCTAGACTTAGTACATTGTTTTGAGTACTAATGTGTTTTGTCTAAGTGCTATAAACATTGAGAAAAGAATTAGAAAAAGACTTGGCTCTGTGCAGCCAAACTTCAGCTCAGTCTGGCACACCGAACTGTCAGGTGGTGCACCGGACAGTGTCCGGTGCGCCAGGCTGGTCTCCGGTGAAAGTGCTGCTCTCGGGAATCGGCGGCGTACATCTATAATTCACCGGACCGGCCGGTGGTGCACCGGACTGTCCGGTGAGTCATCCACGGCGAACTCGGTGCCCTCAGGAAAAGCAAATGGGCGACATGGCTATAATTCACTGGACTGTCCGGTGGTGTACCGGACTGTCCGGTGAGCCAACGGTCGCTAGCGCCAACGGTCGGCCGCACAATCTTCGCGCGACGCATGGCTGCTCCAATAGTCGACGGGGGGCACCGGACTGTCCGATGTGCACCGGACAGTGCCCGGTGCGCCAACGGGCCTGAAGCTACAACGGTCGACTGTTCTCCGTATGGAAAGAAATCATGCACCGAACATGAACAGTAGTTGTCCGGTGGTGTACCGGACTGTCCGGTGCACCACACGACAGAAGGCAAGGATGGTCTTCCAAGTTTACCTCCAACGGCTCCTAGCTGCCTTGGGGCTATAAAAGGGACCCCTAGGCGCATGGAGGAGTCACCCAAGCATTCACTAAGCATCCTAAGACTCCAAGACTCCAACTCCATGCATTCGATTCTTTGTGTTAGTGATTTGAGCTCCATTTGAGTTGTAAACTCCGTGTGTTGTGTTTTGAGCTCAAGTCGTGACTTGTGTGCATGGTTGTGCTGCATATTTGAGTCTTGTGTGTGTTGCTCTTCCCAACCTTACTCTTGTGCGTTCTTTGTGATCAATATTGTAAGGGCGGAGGCTCCAACTTGTGGAGATTCCTCGCAAACGGGAAGAAGACTATAAGGAAAAACTGTGGTATTCAAGTTGATCATCGGATCACTTGAAAGGGGTTGAGTGCAACCCTCGTCTATTGGGACGCCACAACGTGGAAGTAGGCAAGTGCTACTTGGCCGAACCACGGGATAAAAATCGTGTGTCTTGTGTTTCTTTCTCTGTGATTGTTGTGTTCACAAGAACTCGCTACTTAGCCGTACTAACACTCATAACTAAGTTTTACGACTATTAGTGTTTGATTTTTACAAGATCACCTATTCACCCCCTCTAGGTGCTCTCACATTTGTTTAGACTCTGGTCTCTATTTCTTCTTAATACAATGGAACACAATTCTCCTGCGCGTTTCGAGAAAAAAATAGTAATAATACGAGGAATAAAGTCGTTTTACCAAATTTTTAAAGAATGGATCTATAATATACTATCTCATCTAGGATGGTTTGGTTTCTCAAACCAGATACACTATAAATGCATCTGAATCAAACCAAAGTAATCATGTTACAAAGCTGAGTTAGAAATTTTTTAAGGGCAAACTTATCCATACATGATTATTTTCTATATATTGTGTATTTTTGCAACACCGGCAGTTATGATGTGCTGCATCATGCAGGTTCCTACAGGATCCCGTGCACATCCTGCAAACCTTGGTGAATTATTCTCCGAGGATTCCTTGAATCCAGATGCCGACGACCCTTATGCTTTTGACTAGCCTGTGCTAAAAAAATGATTTCCTCCTTGGCAGATTTTACTTATTGAGCATTACTACACTTGTCACGCGACACTGAATACTCCCAGTACTGTTTTCGTTTATCATTGATTAACTTCTGAAGAATGGCAATCTTAACCTGGAACTTGCATTTTTCGAGTAATTTGGACTGGTTAATGCAAGACTAAGTTTAACTGGAGCTGTTGGATGACCATAACTATGGTTTGAAAACCATAATATAACTCGGTACCGTGCTGACTCCATAACACATTTCTTGTCAGTAATTTACCTACTCTCGCCAAGTTTAGTTCATGATTTTGGGTTAGCGTCGGTTCTAGTCTTTTTTACTATCAACAGTTTGATCAGCAGAAAACTACCAAATTTGTTTCTTACCATTAGTATGACATATTTTTGTCTGGAACTATAGATGGCCAAACGGGCCGCCCGGTCCAGCCCGACACTAGCACTATTAGTCACGACACTATTAGAACCTATTAGTAATCGTGTTGTACCGTACCCGCAGTCTAATGTCTAACCAGCGGCCCAGGCACTATAGTGCCTAATCGTGCCCTGGCAGCATTATACGTCACTAACACCTAATATTACCCGTGCCAGCCTAGGCACTATTTCATTTTAAAAGCTCAAAAAATATAGAAGCTTCTTAAGACTATACATATAATTTTAAAACTTGAATATTTATACCATTATAAAGTAAATTCATTATATTAAAATCATAACAAATAACAATTTACAATCACGTGCACATATCACAATCACATCTATAAACCACCGGTTGGTGTAAGTCGTGTCTAACCGTATCAGTCACTTAATCGTGTTGTGCTCGTGCCAGCCCATCATGCCAGGGTGGCGGCCCAATCATGACACTAGACTCGTGTCGTGCCGGTACTGGCACTATATGAATTGTGTCCGTGCCGTGTCGAAGCACTACCGGCCATGTCGTGCTTAGTGCCGGCCCATTTAGCACGACCCATTTGGCCATCTATATCTGGAACTAAGCATTGCATCTGCAAATTGATAGTGAATCCTTTGATGGGTTAGCCATGCGAGGATGGGTGTCTTTCTGGTCTTATTGGATGTTTGCACCTAACAACCTTTGACAGTGATGATCTATAATATCTCCAGCGTGAAGGGCATGGGTTTTGTTAGCTTGACAATCAACATTCACTTAATCACTTACTGGAGAACGTAGTAGACCTTAATTCTTAACCCAACGTTTGCTTAATAATATATCTCCAGCGTGAACTGCATGGGTTTTTGTTAGCTTAACAAATAACAATCACCATTCACTGATTGGAGAACGCAGACTTTTTTTTCTCGACCCAACGTCTGCTAAACAATAATATCTCCAGTGTGAACTGCATGGGCTTTGTTAGCTTAACAATCATCAATAACTGATTGGAGGACGTAGCCTTTTTTTCCTTTTCCTTGACCCAACGTCTGCTAAACAATACTATCTCCAGCGTGAACTGCCAGGCTTGCACATGACTTCACATGACTTGACGTAAGTCAGCGTTAGCATATTGCTTGCACACACTAAGAGGGTGTTTAGATCCAATCATCAGGGGGCCTCATCTTCGGCTACGACATCGGCATCTCAGGTGCGTGCTACTGCCTACCACTTTAGGTCCATCTCTCATCTCATATATACACAATGCATGCTCCAGCTTCATGGAACAGCTGCTGAGTTCCTCTCACAACAGAAACTATCCTATGTTCAAAACGAGAAATATAGCTCTGTTGTTGCTAGCTTGCTCTGAAACTCTGAATGAAGCACTCCACGCGTGTCATGACGCCTAGCTAGCCTGTTCCGCTGTTCGTCCTGAGGTAGCTGACCCCTGTCCTGATCATTCGATCGGCCATCAAGGCGGTGTCTCCGAGATGGAGCCGTTCATGCGGCGCTTCTTCCCGCGCGCCCTGGAGCGGATGGCGTCGGCCAAGGGGAACGAGTACTGCATCTACGACAGCCAGACGCTGACGGCCTTCACGTCGTCCCTGTACGTGGCCGGGCTGGTGGGCTCGCTCGTGGCCAGCCGCGTGACCAAGGCGACGGGCCGGCGGGCCATCATGCTCATGGGAGGCGCCCTCTTCTTAGCCGGGGGCGCTGTGACCGGCGCCGCCGTCAACATCGCCATGCTCATCGTCGGCCGCATTCTGCTCGGCTTCGGCGTCGGGTTCACCAGCCAGGTCGGTGAGGTCATTTAAAAGTTTTTCATATTAATTGGATTATATACCTATATATTCCCTCTGTTTCTTTTTAGTTGTTGGCTTGTTGCTAGATAGTTCAATTTTACACTATTCAGCGACAACTAAAAAGATGAAGTAATTATTAAAGTCGCGAGGATATATACATGATAGACACAAGCGCGAGTGCTGGACTAACTGGAGAGTCGTGTGTGCCTATCTCTCCTCTACTCGTATAAATCATTTTTTTTGACCGTCGTAAGTTTATTCCTCTCCCTCACTTTCGCATAACAATCAAGAACCTAGATAAAATAAAATAAATTTTATCTCT
Organism: Zea mays; assembly: GCF_902167145.1. Classification (NCBI taxonomy): domain Eukaryota; kingdom Viridiplantae; phylum Streptophyta; class Magnoliopsida; order Poales; family Poaceae; genus Zea; species Zea mays. The sequence continues at coordinate 45,301,165 of NC_050097.1, read as the reverse complement.
TTCTTACATGTTTAACCAACCATACAACAACCAAAGTGCATTATTCTCGTCGTATTATTCCCAACTTTCCATCTCTTTATCTATATGTATTATTCCCAACTTTTCATCTCTTTATCCGTCTCTGTCTCCCTCATCTAGATTTTTTCGCACCACCATATAGAGGACATTCTATTGGGCGAGTTGCCATAGAGGACATCAAATATGCCATCCTGCTGCCTTTCGACTCGCCATGCGTCGTCTATGTAATTATTGTGCTTTTAATTGAATTTTGGAGGGGTAGAGTTGAAAACCACAACCCAAAATCCTACAACCAAAACCCGTACCATATCATTTTCGTAAAGACAATATCATTTTTAAAAATTACACATTTAAAATTTGAATTTCAAATCTCTATTATATTATAGCCGTCAATAAGTAGATTAATCATGGAACAGCTATTTGAAGCCTTTTATTTTTCCTTGTGGACAATCTAGCTTGGACTGTGGGGTCCGTATGTTCCCACCATGGCACGCGACCTTCATGCTCAACGGCGAAACAATCTATTCGCTTTGGATTAAAGCTAGCTGTTTGTATTCTATAATCCATAAAGACAAAAACACCGTAAAATCGGTGAACAGGCTGAATGGCGGAATGCCAACGACAAACGATGGGACATCACGTTTCATAAGCTCTCATTGTCCTGCTCTCAATATGTCGACAGCTTATAATATGAAAAAAAAACAACAGGCAACATAAATATTAGGTACCTATCGGAAAGAACTTAAATATTGGGTACACATGGATATTCTAAAATGAATATCAACACAATCAGATTAAAAATCATTTTTCTCTCCGAAGGTTTTAAAGGTTAGAAAGCAGGAAACATATTCTCAACTGCCTTTTATACGCATGTTAATTGAAATTATCATTCAAGAATTCAATACGGTTCTATTGGTTACAACTCTGAAGCTCATGTGTATCAACTTAAAACATCAGTGACAAAGAGTATTTGAAAGATTAAACGCTAGGAAAGCACATGCTTAATACAATAGTTTCAACATATCAATAAATTCTGAAACTCTCTAATCACAGAAATGCCATGGAGGCATGGACAAGAAATCTACAAATGGCCAGCCCTTCAGAATGGTGGTACCGTTCATTTATTTATAAGGTCGGGCTCAGTTATATCTCCATGTAAAATAAAATTTCTATCCCTCCCTATTACAAAGTTGCTTTAATATTTAGGAGAGTACAACAATGTCATATTGTTGCATAGGCGTGTTGGGCACGTCTTCTCTTTGTAGACGCTCCCTTAATCTTCTCTTCTCCGAAATCCTTTACTATGGAGCCGAAATCCTTTATCTTCCTTTTCATGTATCTTTGGCTTGTCTGTGTGCTCCAAAGCTCTTCAAAGAGTTTTTTTTTCTTCGGCTTCTAACAACCATAACATAAAAAACTATCCAAACATAGATTTCATTGGCCCCCAACAGTATCCCACGCGGGATTAATTCGTTTTCTATAATGAGTTCAAACTATTAACCTAACTTTGTTTTATCATACAGTTTTTCCATGCCTTGTCATTGAAACCTAGTTTCCTTTGCCTTGTTTTAGGGGCTAAAACTGAGCAAGGTCCTCAAAGCACAAAGTGATGTGGAACTCTCCCAACTTCGAAAAGAGGTCAGCGAGCTAAGAAAAGACACCGCGAAAAACACTAAAACGCTAACTACTTTGTCCAAAGATTTTCTTGAATGCAAAAACATGGTCAAGGGTCTAACGGAGCAGAAGGATGTAATTCAGTCTGTCTTGGAGGCCAAGTATAAAAGGATTAGTGCCGAAGCCATCAAGAAACAGGAAGAAAACAATTCAGAAATTTTTGGGCTTCTACATCAGCTTGTCGAAGGTAACAAGAAGAATCATGATATCTTTGACGAACTTGCTGAAGAGAAGAAAAAGACCACTCAATTGCTAATATCCATGGCTGCTATGCAATCAACAGTGGATTCTCTCTACGACATATGCTCATGCTGCAAGCAACACATGTATGATACCTTATCTTTGGTTAGGGCACGACCGAAGCAGATGATCTTCAAGGATGCGGATACCAGCAAAGCTCTTAGATGGATGGATGGCGAGGTTAAAGGTTTTTCCCCTGTCTTGGATTCAAGTGGTGACTACTACGCCTTGGCCAATGCACGAGGCATTGCCTGCATTCTAGAGAAGGCTGATTGCTCCCACCTAAAGATGATGACACTAGGACTTAAACACTTTGGTGAACAACATCCAAACCCCTTCAAACATAAGGATGTGCAGCAAAGGGGGAATGAGGTAGCACGGGCCAATGTCAAAGCTAATATGAAAAAAGTTGTGTTGGTCACTTGCTTCGGATTGCTATGTACAATCATAAAAAGGCAACACAATGTTAAAAAGATAATCAATCTTCATTCTTAAGCAGAAAACGAAGGTTGAGACTTAACCAGACAAGTCATGACTTAATTGCATAAATATAATATCGTATTTCTCCTCTTTCGAAGGTTCCACAGAATGAATTAGAGCGAAGAGCGAAGGTGCTTTAGAGAAAAGATTACACAACAATTGTCCTGCCCTCCAAAAGGTAATTTATGCAGGACACTATTCATCTATTTATAGAGAATCGTACAACTTCGTACGAAATTACATTTACACCCACAAGGACTACACACATGATTTACAAATAATGCAAGGGCAACATTGTCTTTTGCTTTTAGCATTCAGGATGACTCTTCCTTGCATCGTCTCCCTGTGTCGCTATGACAAAGTTAGCTTCGTCGCCCCTCTAATGTCCTGCATCGAAGGTGTTCTAGTGCCGAAGCTCCTATAATACTTGGCAACCAATGGTTAAACGTGTTTTTAAGGACCTTTAAAAGACCAAGGCCCCAACAAGTTGGTTATTCACCTTTCATTTATTTTTGCATTATTCTTCTAGTATTGAGTCCTTATATTTTCCTTGTCGAAGGTGGATGAGTTGGCTAAGAAACACAAAGAGGCGTAGAAAATCAAGTTGACCAAAGTAAAGAAAAAAGATGAGGGTCATTCAGTGTCGCCCGCTGACTAGGTGTAAAGCTTGTACACTAGGGCGTTGACAAAGATTCGTTATGGTGGAGATATCTCAACCTTTGATTCCGCTAAGGACCCATCACCAGGAGCTAATTTAGGGGTATTTATCGAGGTTAGTTGACCCTGATAAAATTTATAAATATTTTAACAAAACACTGTTAAAGTTCATAAATATCTACATTATATAACAAAACTTAGGCTTTTCGTATCTTCGTCTTCATTTATTTTTGGCTTGTTTGTATGCTTCTAAGCTCTTCAAAGTGTTTTTCCTTTGGCTTTGGCTGACAACCATATCCTACAAAACTACCTAAACATGGATTTCATCAATTCGGACCTTTGAGTGGAGATCTTATCACCAACAATTTTGTTCGTCCAAGCTACAGCTAGATTAAAATTTCCTTTTTTGTAGGTAAATGGGAGTAGAGTGAATGACAATAATGATCAATACAATAGTAATATGTAGAATATATATAGCCATAAGCTGATTTTCTAACTATATTGGAATCATTAGATTAGGTTACCAAAGGGGATGAATGAGAGCCAATAAAAATATTGCTTTGGACAATCTTGGCTTATCTTCCAAAACTTCACGTAAACCTCTAAGACATCAAAACCTAAAAAATGATCCAAAATTAAGAACACCTCAATCAACTCTTGATTGAATTCTCTAAAAGAGTCTCTAGAGGAAGCAATCAGACCAAAAAGATACCCAAATATCTGAAGGAAGCCAAATCTGAAATCTCTCGGAGCAGCACGACGGTGCCACTTCTCAGCCTGACAGTGCAACTTCTCATCCCGATAGTGTTGTGGTCTAGCAGTGCTGCTCCCTATGCACGATATTGCTGTTTGGCCAGATTTCTAGAGATTGAGATAAACATTGACCATAGTTACATAGGGAGGATTCAAGACTATTCCCAAAACTTAAACTCCAAAAGGTCAAAACTTCGAGATCAGATTAGGAATTAAAAAAACAAATTAGAGTTTTCGAAAAAAAGGTCCAAACTCCTAAAGACTTGTGCTCGATATGAATAGCCCATACCAATAGGTGGCATATCTCGAAACTGGCGAACAAGTGCTAGAACATTATAATATCTAGCATATACACACCTACTACCTAAAAAAACCGAACCAGGCCGTTTCACTACACTGCCGCACTTACCAGTATCAAGCCAAGCATAACCAAGCATCAAATCTATTAGCTGTTAGTTTCAGAGGCATGTACCCATACCTGAAGGACACTGTTGCAGTAGCAGGTGTTGCCGAAGTTCTCGAGGCCGAAGTAGCGCTGGCCTTCCGGGAACTGGTCTCCGAGGGCCTTCTCAAGCTTGGAGCCGCTGGCTCCCATGACCATCCACCGGTCCCACCACCCAGAGGCGGCACCGGCGAAGTACCGGAACCCTGATCCGAGCCCCGAGCGGCTCCTCTCGGCGGCCGAGAGGCCTCCACCGTGGGCGATCGCACCGGATTTGCCGTCCTAGGGTTTGGTAGCTCCACGCGCGCGCGCGGCGGAGGGAGAGGGGAGGGATAGGAGTTGGCGGGAGGACGATGCGAACCCTAGGGGGTTTCGATCCGAGTGAGCGAGCGCAGCGAACGGTATGGCGAAGGAATCGCTGCTGCTGCTAGCACTCGCGCTGCTGTTCCTTCGCTTTGGGGTTTCTCGCCTTTTTCCAGGCGATGAAACGGGAAGACTCGCTTGACTCAGATCGGGCTCCCTTGGTGACTTGCAGGCTTGGTCGCTTGGTGGTTCTTGCTGTTTGTGTTCGAGCTCCCACTTATTCTGATCTGTTAGAATTATTCTTGGAGATCAATGAATTTATGGCTGAAAATAATTCTCAAATAAAACCATATGATAAATATATGAAAAGTCTAACTATACGGTGGAAGTGAATCAGAAAAAGCAACTTTTTTTTAGTTTCCAGCCTACGGTTCATTTTAAAGAATAAGTGATTCTCAGAAAAAAAATGTTGTTTGGCACTATTCTGCAGATTTATTTTATAGAATGGAGCGAAGCTCTCCCAAACAGAGTATTTGTATGGTTCCACATTTTTAATTTTAATCATATATGTAAGATAACAGTAATATTTATAATATATAGTTAATATTATTAAATAATATTTGAATCTATTTTGAAATTAATTTATTTAAAGATATAAATATTATAAATGTTTGTTGGGACCATAATTAGGGGTACCCCAAGACTCCTAAACTCGGCTGGTAATCACTATCAGCACAAGCTGCAAAGGCCTGATGGGCGCAATTCAGGTCAAGGCTCCGTCCACTCAAGGGACACGATCTCGTCTCGCCCGAGTCCAGCCTCGGACAGGAACAGTAGACCCAGGTGGATTCACGCCTCGCCCGAGGGCCTCCTCAAGCAACGGACGCACCTTCGACTCGCCCGAAGCCCAGCTCGGGCAGGCTTCACAGTGAAGCAACCTTGGCCAGATCGCCTCGCCGACCGACCGTATCGCAGGAGCATTCAATGCAAGGATCGCCTGACACCTTATCCTGACGCGCGTTCCTCAGTCGGCAGGGCCGAAGTGACCGCAGTCACTTCGCCCCTCCACTGGCTGACCTGACAGGAAAACAGCGTCGCCTGCCCTGCTCCGACTGCTGTGCCACCCGCCAGGGTGAGGCTCACAGCAGCCAAGTCCAGTCTCAGGCGCCATAGGAAGCTCCGCCTCGCCCGACCCCAGGGCTCGGGCTCAACCTCGACCTCGGAAGACGGTCTCCGCCTCGCCCGACCCCAGGGCTTGGACTCAACCTCGACCTCAGAAGACGGTCTCCACCTCGCCCGACCCCAGGGCTCGGACTCAACCTCGACCTCGGAAGACGGTCTCCGCCTCGCCCGACCCCAGGGCTCGGCCCCCGCCTCGACCTCGGAAGACGGTCTTCGCCTCGCCCGACCCCAGGGCTCGGCCTCAACCTCGACCTCGAAGGAGTCACCGCCTCGCCCGACCTTGGGCTCGGGCTGACCACGCCACATGGGGGTACATCATTACCCTACCCCTAGCTAGCTCAGGCTACGGGGAACAAGACCGGCGTCCCATCTGGCTCGCCCCAGTAAAACGAGTAATGATGACACCCCGCGTGCTCCTGTGACGACGGCGGTTCTCAGCCCCTTACGGAAGCAAGGAGACGTCAGCAAGGACCCGACAGCCCCGACAGCTGTGCTTCTACAGGGCTCAAGCGCTCCTCCGACGGCCACGACATCACATGTACAGGGCACTAGCACCTCTCCGACAGCCACGTCGGCATGTACATAGGGCTCTGGCTCCTCTCTGCTGGACATGTTAGCATATTGCTACACCCCCCATTGTACACCTGGACCCTCTCCTTACGTCTATAAAAGGAAGGTCCAGGGCCCTCGTACAAAAAGGGTGGCCGCGCGGGAGGACGGGCTGACGGACAGGCTCTCTCTCTCTCTCTCCCTCGCGGACGCTTGTAAACCCCTACTGCAAGCGCATCCACCCTGGGCGCAGGACAACACGAAGCCGCGGTTTTCCCCCTCTTTGTGTCCCGTCTCGCGCCGACTCATCTGGGCTGGGGCACGCAGCGACAATTTACTCGTCGGTCCAGGGACCCCCCGGGGTCGAAACGCCGACAGTTGGCGCGCCAGGTAGGGGCCTGCTGCGTGTTGACGAACAGCTTCCCGTCAAGCTCCAGATGGGTAGTCTCCAGCAACCACTCCGGCCCGGGACGCTGCTCCGTTTCGGGAGTCTCGAGTTCATGTCCCTCGACGGCAGCTATGACACGGTACTCCTTCCTCCGCCGCGCGACAACGACGGCCGTCAGCCCGCCCGACGACGGCGGAATCGACGACGTTTTCCCCCCATGGCAGAAGAGCAGCATCCGGGCCTGTCCCGTCACCTTCCTCGTCGTAGGAGAAGGAGGCGGGGCAACCATGGCCAAGCAGGAGGCGGCACCTCGTTGGCTGTCGAGCGAGTCAACGACGCCGGCACCCCAGCGGGGGACACGTCGGGCGTTGACCTCGCGTCTGAGACGAAGACGAGCGTCGTTTCCGCGCAACACGCCAACCCTAAGCGAACGGATGACGCCAGCACGCTCGCGAAGGACTTGCTGGGCGTTAGCCTCGTACCTGAGATAACGGTGCAGTCCGTCCCCGACGCGACTTCGTCACCATCCGTCGATCAAGAGTGCCATGCGAGACTTCATGACCGCATGTGACTACTGCCTCTCCGATTACTCCGATGGTGGCCACAGCCTTGACGACGAGGACTGTGGCCCAAGTCGCGAATGTTTCCACGTCGATCTAGGGGGTCTCGACGAAGGCAACCACCTTGGTATGCCGGAGGACGACGATCCCCCTAGGCCTGCGCCTCGCGTTGACATCCTTCAGGAGCTAGCTGTGGTCCCAGTCCATGCGGGGGGTCAGGACACACAGCTCGAGAAAATCCGCGAGATGCAGGCCAAGCTCGACGAGGAAGCAGGACAACTTGTGCAGCTCCGGCAGAACATCGGGCAGGAGTGGGCAGGCCGAGCACCAGCCGGAGAAGCGCGTCATCTGGCCCAGGACGTCCAGCACCGCGTCGCTGACGATGCCAGGGCAAGGCTGCCCCCGGCTTCCAGTGGGGTCGGCCAAAACTTGGCTGTAGCAGCAATACTACTCTGAGCGATGCCGGAGCCATCCACCACCGAGGGGCGACGTATCCAGGGAGAACTCAAGAATCTCCTGGAGGATGCTGCGGTCCAACGGGCCGAAAGCTCTGCCTCCCGAAGGCAAGGATACCCCCCGGAGCATCGCGCCGCGGCTTCCCGATTCATGCGGGAAGCCTCGGTCCACACTGGGTGCACGCGGGACGCAACACCTGCAGCCCCGGGTTGCCTCGGCAACGAGCACCACCGCCGCGACCGTCGAGCCCACCTCGACGAGAAGGTGCGCCGAGGCTACCACCCCAGGCGTGGGGGACGCTACGACAGCGGGGAGGATCGGAGCCCCTCGCCTGAACCACCCAGTCTGCAAGCTTTCAGCCGGGCCATACGACGGGCGTCGTTCCCGACCCGGTTCCGAGCCCCGACTACCATCACCAAGTACTCGGGGGAAACAAGGTCGGAACTGTGGCTCGCGGACTACCGGCTGGCCTGCCAGCTGGGTGGAATGGACGATGACAACCTCATTATCCGCAACCTCCCCCTGTTCCTTTCTAACGCCGCCCGAGCCTGGCTGGAGCATCTGCCTCCTGCGTAGATCTCCAACTGGGACGACCTGGTCAAAGCCTTCGTTGGAAACTTCCAGGGCACATACATGTGCCCTGGGAACTCCTGGGATCTCCGAAGCTGCCGCCAGCAGCCAAAAGAATCCCTGCGAGACTACATCCGGTGATTTTCGAAGCAGCGCACCGAGCTGCCCAACATCACCGACTCAGATGTCATCGGCGCGTTCCTCGCCGGCACCACTTGCCGCGACCTGGTGAGCAAGCTGGGTCGCAAGACTCCCACCAGGGCGAGCGAGCTGATGGACATCGCCACCAAGTTCGCCTCCGGTCAGGAGGCGGTCGAGGCCATCTTCCGAAAGGATAAGCAGCCTCAGGGACGCCAGCAGGAAGACGTCCCCGAGGCGTCCGCTCAGCGCGGCACGAAGAAGAAGGGCAAGAAGAAGTCGCAAGCGAAACGCGACGCCGCCGACACAAATCTTGTCGCCGTCGCCGAGCACAGGAACCCTCGGAAGCCTCCCAAAGGGGCCAACCTGTTCGACAAGATGCTCAAGGAGTCATGCCCCTATCATCAGGGTCCCGTCAAGCACACCCTTGAGGAGTGTGTCATGCTTCAGCGCTACTTCCACAAGGTGGCAAAGGCCATGACAATGACAAGAAGGAGGGCCACAAAGTAGAGGAGTTCCTCGAGGTCCACGACTGCTTCATGATCTACGGTGGGCAAGTGGCGAACGCCTCGGCTCGGCACCGCAAGCTGGAGCGCCGGGAAGTCTGCTCGGTGAAGGTGGCGGCGCCAGTCTACCTAGACTGGTCCGACAAGCCCATCACCTTCGACCAAGGCGACCACCCCGACCGCGTGGCGAGCCCAGGGAAGTACCCGCTCGTTGTCGACCTCGTCATCGGCAACGTCAGGCTTACCAAGGTCCTCATGGATGGAGGCAGCAGCCTCAACATTGTCTACGCCGAGACCCTCGGGCTCTTGCAGATCGATCTGTCCATGATTTGGGCCAGTGCGGTGCCCTTTCACGGGATCATCCCCGAGAAGCGCGTCCAGCCCCTTAGGCAACTCGATCTGCCCGTCTGTTTCAGGACTCCCTCTAACTTCTGAAAGGAAACCCTCACGTTCGAGGTGGTCGGGTTCCGAGGAACCTACCACGCAGTGCTGGGGAGACCATGCTACACCAAGTTCATGGCCGTCCCCAACTACACCTACCTCAAGCTCAAGATGTCGGGCCCCAACGGGGTCATCACCGTCGGATCCACGTACCGACACGCGTACGAATGCGACGTGGAGTGCGTGGAGTACGCTGAGGCCCTCACCGAATCCGAGGCCCTCATCACCGACCTGGAGAGCCTCTCCAAGGAGGTGCCAGATGCGAAGAGCCACGCCGACAACTTCGAGCCAGCAGAGGTGGTTAAGTCTGTCCCTCTCGACCCCAGCAACGACGCCTCCAAGCAAGTCCGGATCGGCTCCGAGCTCGACCCTAAATAGGAAGCAGTGCTCGTCGACTTTCTCCCCGCGAATGCCGAGGTTTTTGCGTGGAGTCCCTCGGACATGCCTGGTATACCGAGGGATGTCGCCGAGCACTCGCTGGATATCCGAGATGGAGCCCGACCCGTGAAGCAGCCTCTGCGCCGATTCGACGAAGAAAAGCGTAGAGCCATAGGCGAGGAGATCCACAAGCTGATGGCTGCAGGGTTCATCAAAGAGGTATTCCATCCCGAATGGCTAGCCAACCCTGTGCTCGTGAAAAAGAAAGGTGGGAAATTGAGGATGTGTGTAGACTACACTGGTCTAAACAAAGCATGTCTGAAGGTTCCCTACCCTCTGCCTCCATCGATCAAATCGTGGATTCCACTGCTAGGTGTGAAACCCTGTCATTCCTCGATGCCTACTCAGGGTACCACCAAATAAGGATGAAAGAGTCCAACCAGCTCACGACCTCTTTCATCACACCCTTTGGCATGTACTGCTATATTACTATGCCATTTGGTTTAAGAAATGTAGGCGCGACATACCAAAGGTGCATGAACCACGTGTTCGGAGAGCACATTGGCCGAACGGTCGAGGCTTACGTCGATGACATCGTAGTCAAGACGAGGAAAGCCTCCGACCTCCTCACTGACCTTGAAACGACATTCAAGTGTCTGAGAGCGAAGGGCGTGAAACTCAATCCCGAGAAGTGTGTCTTCGGAGTCCCCCAAGGCATGCTCCTGGGGTTCATCGTCTCCGAGCGGGGCATCGAGGCCAATGAAAGGGAAATGTGCCTTTGGGCCATTTCTAAGTATTTTGGTGATTTAGTGTCCAACACAAGTGCCTAAGTGTTGATCTATGCAAAGTGGTGGACAAAGTGCAAATCAAGTCAAAAGGTATGTTTCTAGACTTAGTACATTGTTTTATGGACTGATGTATTGTGTCTAAGTGCTGGAAACAGGAGAAATCAAATTGGAAAGAGATGGCTTTGTTCTGCCAAAGTCTGCTCAGTCTGGGTGCACCGGACTATCCGGTGGTGCACCGGACAGTGTCCGGTGCGCCAGGCAGACTCAGGCGAACTTGCTGCTCTCGGGAAGTAATTAACGGCGTACGGCTAAAATTCACCGGACTGTCCGGTGTGCACCGGACTATCCGGTGAGACAACGGTCGGCCGGGCCAACGGTCGGCCGCGCGATCCGCGCGAGACACGTGGCCGAGCCAACGGTCGGAAGGGGGCACCGGACAGTGTCCAGTGCGCCAACGGCTCTCAGGCGCCAACGGTCGGCTTCGCCAGAGAAGGAAAGAAATCCGCACCGGACAGTGTTCGGTGGTGCACCGGACTGTCCGGTGCGCCAGGTGACAGAAGGCAAGATTTGCCTTCCTGGAATGCTCTCAACGGCTCCTAGCTGCCTTGGGGCTATAAAAGGGACCCCTAGGCGCATGGAGGAAGACACCAAGCAACCTTTGAGCATTGTTGATCATTCACACTTCACTCTTGCGCACTAGTTCGTCATTCTTAGTGATTTGGGCTCTGTTCTAGTGAGAACCTTGAGATATTGTCTTGAGCTCAAGTCTTGATCGTGGGTGTGTGTATTTGCTGTTGTTTTGTGTGTGTTGCTTCCCTTCCTTACTCTTGTGCTTCATATTGATTCTTATTGTAAGGGCGAGAGACTCCAAGTTGTGGAGATTCCTCGCAAACGGGAAAAGAGCAAAGTGAAAAGAACACCGTGGTATTCAAGTTGATCATTGGATCACTTGAGAGGAGTTGAGTGCAACTATCGTCCGTTGGGACGCCACAACATGGAGTAGGCAAGTTTTGTACTTGACCGAACCACGGGATAAAATCCTCGTGTCTCTTGTGCTTGTCCTTATTGTGTCTATCGTGCTTCACAAGAGCTCTCCTCTCTACTCACTTGATTTCATTATACTAACTCTTAATCAAGTTTGTGGTGTTAAGTTTTAAGTTTTACAGGATCACCTATTCACCCCCCCCTCTAGGTGCTCTCAATTGGTATCGGAGTCGTTCTCTTCAAGAAAGGGACTAATCGCCCGAAGGGATGGATCCTAAGGGAAAGAGGATTGTGATCAATGATAAGGAGAAGGAGTCCTTCGCCAACGAGCCGAAAGATGACAAGCCTACCGACTCGGGCTCGGGTCACAAACGAAGAGATGGGAAGAAGAAGAAGACGAGGCGCATCAAGGAGATCGTCTACTACGACGACAGCGACAAGTCCACTTCTTCCCAAAAGGACAACGATGACAACGACTACGACAAAAGAAAGACGGTTAATTCAAACTTTTCTTTCGATTACTCTCGTATTCCGCAAAGTACAAATACTCATTTTCTCTCCATTCCACTTGGCAAACCTCCTCACTTTGATGGAGAGGACTACGGATTTTGGAGTCACAAAATGCGTAGTCACTTGTTCTCTCTCCATCCAAGCATATGGGAGATAGTAGAGAGTGGAATGAAATTTGATAGTACTGATAGTCCCATGTTCATTAACGAGCAAATTCATAAAAATGCACAAGCTACTACTGTGTTGTTAGCCTCATTGTGCAGGGACGAGTACCATAAGGTGAGCGGCTTGGACAATGCCAAGCAAATATGGGACACCCTCAAGATCTCACATGAGGGGAACGACGTTACCATGCTCACCAAGATGGAATTGGTGGAAGGCGAACTCGGGAGATTCGCGACGATAAGAGGGGAGGAGCCAACCCAAACATACAACAGGCTCAAGACCCTCATCAACAAGATAAGGAGCTATGGAAGCACACGATGGACGGACCACGACGTCGTCCGCCTAATGCTAAGGTCCTTTACCGTTCTTGATCCACATCTTGTGAACAATATTCGTGAGAATCCTAGGTACACGAAGATGACGCCCGATGAGATCCTTGGAAAGTTCGTAAGTGGGCGGATGATGATCAAGGAGGCAAGATACGTGGACGACGCGTTGAACGGTCCAATCCATGAACCTCAACCCATTGCTCTCAAAGCAACGAGGAGCAAGGAGGCGCTACCTAGCAAGGTAGCACAAGTTGAGGCGGCCGGGCTCAATGATGAAGAGATGGCCCTCATCATCAAGCGCTTCAAGACGGCGCTTAAGGAACGCAAAGGACAGCCTTACAAGAACAAGACGAAGGGGAAGCGCTCATGCTTCAAATGTGGTAAGGTTGGTCATTTTATCACTAACTGTCCCGATAATGATAGTGACCAGGAACAAGGGAACAAGAGGGAAAAGAAGAAAGCTTACAAGAAGGCTAAGGGCGAGGCACACCTTGGAAAGGAGTGGGACTCGGATTGTTCGTCGTCCGACTCCGACAACGAAGGACTTGCCGCCACCGCCTTCAACAAATCGACCCTCTTCCCCAACGAGCGCCATACATGCCTCATGGCAAGGGAGAAGAAGGTATGTACTCGAAATACTACTTATGCTTCTTCAAGTGAGGACGAGTCTAGTGATGATGAAATAGATTATTCATGTTTATTCAAGGGACTAGATAGAACCAAGGTTGATAAAATTAATGAATTAATTGATGCCTTGAATGATAAGAATAAGTTATTAGAAAAGCAAGAGGATTTGTTATATGAAGAACATGATAAATTTGTAGAGGCACAAAAATCTCATGCTTTAGAAGTTAAAAGGAATGAGATGCTTTCTTGTGAACTATCTACTTGCCATGAGACAATTTCTAGCTTAAGGAGCATAAATGATAATTTGAATGCTAAGTTAGAAATAGCTAGTAAATCAACATCGTGTGTAGAAAATGTTGTAACTTGCACTAGGTGTAAAGATGTTAACATTGATGCTTGTAGTGAACACCTAGCTCGCATTTCTAAATTAAATGATGAAGTGGCTAGTCTTAATGCCCAACTTAAGACTAGCAAGAGTGATTTTGATAAACTAAAATTTGCTAGGGATGCCTACATGGTTGGTAGACACCCCTCAATTAAGGATGGGCTTGGCTTCAAGAGGGAAGCCAAGAACTTGACAAGCCATAAGGCACCCATCTCCATCAAGGAGAAAGGGAAGGCCCCTATGGCAAATAGTGTGCAAAAGAACCATGCTTTCTTATACAATGATAGGAAATATTCTAGGAATGTTCATTGCAATAATGTTGTTTCATATGCTATGACTGCTTCTAGTTCCCATGTTGTGCATGATAGAAATTTAGCGAGGAGAAATGTTATTAATCACATGCCTAGAAGAAATGTTGTTCATGTTTCTAGGAAAACAAGTAGTGAACCTTCTACAATTTATCATGCTTTAAATGCTTCCTTTGCCATTTGTAGAAAGGATAGGAAGATAGTTGCTAGAAAATTAGGGGCAAAATGCAAGGGAGACAAAACTTGCATTTGGGTCCCTAAGGATATTTGTACTAACCTTGTAGGACCCAACATGAGTTGGGTACCTAAGACCCAAGCCTAAATTTGCCTTGCAGGTTTATGCATCCGGGGGCTCTAGTTGGATTATCGACAGCGGATGCACAAACCACATGACGGGGGAAAAGAAGATGTTCTCTTCCTACGTCAAGAACAAGGATCCCCAAGATTCAATAATATTCGGTGATGGGAACCAAGGCAAGGTGAAAGGGTTAGGGAAGATTGCTATTTCATCTGAGCACTCTATTTCTAATGTGTTTTTAGTTGAGTCTCTTGGATATAATTTGTTATCTGTTAGTCAATTATGCAATATGGGATATAATTGTCTATTCACGAATGTAGATGTGTCTGTCTTTAGAAGAAGTGATGGTTCATTAGCTTTTAAGGGTGTATTAGACGGCAAACTTTATTTAGTTGATTTTGCAAAAGAGGAGGCCGGTCTAGATGCATGCTTAATTGCTAAGACTAGCATGGGCTGGCTGTGGCATCGCCGCTTAGCACATGTGGGGATGAAGAACCTTCACAAGCTTCTAAAGGGAGAACACGTGATAGGTCTAACCAATGTTACTTTCGAAAAAGATAGACCTTGTGCAGCTTGTCAAGCAGGTAAACAAGTGGGAGGAGCGCATCACAGCAAGAATGTGATAACCACATCAAGACCTCTGGAGCTGCTACATATGGACCTCTTTGGACCCGTCGCCTATCTAAGCATAGGAGAAAGTAAGTATGGACTAGTTATTGTTGATGACTTTTCCCGCTTCACTTGGGTATTCTTTTTGCAGGATAAATCTGAAACCCAAGGGACCCTCAAGCGCTTCCTAAGGAGAGCTCAAAACGAGTTTGAGCTCAAGGTGAAGAAGATAAGGAGCGACAATGGGTCCGAGTTCAAGAATCTTCAAGTGGAGGAGTACCTTGAGGAGGAAGGGATCAAGCACGAGTTCTCCGCTCCCTACACACCACAGCAAAATGGTGTGGTAGAGAGGAAGAACAGGATGCTTATAGACATGGCGAGGACGATGCTTGGAGAGTTCAAGAACCCCGAGCGCTTTTGGTCGGAAGTCGTGAACACGACTTGCCACGCCATCAACAGGGTCTACCTTCATCGCCTTCTCAAGAAGACGTCGTATGAGCTACTAACCGGTAACAAACCAAATGTTTCGTATTTTCGGGTTTTTGGGAGTAAATGCTACATTCTAGTGAAGAAGGGTAGGAATTCCAAATTTGCTCCCAAAGCCGTAGAAGGATTTTTATTAGGTTATGACTCAAATACAAAGGCGTATAGAGTCTTCAACAAATCATCGGGTTTGGTTGAAGTCTCTAGCGACATTGTATTTGATGAGACTAATGGCTCTCCAAGAGAGCAAGTTGTTGATTTTGATGATGTAGATGAAGAAGAAGTTCCAACAGCTGCAATACGCACCATGGCGATTGGAGATGTGCGGCCACAGGAACAAGATGACCAAGATCAACCTTCTTCCTCAACAATGGTGCGTCCCCCAACTCAAGATGATGAACAGGAGGCGTGTGATCAAGGGGAGCACAATATGATCATGTAATGGAGGAAGAAGCGCAACCGGCACCTCCAACCCAAGTTCGAGCGATGATTCAAAGGGATCATCCCGTCGACTAGATTTTGGGTGATATTAGCAAGAGAGTAACTACTCGATCTCGATTAGTTAATTTTTGTGAGCATTACTCTTTTGTCTCTTCTATTGAGCCTTTCAGGGTAGAAGAGGCCTTGCTAGATCCGGACTGGGTGTTGGCCATTAAAGAGGAGCTCAATAACTTCAAGAGAAATGAAGTTTGGACACTGGTGCCTCGTCCCAAGTAAAATGTTGTGGGAACCAAGTGGGTGTTTCGCAACAAACAAGACGAGCACGGGGTGGTGACAAGGAACAAGGCTAGACTTGTGGCAAAAGGTTATGCCCAAGTCGCAGGTTTGGACTTTGAGGAGACTTTTGCTCTTGTGGCTAGGCTAGAGTCCATTCGCATTTTGCTAGCATATGCCGCTCACCATTCTTTCAGGTTGTTCCAAATGGATGTGAAGAGCGCTTTCCTCAACGAGCTAATCAAGGAGGAGGTGTACGTGGAGCAACCCCCTGGCTTTGAGGATGAACGGTACCCCGACCACGTGTGTAAGCTCTCTAAGGCGCTCTATGGACTTAAGCAAGCCCCAAGAGCATGGTATGAATGCCAGAGAGACTTTTTAATTGTTAATGCTTTCAAGGTTGGGAAAGCCGATCCAACTCTTTTCACTAAGACTTGCGATGGTGATCTGTTTGTGTGCCAAATTTATGTGGATGACATAATATTTGGTTCTACTAACCAAAAGTCTTGTGAAGAGTTTAGCAGGGTGATGACTCAGAAATTCGAGATGTCGATGATGGGCGAGTTAAGCTACTTCCTTGGGTTCCAAGTGAAGCAACTCAAGGATGGGACCTTCATCTCTCAAACCAAGTACACGCAAGACTTGATCAAGCGGTTTGGGATGAAGGACGCCAAGCCCGCAAAGACTCCAATGGGAACCGACGGACACACCGACCTCAACAAAGGAGGTAAGTCCGTTGATCAAAAAGCATACCGGTCTATGATAGGGTCTTTACTTTATTTATGTGCTAGTAGACCGGACATTATGCTTAGCGTATGCATGTGTGCTAGATTTCAATCTGATCCTAAGGAGTGTCCCTTAGTGGCGGTGAAGCGAATCTTTAGATATTTAGTCGCTACGCCTTGCTTCTGGATCTGGTATCCAAAGGGGTCTACTTTTGACTTGATTGGATATTCAGACTCCGACTATGCTGGATGTAAGGTCGATAGGAAGAGTACATCAGGGACGTGCCAATTCTTAGGAAGGTCCCTGGTGTCATGGAATTCTAAGAAACAAACTTCTGTTGCCCTATCCACCGCTGAGGCCGAGTACATTGCCGCAGGACAGTGTTGCGCGCAACTACTTTGGATGAGGCAAACCCTCCGGGACTTTGGCTACAATCTGAGCAAAGTCCCACTCCTATGTGATAATGAGAGTGCTATCCGCATGGCGGAAAATCCTGTTGAACACAGCCACACAAAGCACATAGACATCCGGCATCAATTTTTGAGAGACCACCAGCAAAAGGGAGATATCGAAGTGTTTCATGTTAGCACCGAGAACCAGCTAGCCGATATCTTTACCAAGCCTCTAGATGAGAAGACCTTTTGCAGGCTGCGTAGTGAGCTCAATGTCTTAGATTCGCGGAACCTGGATTGAATTATAGCATACTTGTGTTTATGCCCTTGATCATGTTCCTTAATGCATTTTGTTGTTTATTTATGGTGCTCAAGTTGTACAAGCACTCCCCGGACCTCACAAGTCCTTTGCAAGTGATGCACAAATTTAGGGGGAGACGTGCTACAACTTGACCCTTTGAGACTAACTGTGTGCTTGAGTTTGCTTAATTTAGTCTCAAAGGAGGTTTGAAAGGGAAAAGGTGGACTTGGACCATGCAAGACTTCCACTGCACTCCGATGAAAGAGTAACTTTTTACCAAGTTCATCTTTGTACTCTTACTGCCTTTTTACTCTTAGTTGAAGATTTTGGTGAGGCAATGGGGTTAAAGGGCCAAAATTGATCCCGTTTTGGTGCTTGATGCCAAAGGGGGAGAAAATAAGGCCAAAGCAAGAAATGGATCAGCTACCACTTGAGAATTTTTGAAAGTAGAGTTAGAGTTGAGTTAGAGTTTTTGTTTGTCAAAATACTCTTGGTTGCCTCTTATTGTCAAAAATTGGTCTCTTGTGGGGCGAAGGTTTAATTATGGGAAAAGGGGGAGTTTTTGAACTCTTTGATCAATTTCTCTTGAAATATCTCTCTTTATGTTTCAACAAGTGTGTGACTTAGAAATTGAGGTTGATTTGCAAAAACAAACCAAGTGGTGGCAAAGAATGATCCATATATGTCAAATTTGAATCAAAACAATTTTGAGTTCTTATTTGAATTGATTTTGCACTTGTTCTATTTGCTTTATGTTGTGTTGGCATAAAACACCAAAAAGGGGGAGATTGAAAGGGAAATGTGCCTTTGGGCCATTTCTAAGTATTTTGGTTATTTAGTGTCCAACACAAGTGCCTAAGTGTTGATCTATGCAAAGTGGTGGACAAAGTGCAAATCAAGTCAAAAGGTATGTTTCTAGACTTAGTACATTGTTTTATGGACTGATGTATTGTGTCTAAGTGCTGGAAACAGGAGAAATCAAATTGGAAAAGAGATGGCTTTGTTCTGCCAAAGTCTGCTCAGTCTGGGTGCACCAGACTGTCCGGTGGTGCACCGGACAGTGTCCGGTGCGCCAGGCAGACTCAGACAAACTTGCTGCTCTCGGGAAGTAATTAACGGCGTACGACTAAAATTCACTGGACTATCCGGTGTACACCGGACTGTCCGGTGAGCCAACGGTCGGCCGGGCCAACGGTCGGCCGCGCGATCCGCGCGAGACACGTGGCCGAGCCAATGGTCGGAAGGGGGCACCGGACTGTCTGGTGTGCACCGGACAGTGTCCGGTGTGCCAACGGCTCTCAGGCGCCAACGGTCGGCTTCGCCACAGAAGGAAAGAAATCCGCACCGGACAGTGTCCGGTGGTGCACCGGACTGTCCGGTGCGCCAGGCGACAGAAGGTAAGATTTGCCTTCCTGGAATGCTCTCAACGGCTCCTAGCTGCCTTGGGGCTATAAAAGAGACCCCTAGGCGCATGGAGGAAGACACCAAGCAACCTTTGAGCATTGTTGATCATTCACACTTCACTCTTGCGCACTAGTTCGTCATTCTTAGTGATTTGGGCTCTGTTCTAGTGAGAACCTTGAGATATTGTCTTGAGCTCAAGTCTTGATCGTGGGTGTGCGTATTTGCTGTTGTTTTGTGTGTGTTGCTACCCTTCCTTACTCTTGTGCTTCATATTGATTCTTATTGTAAGGGCGAGAGACTCCAAGTTGTGGAGATTCCTCGCAAACGGGAAAAGAGCAAAGTGAAAAGAACACCGTGGTATTCAAGTTGATCATTGGATCACTTGAGAGGAGTTGAGTGCAACTCTCGTTCGTTGGGACGCCACAACGTGGAGTAGGCAAGTTTTGTACTTGACCGAACCACGGGATAAAATCCTCGTGTCTCTTGTGCTTGTCCTTATTGTGTCTATCGTGCTTCACAAGAGCTCTCCTCTCTACTCACTTGATTTCATTATACTAACTCTTAATCAAGTTTGTGGTGTTAAGTTTTAAGTTTTATAGGATCACCTATTCACCCTCCTCTAGGTGCTCTCAGCCAACCCAGAGAAAATCACGGCCATCACCAACATGGGGCCTATCAAGGACTTGAAAGGAGTGCAGAGGGTCATGGGATGCCTTGCGGCTCTGAGCCGCTTCATCTCGTGCCTCGGGGAAATGGCCTACCCCTATACCGCCTCTTAAGGAAGACCGAGCGCTTCACTTGGACCCCCGAGGCCGAGGAAGCCCTCGAGAACTTAAAGGCGCTCCTTACAAGCGTGCCCATCTTGGTGCCCCCCGCTGCCAGAGAAGCCCTCTTGATCTACGTAGCCGCAACCACTCAGGTGGTCAGCGCCGCGATCGTGGTCGAGAGACGAGAAGAAGGGCATGCATTGCTCGTCCAGAGGCTGGTCTACTTCATTAGTGAAGTACTGTCCAAGACCAAAATCCGCTACCCACAAATTCAGAAGCTACTAAATGCGGTAATTCTGACGCGGCGAAAGTTGTGTGTAACGCCCACTTTGTAAGAAAGGCTAAAAAGAGAAAGTATATTACTCTATATCTATATGTGTTGTCTATATTTATCATTTCATGAGAACATCACATGAAAACAAATAATTAATAAGAATGTATACCACTAAAATTGTGCATCATGCTGGAGTTTAATTGTTTGTGCATTTAATAATAAAGAAAATATCAATAAGGTTACATTAATGATGTAAATGAAGGATTAAAACCTAATTCAAATCTTAGAATTTGGAAATAAAAATGTAAAGAAAGAAATATTATTCAATATAAAATAATATTAAAAGTGAATAACTTTACCACATGATGGTGAGAATAAATTGCATAGTTAACATGAACTTGAATTTGCACTTAAGTGGAATTCAAATTTGAGATTTAAATTTGAAAAAAATTAGAGAAGAGAATAGAAAATAAAAAAAAGAGAAGAAACCTTACTTGGGCCGACTGTACCAAATTCGGCCCACCTTCACCGCGCCAGCCCACACGCTCCCGCGCTGGTCATGTGATGGCTCGCTGTCAACTGGGGCCGCCGGTCGGTCTTCGGCGCCGACAGGTGGGACCCGCCTGTCGGGGTTTCCCCCTTTCCTCGCGGGTTCTGTTGCAACAGGAAGTCACGCGCGGTCGCTGACAACCCGACCCCCCGTGTCAGCCGTTCCTCTTCGCCTTAACTGACCGCGCGGGGTACTCGTCGCCGTGGCCGTGAATCGCGGGCGACCTCCTTCCAGCCCGAGCCGGGTCCACGGAGGATAAGTAGGCGAACTCCCCTGCTCCTTCCTTCCCTCCTCATCCGCTTGCGCCGCCGTGAATCGCACAGAGAGGGGGGAAAATTCGAGTGAGGTTGAGTGCCGCCGCGGGCTAGGAGTGAGGGCCGGTCGGCAAACCTCGTGCTCCCCGTTGCCGCTGCCCTAACGTCGTGTCTAGAAGTCTCCACGGACCGCGAGGAAGGTGTCGGTGGCCTCGACGTGCACGATTGGTCGACGGAGCCCCCGGGATTCCTCACCGTCGTGTGCCATCTCCGCCGCGCCGTGGTCAGGGGCGTTCGGCCTCCAACTGTTGGTATGAACCCCCATCCCATGTTCGCCGTCGTGTCAATTTTGTTCCGCGAGTATCAGATGCCGGGATGGTGCACCGTAGGGTAGGAATCGGGTTCTCCGGCGATGTGCCGCCGCGTCCGTCGCGGGCGCCGCCGTTCGCTCGGCCGTGAGGTAGGGGAAGATCCTGGTCCGTTGATGCAATGATGTACGGCTATGATTAGATATGAGAGTGTGAGGTTTTCAACCGTTGGATCTTTCACCGACGGTGTTGATTAGTTTATGCGTACCGATTCGGGAAGTGTAACGGTGGCCGTCCGATCGGGATCGGGCGCGTCTGGGGCGTGATCCCCTGTTTTAAATCGGGACCCTAGATCTTGATTCGTGCGGCTATGAGGGCATACCGGTTCGGGGCCGCTGGGATCTAATCTGTAGCGTCCAATGGTGATCGTGCGGCCGAGATTAGAAGATACCCCTTCGCGGGTCAGAGTTATAAAAGAACCCCTCACTTTTTAGCAAATCAACCCGCCATCCACGTGAACTGTGCTCTGTGTCTGCGGGGTTTTACTCCGAAGCCCCTGCGCTTTACAGAAATCGAGGCCCAGTCCAGAGATCATTTAATTTGAATAAATGAAATAGAAAATGGATTTTCAATATGAAAATAATTACTAGAACTTCAATAATTCATAGAAAATTCATATAAACTCCAAATTGAGCCATTCCAGTTCCTAAAATTTTATAATATTATTATCTATCATCTAGAGCCTCTGTTATGTCATGAAAACAGTAAGGAATTTATTTACCACTTAATCCTATTTAAAGCACATAAAACCTTTGAAAATGCATAACTTAAAATCTATAACTCAGAAAATTATGATTCCTGTTCCTAGAATTTTATTTTATTATGTAGAATATCTCTGTGTATTTTGTTTACATGCTTGGTGTAATGTTAATTTTCCCTGTATCCTGTGCTTGTTTGTATTGTGGCGAGTAGAAGAGCCCGTGACCGAGGATCCTGGTGAGCAGCAGGTTGAAGTAGCTGAGCAGGAGCTCATTAAAGGCAAGTTGTGCCCTTGATCACTTACTTTCCCAGCCATGTTCTTATTAATTTTAATGATCTGCATAGGATAATTTTGATGGGAGCCTTTATGTTACCCCAGTTTTGATTACCTCTATACCTTGTTCACCCCTGAAATATTTTTGGGTAGTACTTGCTATTGCTTTATGTGGATTGGGTATGGAGATACACTATTCATGATTATTCTGTTATTAACTTGTTATTATTATTGTTCATGTTAAGATCATTAAATTAATGGGAACATGGAGCGACCACCCGGGAAAACAGTGCTACCACAAGGGTATAATGGGACGCCCTTGGCTGACTAATTAGGAAAGCTAGTGGAAGACTACCTTACCTGAAAGGGGCAAGGGCAGTAGGGGAGAGGTCAGTGCGGGGAGGTCCCTGGTTGATTTTGCTGCGATGGCGGTCAGCCAGGAACCCTGTACTGGATCTTCCTATAAACTGTAGCGGGTTTTCGGAAGCTAGTGGAACTTTGTAAAGGCCTCGTAGTGGATCCCTAGCCATTCACCTCGGTAGTGTCTAAGGGCCTTGCAAACCCAGGCGACATGGGATACACGACTTGTGGGTAAAGATGCGCAACCTCTGCAGAGTGTAAAACTAGTATACTAGCCGTGCTCACGGTCAAGAGCGGCTCGGACCCTCACATGATTAAATATGGAACTTAAATTCAATTTGACATTTGCATCGCATTTGGGATTATTTTACTATTACTGTTCTTTATTATTATTAAGGTTTGGTATTTACTTACACTTAGTAATTGCTAATAAAATTTTGACCAACTTATAAAAGCAATGCTTAGCCTCAGCCTTTATTCCATTGATCAGCCTTACACTTCATGAACTCCCACCTTTGGTGAGTTCATGTCACATTATTCCCCACAACTTGTTGAGCGATGAGCGTATGTGAGCTCACTCTTGCTGTCTCACACCCCCCCCACAGGAGAAGAACAGGTGGTCGAAGAGGAGCCGCCTAACACTGAGGAGTTCGATCTGATCTAGATGGCGTTTCTCAGTCGACATTGGCGCCAACGATCCTTAGTTCGTTTTATATTTATCTTTATTTTGTAATAAGTCTTCCGCTATGTAATAAATACTCTGATGTTTTGTGACATTTATCTCTATACACTCTGTTATTATATATGTTGTCTTCTTGGCGCATGTATGAGATGCACCCGGCTTTGTTCCTTAAAACCGGGTGTTACAGAAGTGGTATCAGAGGAAATGTTGACTGTAGGACGAAGCCTAGATAGAAATGGACAAAACCCTTATCTACTTATCTTACTCTGATTCATTCCATACTTACCTTATCTTGATCCTATCTCACCTTCTACTGTTCTACTCTGATCATTCTTACCTTTTCTACTCTGAGACAAGATGGATTTCAAACCTTGGAATCCCTACCCCTATGACATTCTTAAGAGTTAGGGAACCCGAAACAAAAGTTAAAACTATTTTCTTAAAAAAAATGTTGGTTGATTGTGCTGATGCTAAATGTCTGATTTGCTTCTTTGATTGATTGAATTATTATAGATGGACATCTTAGCATGTACCAACATAAGGTATTGAATTAGCTATAGTAGGTGAAATATTAATCTGCTTAGCTAATAAATCCCCCAAAGTAACACGATTGTAATTACTGCCTTGTCTACTGCTCTTTCTTACCATATGTATCTAACTCAGATGGTCAATACCAGGAGGGGTGGTGGAATTGATTTGCCTCCTAACCGACACACTCGAAGAATTTATAGACAACCTCAGCCGCAGCCTGCAGAGATGAATCCTCCTAATCCTCCACCAGGCGGAGTTGACCCGCTGGTTGCTGCTCAGATGGCGGTGATGCAGCAAATGGCGGACACTATGGCTGATATGCGTGCCCAGATGCAGCAAGAACGCCAGGAAATGCGTCAGGAAAGAGAAGATATACGCCAGGAGTTGCGCCAGGAGAGAGATGAGATACGCCAAGAAAGGAGGGCGCAACAACAGCAACTGCAGCAACAAATGCAACAGCAGCAACAACAGCAACAAGTGCCACTGCCTCCACCACCACCACCGGTTCCACCTCGTGATAAGCACCGGGAGTTTATGAGTCATAAGCCACCTACATTCGCTAGCTCACCTGATCCACTGGACGCGGATGATTGGCTGAAGTCAATTGAGAAGATGCTGAATATTGCACAATGCACTGATCGGGAGAAGGTCTTATATGCTTCTGGACGTCTGACTGGTCCTGCTGCTGACTGGTGGGATTCTTATACTGCTGCCCATGATGCTGCAGATACTATTACCTGGGCAGAGTTCAGTACGCAGTTCAGGAACTACCATATTCCAGCTGGGATGATAAAGATCAAGAAGAAGGAATTTCTGTCGCTGAAGCAAGGAAGTATGTCAGTCAGCGAGTACAGAGATAAATTTATTCAGCTGTCGAGATATGCTCCAGAGGAAGTTGCTGAGGATGAGAGAAAGCAGGAGCATTTTATTGAAGGACTTAATGGACCGCTGCAGTATGCTCTAGTGGCACACACTTTTCCATCATTTCAGAGGCTACTGGATAAGGCTCTTGCTATTGAACACAAGCGTGTTCAACTGGGTGATTTGAAGAGGAAGGCTATCTCACAGGGACAGGGTAGCAGCAGTGTTCGTCCTCGCTACAGTTCGCCACAGGGTACACCGACTCGACCCGGAGGACCACGCCCAGTTCAGCAATCACCACTGAGGACTCCACCTCCTCGACAGGCTACTCCCACGGGCACCCCGACAAAGTTTGCAGGACAGAGTCCGGGCACTCAATGTTTCAAGTGTGGGAAGATTGGTCATTATGCAAATGTCTGCCCACAGAGGATTGCTACTACTCCAGCTCAGAACAAGCAACAGACCCCTGGCAAGGGATATTCTATAGCCAGGGTGAATCAAGTCAGCGTTGATGATACTCCTGATGGTGGGGACCTCGTAATTGGTATGTTTTATGTTAATACAATTCCTGCAACCATATTATTTGATTCTGGTGCTACACATTCATTCATGTCTGCTAGATATGCCAACACAAACGAAATACCACTGCTAAATATGAGAAAACCCCTGATAGTAATTACACCTAAAGGGCCTGTTGAGGCGAATCAAATGACACGTAGATTGACATTAACCATTATGGGTAGAGATTTTGGAGCTACTGCTATAATATTAGAGTCAAGCAGTATAGATCTGATCCTTGGTATGTCGTGGCTAAGAAAGGCAAAGGCCGTTATAGCATGTGGTAGAGGTACCATAGAACTTACTACCACTAAAGGAGAAAGATTTCAAGTTAATATTGCAGTAACCTCCTCATCCATGCGTGCAATGTTCTTTATGCCTGAGGAGTTTGTTGGTGATAACATCCGGGTGGTTAGAGATTTTCCGGATGTCTTTCCAGAGGAGTTACCAGGGATGCCACCTGATAGAGAAGTTGAGTTTGTTATTGATCTCTTGCCTGGAACCGCCCCTATTTCTAAACGGCCATATAGAATGTCTGTAGAGGAGTTGAAGGAACTGAAGAAGCAGTTGACGGAGTTACAAGAGGCCGGTTACATTCGTCCGAGTTCCTCACCTTGGGGAGCACCGGTCTTGTTTGTACAGAAGAAGGATGGATCGCAACGGATGTGTGTGGATTATAGATCTCTTAATGATGTTACAGTGAAGAACAAGTATCCATTGCCCCGTATTGAGGATTTATTTGATCAGATGAGAGGTGCAAGAGTATTTTCGAAGATTGATCTCCGATCGGGTTACCATCAGATGAGGATTAGACCATCGGATATTCCCAAGACGGCTTTCTCGACTCGATATGGATTATATGAGTTTACTGTTATGTCGTTTGGATTAACCAATGCACCAGCTTATTTTATGAACTTGATGAACAAAGTGTTTATGGAGTATTTGGACAGATTCGTCGTGGTATTCATCGACGATATTCTCATTTATTCTCAGAGTGATAATGATCATGAGGAACATCTGAGGTTGGTGCTACAGAAGTTACGAGATAATCAACTCTATGCTAAGTTCAGCAAGTGCGAGTTTTGGATTGACAGGGTGTCATTCCTTGGTCATATTATTTCTAATGGAGGAATAGCTGTGGATCCTGCTAAAGTAAAGGAGATAATGGAGTGGAGAGTGCCCACTACAGTTACGGAGATTCGGAGTTTCTTGGGACTCGCAGGATATTATCGGAGATTTATTGAAGGATTTTCTAAGATTGCTAAGCCCATGACATCGCTTTTGGAGAAAGGAAGAGAATTTAAGTGGGATGAGAAATGCCAAGAGAGTTTTGATCAATTGAAGGAGAGATTGATGTCACCTCCAGTATTGATTATGCCAGATCTGCAGAAGGGATTTGACATTTACTGTGATGCATGTGGCCAAGGACTTGGATGTGTGCTCATGCAAGAAGGACATGTGATTGCCTATGCATCTCGTCAGTTGCGGAAGCATGAATTGAACTACCCCACCCATGACTTAGAGTTGGCTGCCGTTGTGCATGCACTTAAGATTTGGAGACACTACATTATGGGAACTAAGTGCCAAGTATACACGGACCATAAGAGTTTGAAGTATATATTCACTCAGAAGGATCTCAACCTGAGGCAACGCCGTTGGTTGGAGCTCATTAAGGATTATGACTTGGAGATTCACTATCACCCAGGCAAGGCGAATTTGGTTGCAGATGCCTTGAGTCGGAAGGAGCATGTTCACTCCGCTTTCGTTGTCCAGCTACCTGATGAATTAGCAAAGGATTTTGAGAGGCTCAACCTGGGAATTGTTACACATACGGAAGGAGTTACTATTGAATTGGAACCTACCTTGGAGCAAGAAATTCGTAAAGGTCAGGTTGGTGATGCTAAGATTCAAGAAATCAAGGATCTTATTACTGAAGGTAGAGGCCCGGAGTTCACAGAGGATGAGCAAGGCACGATATGGTTCAAGAATCGGATCTGTGTTCCCGATATTGATAGTCTTTGGGAAACCATATTGAAGGAGGCACATGACTCAGTTTACTCTATTCATCCTGGGAGTACTAAGATGTATCAGGATTTGAAGCAAAAGTATTGGTGGTATGGACTAAAGAGAGATGTGGCTGCACATGTGGCTATGTGCGATGTATGCCAAAGAGTTAAAGCTGAACACCAGAGGCCAGCCGGGCTATTGCACCCACTAAAGGTACCTGAGTGGAAATGGGAAGAGATTGGCATGGATTTCATTGTTGGATTACCCCGCACGTCTGCTGGATATGATTCTATATGGGTGATTGTGGACAGGCTAACCAAGGTAGCCCACTTTATTCCAGTAAAGACCACGTATTCAGGAGCCAAGTTAGCAGAGTTGTACATGGCACGGATTGTCTGCCTACATGGTGTGCCAAAGAAGATTGTGTCAGACCGGGGACCACAGTTTACCTCTCGATATTGGAAGAAGTTGCACGAGTCATTGGATACGAGATTGAATTTTAGTTCGGCTTACCATCCACAGACTGATGGGCAGACTGAGAGGACTAACCAAGTACTGGAAGATATGTTAAGAGCTTGTGCTCTTAAGCATGGTGGTAGTTGGGATAAGAGTTTGCCGTATGCGGAGTTCTCATATAATAATAGCTACCAGGCCAGCTTGAAGATGTCACCGTTTGAGGCTTTGTATGGCAGAAAGTGCAGGACTCCCTTGTATTGGAATCAAACTGGTGAAAGGCAGTTGTTTGGACCTGAGATTATACAAGAAGCAGAGGAACAAGTTCAGCAAATAAGGGAGAATTTGAGAACTGCACAATCCAGGCAGAAAAGTTATGCTGATACCCGGAGGAGATTACTTGAGTTTAAGGAGGGTGATTATGTCTATTTGAAGGTGTCACCGCTCCGGGGCATGAGAAGGTTTAAAGTCAAAGGAAAATTGTCCCCTCGCTTTATTGGACCCTTCTTAATCTTAAAGCGAGTGGGAGAAGTTGCATATCAATTGGAGTTACCGGATCATCTTGCGGATGTTCATGATGTATTTCATGTATCTCAACTGAAGAAATGTCTCCGTGTCCCTGAGGAACAGTTACCCATGGAAGAGCTTAGTGTTCAAGGTGATTTGACTTACACGGAGTACCCGATCAAGATTTTGGATACTTTGACTCGAGTTACGAGAAATAAGGTGATAAAGATGTGTAAAGTGCAATGGAGTCACCACGCTGAAGATGAAGCAACTTGGGAAAGAGAAGAAGAGCTTCGCATAGATTTTCCCCATCTTTTCCCTCGTTCCTCCTAAATCTCGAGGACGAGATTATTTTTAAGGGGGGTAGGATTTGTAACGCCCACTTTGTAAGAAAGGCTAAAAAGAGAAAGTATATTACTCTATATCTATATGTGTTGTCTATATTTATCATTTCATGAGAACATCACATGAAAACAAATAATTAATAAGAATGTATACCACTAAAATTGTGCATCATGCTGGAGTTTAATTGTTTGTGCATTTAATAATAAAGAAAATATCAATAAGGTTACATTAATGATGTAAATGAAGGATTAAAACCTAATTCAAATCTTAGAATTTGGAAATAAAAATGTAAAGAAAGAAATATTATTCAATATAAAATAATATTAAAAGTGAATAACTTTACCACATGATGGTGAGAATAAATTGCATAGTTAACATGAACTTGAATTTGCACTTAAGTGGAATTCAAATTTGAGATTTAAATTTGAAAAAAATTAGAGAAGAGAATAGAAAATAAAAAAAAGAGAAGAAACCTTACTTGGGCCGACTGTACCAAATTCGGCCCACCTTCACCGCGCCAGCCCACACGCTCCCGCGCTGGTCATGTGATGGCTCGCTGTCAACTGGGGCCGCCGGTCGGTCTTCGGCGCCGACAGGTGGGACCCGCCTGTCGGGGTTTCCCCCTTTCCTCGCGGGTTCTGTTGCAACAGGAAGTCACGCGCGGTCGCTGACAACCCGACCCCCCGTGTCAGCCGTTCCTCTTCGCCTTAACTGACCGCGCGGGGTACTCGTCGCCGTGGCCGTGAATCGCGGGCGACCTCCTTCCAGCCCGAGCCGGGTCCACGGAGGATAAGTAGGCGAACTCCCCTGCTCCTTCCTTCCCTCCTCATCCGCTTGCGCCGCCGTGAATCGCACAGAGAGGGGGGAAAATTCGAGTGAGGTTGAGTGCCGCCGCGGGCTAGGAGTGAGGGCCGGTCGGCAAACCTCGTGCTCCCCGTTGCCGCTGCCCTAACGTCGTGTCTAGAAGTCTCCACGGACCGCGAGGAAGGTGTCGGTGGCCTCGACGTGCACGATTGGTCGACGGAGCCCCCGGGATTCCTCACCGTCGTGTGCCATCTCCGCCGCGCCGTGGTCAGGGGCGTTCGGCCTCCAACTGTTGGTATGAACCCCCATCCCATGTTCGCCGTCGTGTCAATTTTGTTCCGCGAGTATCAGATGCTGGGATGGTGCACCGTAGGGTAGGAATCGGGTTCTCCGGCGATGTGCCGCCGCGTCCGTCGCGGGCGCCGCCGTTCGCTCGGCCGTGAGGTAGGGGAAGATCCTGGTCTGTTGATGCAATGATGTACGGCTATGATTAGATATGAGAGTGTGAGGTTTTCAACCGTTGGATCTTTCACCGACGGTGTTGATTAGTTTATGCGTACCGATTCGGGAAGTGTAACGGTGGCCGTCCGATCGGGATCGGGCGCGTCTGGGGCGTGATCCCCTGTTTTAAATCGGGACCCTAGATCTTGATTCGTGCGGCTATGAGGGCATACCGGTTCGGGGCCGCTGGGATCTAATCTGTAGCGTCCAATGGTGATCGTGCGGCCGAGATTAGAAGATACCCCTTCGCGGGTCAGAGTTATAAAAGAACCCCTCACTTTTTAGCAAATCAACCCGCCATCCACGTGAACTGTGCTCTGTGTCTGCGGGGTTTTACTCCGAAGCCCCTGCGCTTTACAGAAATCGAGGCCCAGTCCAGAGATCATTTAATTTGAATAAATGAAATAGAAAATGGATTTTCAATATGAAAATAATTACTAGAACTTCAATAATTCATAGAAAATTCATATAAACTCCAAATTGAGCCATTCCAGTTCCTAAAATTTTATAATATTATTATCTATCATCTAGAGCCTCTGTTATGTCATGAAAACAGTAAGGAATTTATTTACCACTTAATCCTATTTAAAGCACATAAAACCTTTGAAAATGCATAACTTAAAATCTATAACTCAGAAAATTATGATTCCTGTTCCTAGAATTTTATTTTATTATGTAGAATATCTCTGTGTATTTTGTTTACATGCTTGGTGTAATGTTAATTTTCCCTGTATCCTGTGCTTGTTTGTATTGTGGCGAGTAGAAGAGCCCGTGACCGAGGATCCTGGTGAGCAGCAGGTTGAAGTAGCTGAGCAGGAGCTCATTGAAGGCAAGTTGTGCCCTTGATCACTTACTTTCCCAGCCATGTTCTTATTAATTTTAATGATCTGCATAGGATAATTTTGATGGGAGCCTTTATGTTACCCCAGTTTTGATTACCTCTATACCTTGTTCACCCCTGAAATATTTTTGGGTAGTACTTGCTATTGCTTTATGTGGATTGGGTATGGAGATACACTATTCATGATTATTCTGTTATTAACTTGTTATTATTATTGTTCATGTTAAGATCATTAAATTAATGGGAACATGGAGCGACCACCCGGGAAAACAGTGCTACCACAAGGGTATAATGGGACGCCCTTGGCTGACTAATTAGGAAAGCTAGTGGAAGACTACCTTACCTGAAAGGGGCAAGGGCAGTAGGGGAGAGGTCAGTGCGGGGAGGTCCCTGGTTGATTTTGCTGCGATGGCGGTCAGCCAGGAACCCTGTACTGGATCTTCCTATAAACTGTAGCGGGTTTTCGGAAGCTAGTGGAACTTTGTAAAGGCCTCGTAGTGGATCCCTAGCCATTCACCTCGGTAGTGTCTAAGGGCCTTGCAAACCCAGGCGACATGGGATACACGACTTGTGGGTAAAGATGCGCAACCTCTGCAGAGTGTAAAACTAGTATACTAGCCGTGCTCACGGTCAAGAGCGGCTCGGACCCTCACATGATTAAATATGGAACTTAAATTCAATTTGACATTTGCATCGCATTTGGGATTATTTTACTATTACTGTTCTTTATTATTATTAAGGTTTGGTATTTACTTACACTTAGTAATTGCTAATAAAATTTTGACCAACTTATAAAAGCAATGCTTAGCCTCAGCCTTTATTCCATTGATCAGCCTTACACTTCATGAACTCCCACCTTTGGTGAGTTCATGTCACATTATTCCCCACAACTTGTTGAGCGATGAGCGTATGTGAGCTCACTCTTGCTGTCTCACACCCCCCCCACAGGAGAAGAACAGGTGGTCGAAGAGGAGCCGCCTAACACTGAGGAGTTCGATCTGATCTAGATGGCGTTTCTCAGTCGACATTGGCGCCAACGATCCTTAGTTCGTTTTATATTTATCTTTATTTTGTAATAAGTCTTCCGCTATGTAATAAATACTCTGATGTTTTGTGACATTTATCTCTATACACTCTGTTATTATATATGTTGTCTTCTTGGCGCATGTATGAGATGCACCCGGCTTTGTTCCTTAAAACCGGGTGTTACAGAAGTGGTATCAGAGGAAATGTTGACTGTAGGACGAAGCCTAGATAGAAATGGACAAAACCCTTATCTACTTATCTTACTCTGATTCATTCCATACTTACCTTATCTTGATCCTATCTCACCTTCTACTGTTCTACTCTGATCATTCTTACCTTTTCTACTCTGAGACAAGATGGATTTCAAACCTTGGAATCCCTACCCCTATGACATTCTTAAGAGTTAGGGAACCCGAAACAAAAGTTAAAACTATTTTCTTAAAAAAAATGTTGGTTGATTGTGCTGATGCTAAATGTCTGATTTGCTTCTTTGATTGATTGAATTATTATAGATGGACATCTTAGCATGTACCAACATAAGGTATTGAATTAGCTATAGTAGGTGAAATATTAATCTGCTTAGCTAATAAATCCCCCAAAGTAACACGATTGTAATTACTGCCTTGTCTACTGCTCTTTCTTACCATATGTATCTAACTCAGATGGTCAATACCAGGAGGGGTGGTGGAATTGATTTGCCTCCTAACCGACACACTCGAAGAATTTATAGACAACCTCAGCCGCAGCCTGCAGAGATGAATCCTCCTAATCCTCCACCAGGCGGAGTTGACCCGCTGGTTGCTGCTCAGATGGCGGTGATGCAGCAAATGGCGGACACTATGGCTGATATGCGTGCCCAGATGCAGCAAGAACGCCAGGAAATGCGTCAGGAAAGAGAAGATATACGCCAGGAGTTGCGCCAGGAGAGAGATGAGATACGCCAAGAAAGGAGGGCGCAACAACAGCAACTGCAGCAACAAATGCAACAGCAGCAACAACAGCAACAAGTGCCACTGCCTCCACCACCACCACCGGTTCCACCTCGTGATAAGCACCGGGAGTTTATGAGTCATAAGCCACCTACATTCGCTAGCTCACCTGATCCACTGGACGCGGATGATTGGCTGAAGTCAATTGAGAAGATGCTGAATATTGCACAATGCACTGATCGGGAGAAGGTCTTATATGCTTCTGGACGTCTGACTGGTCCTGCTGCTGACTGGTGGGATTCTTATACTGCTGCCCATGATGCTGCGGATACTATTACCTGGGCAGAGTTCAGTACGCAGTTCAGGAACTACCATATTCCAGCTGGGATGATAAAGATCAAGAAGAAGGAATTTCTGTCGCTGAAGCAAGGAAGTATGTCAGTCAGCGAGTACAGAGATAAATTTATTCAGCTGTCGAGATATGCTCCAGAGGAAGTTGCTGAGGATGAGAGAAAGCAGGAGCATTTTATTGAAGGACTTAATGGACCGCTGCAGTATGCTCTAGTGGCACACACTTTTCCATCATTTCAGAGGCTACTGGATAAGGCTCTTGCTATTGAACACAAGCGTGTTCAACTGGGTGATTTGAAGAGGAAGGCTATCTCACAGGGACAGGGTAGCAGCAGTGTTCGTCCTCGCTACAGTTCGCCACAGGGTACACCGACTCGACCCGGAGGACCACGCCCAGTTCAGCAATCACCACTGAGGACTCCACCTCCTCGACAGGCTACTCCCACGGGCACCCCGACAAAGTTTGCAGGACAGAGTCCGGGCACTCAATGTTTCAAGTGTGGGAAGATTGGTCATTATGCAAATGTCTGCCCACAGAGGATTGCTACTACTCCAGCTCAGAACAAGCAACAGACCCCTGGCAAGGGATATTCTATAGCCAGGGTGAATCAAGTCAGCGTTGATGATACTCCTGATGGTGGGGACCTCGTAATTGGTATGTTTTATGTTAATACAATTCCTGCAACCATATTATTTGATTCTGGTGCTACACATTCATTCATGTCTGCTAGATATGCCAACACAAACGAAATACCACTGCTAAATATGAGAAAACCCCTGATAGTAATTACACCTAAAGGGCCTGTTGAGGCGAATCAAATGACACGTAGATTGACATTAACCATTATGGGTAGAGATTTTGGAGCTACTGCTATAATATTAGAGTCAAGCAGTATAGATCTGATCCTTGGTATGTCGTGGCTAAGAAAGGCAAAGGCCGTTATAGCATGTGGTAGAGGTACCATAGAACTTACTACCACTAAAGGAGAAAGATTTCAAGTTAATATTGCAGTAACCTCCTCATCCATGCGTGCAATGTTCTTTATGCCTGAGGAGTTTGTTGGTGATAACATCCGGGTGGTTAGAGATTTTCCGGATGTCTTTCCAGAGGAGTTACCAGGGATGCCACCTGATAGAGAAGTTGAGTTTGTTATTGATCTCTTGCCTGGAACCGCCCCTATTTCTAAACGGCCATATAGAATGTCTGTAGAGGAGTTGAAGGAACTGAAGAAGCAGTTGACGGAGTTACAAGAGGCCGGTTACATTCGTCCGAGTTCCTCACCTTGGGGAGCACCGGTCTTGTTTGTACAGAAGAAGGATGGATCGCAACGGATGTGTGTGGATTATAGATCTCTTAATGATGTTACAGTGAAGAACAAGTATCCATTGCCCCGTATTGAGGATTTATTTGATCAGATGAGAGGTGCAAGAGTATTTTCGAAGATTGATCTCCGATCGGGTTACCATCAGATGAGGATTAGACCATCGGATATTCCCAAGACGGCTTTCTCGACTCGATATGGATTATATGAGTTTACTGTTATGTCGTTTGGATTAACCAATGCACCAGCTTATTTTATGAACTTGATGAACAAAGTGTTTATGGAGTATTTGGACAGATTCGTCGTGGTATTCATCGACGATATTCTCATTTATTCTCAGAGTGATAATGATCATGAGGAACATCTGAGGTTGGTGCTACAGAAGTTACGAGATAATCAACTCTATGCTAAGTTCAGCAAGTGCGAGTTTTGGATTGACAGGGTGCCATTCCTTGGTCATATTATTTCTAATGGAGGAATAGCTGTGGATCCTGCTAAAGTAAAGGAGATAATGGAGTGGAGAGTGCCCACTACAGTTACGGAGATTCGGAGTTTCTTGGGACTCGCAGGATATTATCGGAGATTTATTGAAGGATTTTCTAAGATTGCTAAGCCCATGACATCGCTTTTGGAGAAAGGAAGAGAATTTAAGTGGGATGAGAAATGCCAAGAGAGTTTTGATCAATTGAAGGAGAGATTGATGTCACCTCCAGTATTGATTATGCCAGATCTGCAGAAGGGATTTGACATTTACTGTGATGCATGTGGCCAAGGACTTGGATGTGTGCTCATGCAAGAAGGACATGTGATTGCCTATGCATCTCGTCAGTTGCGGAAGCATGAATTGAACTACCCCACCCATGACTTAGAGTTGGCTGCCGTTGTGCATGCACTTAAGATTTGGAGACACTACATTATGGGAACTAAGTGCCAAGTATACACGGACCATAAGAGTTTGAAGTATATATTCACTCAGAAGGATCTCAACCTGAGGCAACGCCGTTGGTTGGAGCTCATTAAGGATTATGACTTGGAGATTCACTATCACCCAGGCAAGGCGAATTTGGTTGCAGATGCCTTGAGTCGGAAGGAGCATGTTCACTCCGCTTTCGTTGTCCAGCTACCTGATGAATTAGCAAAGGATTTTGAGAGGCTCAACCTGGGAATTGTTACACATACGGAAGGAGTTACTATTGAATTGGAACCTACCTTGGAGCAAGAAATTCGTAAAGGTCAGGTTGGTGATGCTAAGATTCAAGAAATCAAGGATCTTATTACTGAAGGTAGAGGCCCGGAGTTCACAGAGGATGAGCAAGGCACGATATGGTTCAAGAATCGGATCTGTGTTCCCGATATTGATAGTCTTCGGGAAACCATATTGAAGGAGGCACATGACTCAGTTTACTCTATTCATCCTGGGAGTACTAAGATGTATCAGGATTTGAAGCAAAAGTATTGGTGGTATGGACTAAAGAGAGATGTGGCTGCACATGTGGCTATGTGCGATGTATGCCAAAGAGTTAAAGCTGAACACCAGAGGCCAGCCGGGCTATTGCACCCACTAAAGGTACCTGAGTGGAAATGGGAAGAGATTGGCATGGATTTCATTGTTGGATTACCCCGCACGTCTGCTGGATATGATTCTATATGGGTGATTGTGGACAGGCTAACCAAGGTAGCCCACTTTATTCCAGTAAAGACCACGTATTCAGGAGCCAAGTTAGCAGAGTTGTACATGGCACGGATTGTCTGCCTACATGGTGTGCCAAAGAAGATTGTGTCAGACCGGGGACCACAGTTTACCTCTCGATATTGGAAGAAGTTGCACGAGTCATTGGATACGAGATTGAATTTTAGTTCGGCTTACCATCCACAGACTGATGGGCAGACTGAGAGGACTAACCAAGTACTGGAAGATATGTTAAGAGCTTGTGCTCTTAAGCATGGTGGTAGTTGGGATAAGAGTTTGCCGTATGCGGAGTTCTCATATAATAATAGCTACCAGGCCAGCTTGAAGATGTCACCGTTTGAGGCTTTGTATGGCAGAAAGTGCAGGACTCCCTTGTATTGGAATCAAACTGGTGAAAGGCAGTTGTTTGGACCTGAGATTATACAAGAAGCAGAGGAACAAGTTCAGCAAATAAGGGAGAATTTGAGAACTGCACAATCCAGGCAGAAAAGTTATGCTGATACCCGGAGGAGATTACTTGAGTTTAAGGAGGGTGATTATGTCTATTTGAAGGTGTCACCGCTCCGGGGCATGAGAAGGTTTAAAGTCAAAGGAAAATTGTCCCCTCGCTTTATTGGACCCTTCTTAATCTTAAAGCGAGTGGGAGAAGTTGCATATCAATTGGAGTTACCGGATCATCTTGCGGATGTTCATGATGTATTTCATGTATCTCAACTGAAGAAATGTCTCCGTGTCCCTGAGGAACAGTTACCCATGGAAGAGCTTAGTGTTCAAGGTGATTTGACTTACACGGAGTACCCGATCAAGATTTTGGATACTTTGACTCGAGTTACGAGAAATAAGGTGATAAAGATGTGTAAAGTGCAATGGAGTCACCACGCTGAAGATGAAGCAACTTGGGAAAGAGAAGAAGAGCTTCGCATAGATTTTCCCCATCTTTTCCCTCGTTCCTCCTAAATCTCGAGGACGAGATTATTTTTAAGGGGGGTAGGATTTGTAACGCCCACTTTGTAAGAAAGGCTAAAAAGAGAAAGTATATTACTCTATATCTATATGTGTTGTCTATATTTATCATTTCATGAGAACATCACATGAAAACAAATAATTAATAAGAATGTATACCACTAAAATTGTGCATCATGCTGGAGTTTAATTGTTTGTGCATTTAATAATAAAGAAAATATCAATAAGGTTACATTAATGATGTAAATGAAGGATTAAAACCTAATTCAAATCTTAGAATTTGGAAATAAAAATGTAAAGAAAGAAATATTATTCAATATAAAATAATATTAAAAGTGAATAACTTTACCACATGATGGTGAGAATAAATTGCATAGTTAACATGAACTTGAATTTGCACTTAAGTGGAATTCAAATTTGAGATTTAAATTTGAAAAAAATTAGAGAAGAGAATAGAAAATAAAAAAAAGAGAAGAAACCTTACTTGGGCCGACTGTACCAAATTCGGCCCACCTTCACCGCGCCAGCCCACACGCTCCCGCGCTGGTCATGTGATGGCTCGCTGTCAACTGGGGCCGCCGGTCGGTCTTCGGCGCCGACAGGTGGGACCCGCCTGTCGGGGTTTCCCCCTTTCCTCGCGGGTTCTGTTGCAACAGGAAGTCACGCGCGGTCGCTGACAACCCGACCCCCCGTGTCAGCCGTTCCTCTTCGCCTTAACTGACCGCGCGGGGTACTCGTCGCCGTGGCCGTGAATCGCGGGCGACCTCCTTCCAGCCCGAGCCGGGTCCACGGAGGATAAGTAGGCGAACTCCCCTGCTCCTTCCTTCCCTCCTCATCCGCTTGCGCCGCCGTGAATCGCACAGAGAGGGGGGAAAATTCGAGTGAGGTTGAGTGCCGCCGCGGGCTAGGAGTGAGGGCCGGTCGGCAAACCTCGTGCTCCCCGTTGCCGCTGCCCTAACGTCGTGTCTAGAAGTCTCCACGGACCGCGAGGAAGGTGTCGGTGGCCTCGACGTGCACGATTGGTCGACGGAGCCCCCGGGATTCCTCACCGTCGTGTGCCATCTCCGCCGCGCCGTGGTCAGGGGCGTTCGGCCTCCAACTGTTGGTATGAACCCCCATCCCATGTTCGCCGTCGTGTCAATTTTGTTCCGCGAGTATCAGATGCCGGGATGGTGCACCGTAGGGTAGGAATCGGGTTCTCCGGCGATGTGCCGCCGCGTCCGTCGCGGGCGCCGCCGTTCGCTCGGCCGTGAGGTAGGGGAAGATCCTGGTCCGTTGATGCAATGATGTACGGCTATGATTAGATATGAGAGTGTGAGGTTTTCAACCGTTGGATCTTTCACCGACGGTGTTGATTAGTTTATGCGTACCGATTCGGGAAGTGTAACGGTGGCCGTCCGATCGGGATCGGGCGCGTCTGGGGCGTGATCCCCTGTTTTAAATCGGGACCCTAGATCTTGATTCGTGCGGCTATGAGGGCATACCGGTTCGGGGCCGCTGGGATCTAATCTGTAGCGTCCAATGGTGATCGTGCGGCCGAGATTAGAAGATACCCCTTCGCGGGTCAGAGTTATAAAAGAACCCCTCACTTTTTAGCAAATCAACCCGCCATCCACGTGAACTGTGCTCTGTGTCTGCGGGGTTTTACTCCGAAGCCCCTGCGCTTTACAGAAATCGAGGCCCAGTCCAGAGATCATTTAATTTGAATAAATGAAATAGAAAATGGATTTTCAATATGAAAATAATTACTAGAACTTCAATAATTCATAGAAAATTCATATAAACTCCAAATTGAGCCATTCCAGTTCCTAAAATTTTATAATATTATTATCTATCATCTAGAGCCTCTGTTATGTCATGAAAACAGTAAGGAATTTATTTACCACTTAATCCTATTTAAAGCACATAAAACCTTTGAAAATGCATAACTTAAAATCTATAACTCAGAAAATTATGATTCCTGTTCCTAGAATTTTATTTTATTATGTAGAATATCTCTGTGTATTTTGTTTACATGCTTGGTGTAATGTTAATTTTCCCTGTATCCTGTGCTTGTTTGTATTGTGGCGAGTAGAAGAGCCCGTGACCGAGGATCCTGGTGAGCAGCAGGTTGAAGTAGCTGAGCAGGAGCTCATTGAAGGCAAGTTGTGCCCTTGATCACTTACTTTCCCAGCCATGTTCTTATTAATTTTAATGATCTGCATAGGATAATTTTGATGGGAGCCTTTATGTTACCCCAGTTTTGATTACCTCTATACCTTGTTCACCCCTGAAATATTTTTGGGTAGTACTTGCTATTGCTTTATGTGGATTGGGTATGGAGATACACTATTCATGATTATTCTGTTATTAACTTGTTATTATTATTGTTCATGTTAAGATCATTAAATTAATGGGAACATGGAGCGACCACCCGGGAAAACAGTGCTACCACAAGGGTATAATGGGACGCCCTTGGCTGACTAATTAGGAAAGCTAGTGGAAGACTACCTTACCTGAAAGGGGCAAGGGCAGTAGGGGAGAGGTCAGTGCGGGGAGGTCCCTGGTTGATTTTGCTGCGATGGCGGTCAGCCAGGAACCCTGTACTGGATCTTCCTATAAACTGTAGCGGGTTTTCGGAAGCTAGTGGAACTTTGTAAAGGCCTCGTAGTGGATCCCTAGCCATTCACCTCGGTAGTGTCTAAGGGCCTTGCAAACCCAGGCGACATGGGATACACGACTTGTGGGTAAAGATGCGCAACCTCTGCAGAGTGTAAAACTAGTATACTAGCCGTGCTCACGGTCAAGAGCGGCTCGGACCCTCACATGATTAAATATGGAACTTAAATTCAATTTGACATTTGCATCGCATTTGGGATTATTTTACTATTACTGTTCTTTATTATTATTAAGGTTTGGTATTTACTTACACTTAGTAATTGCTAATAAAATTTTGACCAACTTATAAAAGCAATGCTTAGCCTCAGCCTTTATTCCATTGATCAGCCTTACACTTCATGAACTCCCACCTTTGGTGAGTTCATGTCACATTATTCCCCACAACTTGTTGAGCGATGAGCGTATGTGAGCTCACTCTTGCTGTCTCACACCCCCCCCACAGGAGAAGAACAGGTGGTCGAAGAGGAGCCGCCTAACACTGAGGAGTTCGATCTGATCTAGATGGCGTTTCTCAGTCGACATTGGCGCCAACGATCCTTAGTTCGTTTTATATTTATCTTTATTTTGTAATAAGTCTTCCGCTATGTAATAAATACTCTGATGTTTTGTGACATTTATCTCTATACACTCTGTTATTATATATGTTGTCTTCTTGGCGCATGTATGAGATGCAC
This sequence comes from Zea mays, assembly GCF_902167145.1. Classification (NCBI taxonomy): domain Eukaryota; kingdom Viridiplantae; phylum Streptophyta; class Magnoliopsida; order Poales; family Poaceae; genus Zea; species Zea mays. Next base: position 45,261,158 of record NC_050097.1, on the reverse strand, counting down.
CCGGCTTTGTTCCTTAAAACCGGGTGTTACATTGTGACACTACTTCGAGTCTCATCCGGTGACTGTGGTGTCATCCTTCCCCCTGGGGGAGATCATCCAGTGCCGAGAAGCCTCGGGTAGGATTGCAAAATGGGCGGTGGAGATCATGGGCGAGACAATCTCGTTCACTCCTCGGAAGGCCATCAAGTCCCAAGTCTTGGCGGACTTTGTGGCTGAATGGGTCGACACCCAACTTCCAGCAGCTCCGATCCAACCGGAACTCTGGACTATGTATTTCGACGGGTCGCTGATGAAAACAGGAGCGGGCGCGGGCCTGCTCTTCATCTCACCCCTCGGGAAGCACCTCCGCTACGTGCTGCGCCTCCATTTCCCGACATCAAACAACGTGGCCGAGTACAAGGCTCTGGTTAACGGGTTGCACATCGCCATCGAGCTAGGGGTTTGGCGCCTCGACGCTCGTGGCGACTCGCAGCTTGTCATCGACCAAATCATGAAAAACTCCCACTGCCGTGACCCGAAGATGGAGGCCTACTGCGACGAGGTTCGGCGCCTGGAAGACAAGTTCTACGGACTCGAGCTCAACCACATCGCTCAATGCTACAACGAGACTGCGGACGAGCTGGCTAAGATAGCCTCGGGACGGACAACGGTTCCCCCGGACGTCTTCTCCCGAGACCTACATCAACCCTCCGTCAAGACCGACGACACGCCCGAACCCGAGGAGGTCTCGGCCCAGCCCGAGGCACCCTTGACCGTCGAGGGTGAGGCACTGCGCATCGAGGAAGAGCGGAATGGGGTCATGCCTAATCGAAACTGGCAGACCCCATACCTGCAATATCTCCACCGAGGAGAGCTACCCCTCGACAGAGCCGAAGCTCGGCGACTGGCGCGGCGCGCCAAGTCATTCGTCTTACTGGGTGACGAGAAGGAGCTCTACCACCGTAGCCCCTCAGGCATCCTCCAGCGATGCATATCCATCGCCGAAGGTCAGGAGCTATTGCAAGAAATACACTCGGGGGCTTGCGGTCACCACGCAGTGCCTCGAGCCCTCGTTGGAAACGCCTTCCGACAAGGTTTCTACTGGCCAACCGCGGTGGCCGACGCCACTAGGATTGTACGCACCTGCCAAGGGTGTCAATTCTACGCAAGGCAGACACACTTGCCCGCTCAGGCCCTGCAAATAATACCCATCACCTGGTCGTTTGTTGTGTGGGGTCTGGACCTCATCAGTCCCTTGCAGAAGGCACCCGGGGGCTTCACACACCTGCTAGTCGCTATCGACAAATTCTCCAAGTGGATTGAGGTCCGACCCCTAAACATCATCAGGTCCGAACAGGCGGTGGCGTTCTTCACCAACATCATCCATCGCTTTGGGGTCCCGAACTCCATCATCACCAACAACGGCACCCAGTTCACTGGCAGGAAGTTCCTGGACTTCTACGAGGACCACCACATCCGGGTGGACTGCGCCGCCGTAGCTCACCCCATGACGAATGGGCAGGTAGAGCGTGCCAACGGCATGATTCTGCAGGGACTTAAGCCGAGGATCTACAACGACCTCAACAAGTTCGGCAAGCGATGGATGAAGGAACTCCCCTCGGTGGTCTAGAGTCTGAGGACGACGCCAAGCCGTGCCACAGGCTTCACGCCGTTTTTTCTAGTCTATGGGGTCGAGGCTATCTTGCCCACAGACTTAGAATACGGTTCCCCGAGGACAAGGGCGTACGACGGCCGAAGCAACCAGACCAGCCAAGAAGACTCACTGAACCAGCTGGAAGAGGCTCGGGACATGGCCTTACTACACTCAGCACGGTATCAACAGTCTCTGCGACGCTACCACGCCCCGAGGGGTTCGGTCCTGAGACCTCCAGGTGGGGGACTTGGTGCTTCGGCTACGACAAGACGCCCGAGGGCGCCACAAGCTCACACCTCCCTGGGAAGGGCCATTCATCATCGCCAAGATTTTGAAGCCTGGAACATACAAGCTGGCCAACGGTCAAGGCGAGGTCTACAACAACGCTTGGAACATCCGACAGCTACGTTGCTTTTACCCTTAAGATATTTTCAAGTCGTTCATATACCTCGTTCTCTTTACATACACAAATAGAGTCTAACCGTCAAGGAAGGATCAGCCTTGCCTCGGCAAAGCCCGACCCTCCCTCGAGGGCTAGAAGGGGGGAACCCCCTCTGCGTCAAAATTTTTCCACGGAAAAAGTCTTCTACCAAAACGACTTTCGTGTTTCCCGACTATATCAGTAACAGAACCCCGCGAAACGAATAAGAGCACATGTAAGCGGCAAGGCCGACCGAGCCGAGGGACTCCTACGCCTCCGGGATACGGATACCTCACTCGTCACCTTCTGCGAAAAATAACTCTTACTCGGATAAGCGATCCCGCTACTGACGAACAAGTCCGGATACTCGGAATAGGAGGAAAAGAAACGCAGCTTTATAACACGACGACAAAGTGTTCAAGCCTCGGCGGCCGCGAAAGACACATACATGTTCAAAACAAACTGCTCCGGCAGAATCAGGCATCGCCCGGGGGAGGAGCAGCACCCTCGGCTTCGTCTCCACCCTCGGCGTCGTTTCCACCCTCGGCGAGATCCGCCCCGGCCTGGGACGGCGACGCAAGCAGAAGGATTTCCACCTCGAAGGAGGACGCCAGCACTGCGCTTGGGCCCGCGACGGCCGCGTCAAGCCTCTGAACTTCGGCCAGGGCAGCTTCATCTTCGTCGGGAAGACAGTACCCCTCGCTGACCCGCTCCAGATCCACATCGTAGTGGGAAGTGAGCACGGCGAAGGCCCGCCTAACGCCGTGATACAGCGCCTTGTGGAGTCTGCCGCGCACATGGCCACCCAAGGCCTGCAGGTGACTCTGGGGGGAGCTCCCCGAGGGGACGTCATCAAGACCAAAGACCTGGCAGAAGGCCGATATAGCTTCGGACATGGCCACGCGGTCGGCCTCCTTCTGCTCAGCCGCCTGGGCAAGTGCCTTGGCAGACTCGTTGAGGGCTGACTTGAACTCTGCAAACAGCCAAAACAGAATTCTTCAGACACGAGTTGAAGAATGAAGCTGAATCGAAGTCTCAAAGCGGCTAAGACATACCTTTAGCCCGGGCAAGCTGCTCCGAGGCTGCGGCTTGGGCGGACTGGGCAGACCCGACGGCCACGGCCAGGTCCTCCACAAGGGCTCCGGCCCGAGCAGACACCTCGGCTAGCTGGCCCCCAAGGGCCTTAGCCCGGCTTTCAGCCTCGACAGCCTGGTTCTGAGATTGGTCCCGCTCGCCGATGACCTGGCCAAGCTCCAACTGCCGTTGTTGCGCCTCTGCGCGTGCCGCCGCTGCCTCCACCCCCAGCTCATCACAGAGCAACTGCAGGTCCGTCGCCTCGACGCTCCGTTGGGAGAGGCGCTCGGTAGCCTCAACAAGCGTGGTCCTCAGGAACCATAGCGAACCCCAGACGTCGGCCTCGCGACGGATGAACGACGACTTGGCGGTGCTCAGATCCGTCAGATCCTGAGGAAGGGAAGCAGGGCGTCACAAAGAATGCCCTGGTCACGCGAAATGTATGCCTGAAATCCTTACCTGGAGGATCCTGGGAACGTTCCTGGAAAGGACCTCCATGGTCGACCGAAGCGACCCCATCGCTGCCTCGGCACACTCACGGAGCTCGTCCCGAGACTGCTCCTCCCGCTCATCGTCGAGAATGAAGAGGGGTTTCGAGGCACCACGGGTCCAGAACCGGAGCGCCTGTCCACGCCGCTCATTGGGATCGCGTCGCGCGAGGATGAGGTCGCCGCTCCCCAGGACGGGCCGTGGTTCTACGCCCCCTCCTCCAAGGCGTCGGGACCCCCTGTGATCGGCGCATCGGGTACATCCTCGGCTAAGGAGGCAGGCTTCCAATCACCGACCTCGAGCAGCGGTGCCTCAGCCATCTCGGCATCGGCGACGACGGGTGGCTCCACGGGCAGAACGGCAACAGCCTCGGCAGAAGCTGGTGCCAGCGCCGGCAACACGTCAGGTGGGCTCAAGGCTGCGGCCGCGCCAGCAGTCTCCCCCGGCACGACGGCCGCCTCGACGGAGGGGTCAGCCTAGGGAGCTCGCCCCACGGTAACTCGTGTCGCCTAAGCCCCCGCTTGGGGGCATCTTGTGTGGAGGCCAGCCGACCAGCGTGGCCCGGTGCGGCACCGGCTGCAGAAGCCGACACCGTCTTAAGGGCCTTCCGGGGAGCCAGACTGGCCGAACCGTGCCTCCGTTTGCTGGGAGGAAAAGGAAAAGCAGGATCAGGACACACGAAGAAGGAGCCAGGATAGAGGTATCCTCAGATACTTACCCACTCCGGACCAAGGCCAATCGTGACTGCAGGGAGGCCCCTCGGGCCTCGGTCCCCGCGGGCACTGCCGAGGTTTGCCCCGCTGCCGGCTTCGGCACCGTCCCCGCCTCGAGCGCCCGGGGCGCCGAAGGGACGGTCCACCCAGGCGCAGTCACGACGACCTGAGGATCAACCTCCTGTGCGGCCGGCACGGGCGACTGCTCTTGGGGGACAGGCGGGTCGGCCTGACTCCCCGGGGTCACTCCAACTACCTCGGCCGAGGGGTCAAGTACCCCCTCAGCCTGCCCCTGTTCTTCGGACCGGGACCCTGATGTCCCGGCCCCGGATATCGACGGCGCTAGCCCACTCGGGGGCTGGCTCGATGACCCCTGGCCCAGCCTCAAATCTAGGCTGAGGCCAAGCCAGGCCGCCATGTCGTCGTCTTCGTCATCATCGTCGTCGTCATGCGTCTCCGGCGACGGCTCCCTCGGGAGCCCGTCCCTCTCCTGCCTCCGACGGTGCCTCTCCAAGGCGTCCCGAGCACGCATTCGCTCGCGAGCCCGAGCCTTTTTCATGTCCTTCTTCTCCTTCTTCTTCTCTGCAGCGACCCTCCGCGTGGCCCGGTCCACCGCGTCCTCCGGGACCGGCGGCAGGGAAGGCTTGTGACACCCCAACTCCTGGAGACGGACAAAAATCCCGACTATGAGAACCAAGAGCAACCCGACATAAGAAAAAAGAAGGAGCGAACACTCATCAGGGACATGCACCCACGCTCGGGACGCATCAAGGGCTGGGTAAGGGCGCCGGCGTCGAGCCTCCCTACCGTGCCCGCTACCCGCCTGTGGAGGTCATCGGCGGAGAGGGGGACCGGGGACATTTGCGAACCCTCCAAGTCGGCCCCCGGCATCATCTCTGAAAGCGGCAACCACCGCTCTGTCAAGGGGAGCACCCTCCGGCGATGGATGGCGGCAACCACCCCGAGGCGGTAAGCCCTCCGTCTCGCAGCTCTTGCAAGGCCTCCAAGAGGGGCCGGAGATTCTCCTACTTCTCGCGCGCGGCCCCACAGCGCCAGTTGCTGCCGGCGGCAGTCACCACTCGTTGAGAAAACGACGGGAGCCTCCCATCGTCATTCCAGAGGTAAAACCACCGGCGCTGCCACCCCTTGTTCGAAGACACAAGGATGGCATGGATGTACTGTTGCGCGTGTGCCTGCCTCAACTGGAGGATGCAGCCACCGGCCCGCGCCGCCATGCGGACCCTCTTTTCCCCCGTCGTCAAGGCAAAAGGCTCCGTGGAGAAGAGATGGGTCCACAGATCCCAGTGGGGGTCAATCCCCAAAAATCCTTCGCAAACCGCCGCGAAGATGGCCGCTTGCGCGATGGAGTTGGGGTTGAGATTGTGCAGCTCCACCTCGTAGTAATGCAGGAGCGCCCGCATGAAACGGCTTGCTGGCACTTTGAACCCCCGCTCATGGAAGGAGACGAAACTCAGCACATACCCCGGCGGCGGGGTCGGGGCGGCTCCGCTCGGAGGGACCATCCACTCCGGCTGCGGGTCACCAGAGAGGGGACGAAGCAAGCCATCAGCGACAAGGGCCTCCAGATCGTCCACCGTGATGGTGGAGAAAGGCCACAGGTCGCGCGGCGGAACGACGGTTACCCGGTCTGCCATCGCCAAGCGAAGGGGGTGGCGGCGGAGCGGACAAGGTGCGTGGTTTTCCTTCTCTGGCTATTCCCTTGGGTTGAGGAAACCAATGCAGGAGGCGAGCAACAGAGTAAAGAACCACCACCGGTCCCTCTTCCAGATATATAAAGGCCCGTGCGAGACCCGTTCAACACTTCGCTCGAACCCGCCGCGAAATTCAAACTCGAAGGCAAAACGCCCGTTCCTCGAACGACTCGCGCACGCATAACGGCTGCCCCGCGAACCACCCGTCCCGTCGCATTAACTCCGCAGCAGGGCAGGCGACACCTTTGGCAGGTGAAGCGGGCGACGCTTCACCTCCGCCATGATGACCGCGTCAAAAAAAGGTGCGCCCCATCGTTTAATTTCGTATCCTTTTCCTCTTCCCCTATCTCTCTCTTGCTACAGGGACCGGGAAAGGGGATACTCCAAAAGGGATCCTTCTCCGCAAAGGAAGCAGGCCCCGAGCCCTCCTACTGATCAGGGGTTCGAAGGCTGGCCCCTCGGAAGGGTTCGACAGCCGCCCCAGAGCACTCGGGCTTCGCGCCCACTACTGATCAGAGGTTCGAAGGCTGGCACCTCGGAAGGATTCGATAGCCGCCTCAGAGCACTCGGGCTTCAGGCTCATTACTGATCAGAGGTTCGAAGGCTGGCCCCTCGGAAGGGTTCGACAGCTGCCTCAGAGCGCTCGGGCTCCGCGCCCACTACTGATCAGGGGTTCAAAGGCTGCCCCCCGAAGGGTTCGACAGCCGCCCTAGAACACGCAGAGCGAGGGATGACTCTGGGTACGTCCGATACATGGCCGAGGCTCGGGCTATGCTCCCGAGGTACCCTAGGACATTTTCGAGACCAGTAGGAGCGATTCTATAATGGAATCCCACCAGAGGGAGGCATCGAGCCCTCGGACCCTATCAAACGGGACCGGGTCCGGCAAATCACCTGCAGGTACTTTTGGAGCGCGCCTCTGGGCCACTAGCCGACCCTTATCGAACGGGGCACGGGCGTCCACTCAGATCACCCGTTAGCAACTCACTGGAGACACCATGTTTGGCGCCCTCCGAGGGCAACATGGCGCTTCCCCCCTCCTCCTTGCGGAAAGGCGACGAAGGGGCGTATGATAAAAGCCGAGTCAGTCCTTGACCGTCCTCTCGCTCTGTGCAGAGGCTCGGGGGCTGCTCTCGCAAACCCGGCTCTGGCCAAACCGTTGACAGCGTCAACATACCAGCCCGAGAACTCGGAACCTGACCATGCACCCAGGCTACGATCAGATCGCATGAGGGAACAACTAGACCAACCAAGGCATCACGAAAGGCACTAAGACCTCGGAGGAGTCAAACCACTCCTACGAGGCCTTGGGGGCTACACCCGGTGGGTGCGCTCGCGCGCACCCACCGGAACAAAATGTAACCGAGAAAGGCCGGTCCCCTTGCAAAAAAGTGTGACAAAGCCTCCAAGCGAGTACCAACACTCCCTTTGAGGCTCGGGGGCTACTGTCGGGGACCATAATTAGGGGTACCCCCAAGACTCCTAAACTCGGCTGGTAATCACCATCAGCACAAGCTGCAAAGGCCTGATGGGCGTAATTCAGGTCAAGGCTCCGTCCACTCAAGGGACACAATCTCGCCTCGCCCGAGCCCAGCCTCGGGCAGGAACAGTAGACCCAGGTGGATTCACGCCTCGCCCGAGGGCCTCCTCAAGCAACGGGCGCACCTTCGACTCGCCTGAGGCCCAGCTCGGGCAGGCTTCGCAGTGAAGCAACCTTGGCCAGATCGCCTCGCCGACCGACCGACCGTATCGCAGGAGCATTCAATGCAAGGATCGCCTGACACCTTATCCTGACGCGCGTTCCTCAGTCAGTAGGGCCGAAGTGACCGCAGTCACTTCGCCCCCCCCACTGACTGACCTGACAGGAAAACAGCGCCGCCTGCCCTGCTCCGACTGTTGTGCCACCCGCCAGGGTGAGGCTGACAGCAGCCAAGTCCAGCCTCAGGCGCCATAGGAAGCTCCGCCTCGCCCGACCCTAGGGCCTGGGCTCAACCTCGACCTCGGAAGATGGTCTCCGCCTCGCCCGACCCCAGGGCTCGGACTCAACCTCGACCTCGGAAGACGGTCTCCGCCTCGCCCGACCCCAGGGCTCGGACTCAACCTCGACCTCGGAAGACGGTCTCCGCCTCGCCCGACCCTAGGGCTCGGCCCCCGCCTCGACCTCGGAAGACGGTCTCCGCCTCGCCCGACCCCAGGGCTCGGCCTCAACCTCGACCTCGGAGGAGTCACTGCCTCGCCCGACCTTGGGCTCGGGCTGACCACGCCACAGGGGGGTACATCATTACCCTACCCCTAGCTAGCTCAGGCTACGGGGAACAAGACCGGCGTCCCATCTGGCTCGCCCCGGTAAAACGAGTAATGATGACACCCCGCGTGCTCCTGTGACGATGGCGTTTCTCAGCCCCTTACGGAAGCAAGGAGACGTCAGCAAGGACCCGACAGCTGTGCTTCTACAGGGCTCAAGCGCTCCTCTGACGGCCACGACATCACATGTACAGGGCACTAGCACCTCTCCGACAGCCACGTCGACATGTACATAGGGCTCTGGCTCCTCTCTGTTGGACACGTTAGCATATTGCTACACCCCCATTGTACACCTGCACCCTCTCCTTACATCTATAAAAGGAAGGTCCAGGGCCCTCGTACAAAAAGGGTGGCCGCGCGGGAGGACGGGCTGACGGACAGACTCTCTCTCTCGCGGACGCTTGTAACCCCCTACTGCAAGCGCATCCACCCTGGGCGCAGGACAACATGAAGCCGCGGTTTCCCCCTCTTTGTGTCCCGTCTCGCGCCGACCCATCTGGGCTGGGGCACGCAGCGACAATTTACTCGTCGGTCCAGGGACCCCCCGGGGTCGAAACGCCGATAATGTTTTTATGATTTTAGTTAAATTCGAGAAAGTTTGACCGGTGAAGGTATCAACTATTCTAAATATTTAGAATGGAGGGAATATTCCATTACTCTCTTTGTACCGCAGATGGTAGATCTGAGAGCCTTGTTGTGCTCTTCCAATTCGTCGTTCTGTTCCGTGACCTTCGGACTGCAACTGTGGATGTATTTAGTTAAGGTGTATTTGGTTGAGTAGCGGAAAGGAATAAAACGGTTCCATTTTTATTTTATTTTTTTATTTTTAGTTACCATAGAGGAGAGTGGAGCAGCTTCTAGAGTCTATAAATAGCAAATATTTGAGATGCTCTCGCTTCACCAAAACGACCGGATGCAAGCGCTCTCGCGGACGCGACCGCTCTCATCTGTCTCCTCCACTCAAGAGTCATATGGCTCTCCAACCAAATAATAAATGGTGCGGCTCCACTCTATTCTACTCTTCAAATAAACAAAAAATGGAACGATTCCGTTCCGCTTGCCAAACAAAAATGAAATGGCTCAATTCTTAGAAACTGGAATGGAGCCGCTCCATCCCAGTTGGCTCTCCAACCAAACACACCCTTAAATAGTGGACGAGAATGAAACGAACTTCACTCTTATATTTTAGAAGTTTGGTTTTAACGAAAGTAGTAGGACAACTCCTAGAGTCTCCACATAGAAATATAATATAAAAAATTGGAAACCCACGCTCCATCAAAACGCCCGAACGCGAGCGCTCTCCTCCCTTCCATACTTATATGACTTTCCAACCAAACAAAGAATTGAGCGACTCCATTTTATTCTACTTTTTAACCAAACAGAAAATAGAGTGACTCTATTCTGTTTGCCAAACACGAAATAGAACGGCTCCATTGTCAGAAACTGGAATGGAGTCGCTCTATTTCAATTGACTCCCCAATCAAGCACACCCTATCTAAGGCCATATTTGGAAAATAACATTGCTCTATCTTTTAGCTAGGAGAGACCAATTTCTTGTTTATAAAGAAATCGAGAATCTAATTTCTATAAATTGAGTCATAAATGGGTATGTTTGGAACCACCTTAATTTTTATAAACCAGTTTTTTTAAAAAAACTAGGTGCCTCGGTCGTAACACACCCTTCTCATCCGCTTCTCAACCAAACACGCTCTTACGGTGCCGTTCGGTTGTTACGGATTGATGGGTCGGAACGATTCATAACCGGATTGCTTCTCTAATTTATATAAACTTTAATTAACTAGAATGATTCGGGTGTAAACTTGCGCAAACGAACAAGGCCTTAGGGAGATAATATCTTAAGTAGTGCTGACTGTCTGACTTGCACGCCAGTCGGTGTCAACATACAGCTCGCACCAAGAAGCGTCATCTCGCCATTTTGATACTACTAGTGGGAGTGTGGGACTCCTTAGTTTGTGCTCTACATATATACTGTAGTCTAAAGCCCTATATGCCGGCCTCTGAAGAGGAATTGTCGAACTGGAAAGGGCTCTCTCGCTGCAGGAGGGGGACGAATAGGATGGCCGGAGGCGTCATAGTTCCGAGCGATGGTCCTGCCGCCGACCACGGCGGGAGCCTGACGCTGTCGGTGTTCATGACCTGCCTTGTGGCTGCCTCGGGCGGCCTCATCTTCGGCTACGACATCGGCATCTCAGGTCTGCCACTCCTTGCGCTTTAGGTCCATCTCTCATCTCGTCTCATGGACGATGCATGCTCCGACTTCGCTTGCCTGCACGTACGTTGTATATAGCCTCATGGAACAGCTGCTGCTGAGTTCCTCTCGTACGACTCAGCAGAAACAATCCTGTGCTCAAAACAAGACACACAGCTCTGTTGTTCCTAGCTTCCTCTGAAACTCTGAACGAACCACTCCACTCCACGCGTCTCATCTCATGACGCCTAGCTTGTTGCTACCCTGTTCGGCTGTGCCTGCCCTGAGGTCGCTGAAAACTGGAACAGAACGAGTACTAGCTTGACGAACTGATTCACAATTTCACACGGTGATGGCGACTATAGCTGACTGCTGACCCCTTGTTGATTCGATCGATGGACCATCAAGGCGGCGTCTCCGAGATGGAGCCGTTCCTGCGGCGCTTCTTCCCGCGCGTCCTGGAGCGGATGGCGTCGGCCAGGGGGAACGAGTACTGCCTCTACGACAGCCAGACGCTGACGGCCTTCACGTCGTCGCTGTACGTGGCCGGGCTGCTGGCGTCGCTCGTGGCCAGCCGCGTGACCAGGGCCATGGGCCGGCAGGCCGTCATGCTCATGGGCGGCGCCCTGTTCTTCGCCGGGGGAGCCGTGACCGGCGCCGCCGTCAACATCGCCATGCTCGTCGTCGGCCGCATGCTGCTCGGCTTCGGCGTCGGGTTCACCAACCAAGTCAGTCTCAGTCCGCTGTCCCGCACCATCCGGAGCTCGGCGCCAGCCGCCAGCTGTGCGTTCTTCTTCTTCTTCTCTGCGACGCGTCACGCGCATGGCATGTGTTCACTGGAGTCATTGGACCTTGCGGTAGACATCTTCCCTTACAGCGAGTCCACGATAGAGTGCCGCCACTAGTACAGAGAAGTTCTATAGTGGCGGTTGTAAACCTATTTATAGTGGCGTTTTTCGTAACCGCCAGTGCTAGGGGCCAGTAGAAATCATCATTTGTACAGGCGGGTAACTGAGGACCGCCAGTGAAAATCGATTTTCACTGGCGGTCGGCGTAATAAAACCGCCAGTGAAAATCGATTTTCACTGGCGGTCGACGTAATAAAACCGCCAGTACAAATCGTTTCCAGGAAACATAAAACATATTTTAAAAATAGTTAAAAAATTTATTTTTATTAGGCCCACCCCACCCGCCCGTCGCGGCATTTTTCGCGCAAAATTCGCGCGCTACGCGGTTGCTAGTATTCGAACCGGCGACCTCACCCTCGCGCGTACCCTCCCCTACCACTCCGTCTATGACATGTCTTGTGTCTAGTTTGTAGTTGTTTTCTCCACATATTACAACCATTTGAGTGTAAATTGCTTATTTGAGACCCTAAACGAATTCAAAAAAACAAGTTGTCAACTACAAAGATAAATAACTTTTGAAGTTCTACAACTTTTATTTTGACACTTTTTTCATCCGAGGTAGTTTGCAAAATTTGAATTTTAAATTTGACATACTTAGATTCAATTTTTGAGAACCGAAATGAGTTCAAATAAAAAAGTTGTCAACTACAAAGTTTCATAACTTTTAGAGATCTACAACTTTTATTTTGGTGGTTTTGTCATACGAGGCCGTTTGAAAAACTCGAAAAATTAAGGATAAAAATGATTTCTAGTGGCGGTTCCTTAAGAAAACCGCCACTAGAAATCGTATTTCTAGTGGCGGTTCCTTAAGAAAACCGCCACTACAAATCATGGATTTCTACTGGCGGTTTTCTTAAGGAACCGCCAGTAGAAATACGATTTCTAGTGGCGGTTTTCTTAAGGAACCGCCACTAGAAATAGCACAGTCGGTGGTGAAGCGAAACCGCCTGTAAAAATATATCGTCCCCGCAGGCTTTGAGCCTTTTTGTACTAGTGCGCCGGGCCAATTGGAGAGTCGCGACGCGTGTGCCTATATATTTTAAAAAATTGGTGACGCGAGCACGTGAGATCCGCAGGAACAAACAAAAGAGAGCCGTTTCTGTCTTCCCTGATCTACGATCGTTGTTGACTTCGCTACTCCAATGCAAGCTGGAGCTGTCCTATCCGGTACGTCGGTACTCGAGTGGAGTGGATTAAATTTTCTTTTTTAAGAGAAAAATGCAGTAGAGTGGATGACAACAATGATCCACACGGAATATATATACTCTCCATTATTTTTTTATTTGTCACTGTTTAGTTAAAAATAAATTAGCTGACTATAAATATTAGCATGAAGATAATATAATATATAGGCACAAGCTGACTGCATAACTATATATGGCTTCGGATCGGATAGAGACGGTTGGTGCCATGGAAGTGACAGCTGTGAGAATCGAAATTCTTTCTGATCGTACTTGGGATTTGGGAGATGAACGACGACAGTTCGTTGAAAAGCTTTTTCGACCTTTTGGCTGCTGTTTATTCTAAGACGGCTTAACAACTGGCTTAAAATGGCTTTTACTTTTTCTTCCCCTTGATTATGTAGGCAATCTAGCTTGGTCTTAGCTCCGTACGTTCCCAATCCCCATCCCCACCGTGCCACGCCTTCGTGCTCAGCCGCCAGCTTTTTTCTGACCAGCTTTTCTAAAAATCTGGCTGTAGAAAGAATCTGGCTGTGGGAAGAATCTGAGTATCATTACGATTACGTGTGGAGCGAGATAAAATTGTTCATAGGGCTCAGGATCTAGAAAGTGACGGATTCCTACTATTACAACGACTCAGCCGATTATATGTTTATGTTGATTTTGGATAGTTTTTGCCCCCCAACGAATTTTATATAAGCTGACTGAAAAGCTGAGCGTTTAGCAGTTCGCAGCAGCTTTTGGTGGTCAGAAGCTGCCAGAAGCCGAAACAAACGGGGCCAATGGCGGGCTGCCAACGGCAAACGATGGGATGTTGCGGTTCAAAAGCTGACATTGTCTCGAACCCAAAGTTTAGACTACTTACCGGGTGTTTGGTTCTGTGGACTAAAGTTTAGCCCGGGTCACATCAAGCGTTTGACTTTCAAATAAGAGTATGAAATATAGACCCAATCAACTGTACTAGATTCGTCTCACTTTTTAATCTTCGGTTGAGAAATTAGTTTTATAATCCGACTACATTTAATACCCCGAACGGAGGTTCAAACATTCGATGTGATAGGAGCTAAATTTTAGCAGGGGCAAACCAAACACCCCTTACTACCATACGCTGCTCAAAGTTTAAATCGGTCAAGTGGAAACCACACACCAGGCCGCCCCTCTGTTCCTCGCCGAGATGGCTCCGCCGCGGTGGCGCGGCTCCCTGACCGCGGGCTACCAGTTCTTCCTCGCGCTCGGGGTGCTGATCGCCAACCTCGTGAACTACGCGACGGCACACGCCTCCTGGGGGTGGCGCGTCTCGCTGGGCCTGGCGGGCGCGTCGGCCGTCGCCATCTTCGTGGGCGCGCTCTTCCTCACCGACACCCCCAGCAGCCTCGTGATGCGGGGGCGCGCCGACGGGGCCCGGGCGGCGCTGCTCCGGGTGCGCGGGCCCGACGCCGACGTGGAGGCCGAGCTCAGGGACATCGCCAAGGCCGTGGAGGCCGCGCGCCGCGGCGAGGACGGCGCGTTCCGCCGGATGGCCACGCGGCGCGAGTACCGCCCGCACCTGGTGCTCGCCGTGGCCGTGCCCATGTTCTTCCAGCTCACGGGCGTCATCGTGCTCGCCTTCTTCGCGCCGCTCGTGTTCCGGACCGTCGGCTTCGGGAGCAGAGCCGCCCTCATGGGCGCCGTCGTACTCGGCGCCGTCAACCTGGGCTCGCTCGTGCTCTCCACCTTCGTCATCGACCGGTACGGACGGAAGGTGCTCTTCATGGCCGGCGGCGTACAGATGGTCGTCTGCCAGGTACGCGGATGCTTTTACGTTACGTGGATGGATGGATGGTTGGATCAGTGTGTGTGCTAGCTATTTCTTGTGTTCTCCTCATCCCTAACTGACTCTTGGTTCTCGGACGACGAAGGTCGCGATTGCTTGGATCATGGGGGCGAAGATCGGCAAGGGCGGCGAGGCGGCAATGGCGCACCCGTACGCCGTGGCGGTGCTGGTGTTCACCTGCCTGCACACTGCCGGGTTCGGGTGGTCGTGGGGCCCGCTGGGGTGGGTGATCCCGAGCGAGATATTCCCGGTGGACATCCGGTCGGCAGGGCAGGCCATGAACGTCTCCATCGGCCTCTGCCTCACCTTCGTGCAGACGCAGTCGTTCCTCGCCATGCTCTGCCGCTTCAAGTACGCCACCTTCGCCTACTACGCCGCCTGGGTCGCCGTCATGACCGTCTTCATCGCCCTCTTCCTGCCGGAGACCAAGGGCATCCCGCTCGAGTCCATGGGCACCATCTGGGTGAAACACTGGTATTGGAAGAGGTTCGTCCACGACGGAAAGCAGAGCAACGTGGCACTGACCTAAGGACGAACCGGTGGGAAATGTGGACCTGTAAGATTTTTGTGACTGGCATGCCAACGTGTATTTATATACTCGTCGTTGAAATTTGTGAATTTGTGGTTATTGAAAGCACTCTTTTTCTAATATTTACTATGTACTCTTTTAAAGCACGAGTTTCGTGCATTCCCCCATGGCACACCCAGAACATGGGGCCAGAAATTGCAGAGGAGCTGGATCCGAAGCGGTGGCTGCTATAAGCATGGAATATTCCAAAGCATTCGCTTCTGACAGAATTTGAACTAATTGTGCAAAGCACGAGTTTCGTGCATCATATGTAAAGAGCGAAGGTTTGTTTCTCTCCTCCGCTTCTCACCGCAGACACCAGTGGATTGTTATCCTATAGACTTTATTTGTATAATCTAGTATTCACCGCAATACACGTGGATTAAGATAAATACTAGAGTATCCAAATAAAATCATAGATGGATCGTCATCTATCCTGAGCCACCCAAACCCAACATGACAAACCACGTGTAATACAACACTCTCACGTAGTACCACTCTACTCACCGGAAAAGGACAAACGATCTAAGGAGCTTTTTTTAAAAAAAAAAGATCGAGTTTTTTTCAACTCATGTCTTTCTGATTTTAATATGATCAAATGTTCACTTTAAGGGTCTACCACACTAGTTTATTTAGTTTATCGGACCCTCGTGTGCCGCCTATTTCTCTTCTTTCGCCAGTAGACCGTTATCACATACATAGACTGTAAAAACAACCCAAGACTATATTAGAGGACCGTTATATATTCAAACCTAACACGATAGAAACGCTCATATATATAGTATCACCCGCTAGCTAAAAAAGTTAAAAGTACGAGCGATCAGTTAACTATAAAAAAGGGGTTCGCTGATATATAGAGAGTTTATATAATTCGGATTAAACCGGTCCTAGTCATCATATACTCTAATGACAAGAACTGTATTTACAAGACAACCCAGAAACATTCTCTCTGTCCCAAAATAAATCAATTTCTCAGAGTTATCTTAAATCAAACTATTTTTAAGTTTGACCAAATTCATAAAAAGAGCATGGCACTGAATTAGTGTCACTAATGCACCATAAAATATTTTTCATAATGTACTCATTTGGTGTCATAGAGACATAGACGATGGTGCCTTTCCTATAAAATTGGTCAAACTTAAGATAATTTGACTTTAAGTGATTCTAGAAATTGACTTATTTTGAGACGGAGCATATTACTATAAGAAAGAAAAGCATAAGCAGTATAACTACTTCACGGTTCAGCTTCAACGATCATGGACTCGGGATTTGGATCTCAGTATAGAAGAGTACTTCCCTCCTTGAACAGCACAAAGATGCTGCTGCCATCGCCTCTGGAGATCCTGAGCTCTTCGTCAAGGTATGTCGTAAGCAACCACGATTCAGCATTGTTTGTCCTGATCGGTATTTTGAGCGGAGGCTGCTCAGATATGGTCTTTGCAACCGAGGATGCTGCATTTTCGATGGAAGAAAATATGCCTTTCAGTGGACTCAGGTCGATGTTCTGTCCAAATAACTCAAACTTCTCTGGTAGCACAATGGAGTCGGTCAACTGTGGTGTACCAACAATCCCTTCATCAAATTTGATCTGCAAGGATTCAGAATCATGTGCTCAGTCAGAACCATTTATAGCAGAGTTCACTCAGAAGCTCTGTGATCAAGTATGGCAAGTGGGTGTATGAAGGCATGCATTGCCCTATTTGTTTGTTTCCAAGGCAGAGTTGTTCGGTGTTGTGAGCACTCCCAGGCATTGGATCTTAAACACCTGCCTGGTAGGGCTGAAATCAACAACCCCGCCCAACCACAAGATCAACTGAGGCCCCTTTTAGTGGAGGTCTAGCCAGCTCTGGCTCTGGTTCCTTCATGCAATATAGCTACACTATAGCAAGGAAACATTTAACTCTATGGGAATCAAGTATTCAATCTTGCACGAAAAAGCCTAACACTATGAGATTCAAGTATTCAATTTAACTCTGAGATTCAAGTATTCAATTTATCTGCTTTCTTGACTTCGATGAACATTTTGGCCACGCCACTACCTATGTCATACTCCGACCAAAAACAATGTCCATTTGGACATCAGCACAATCTTTAATATGACACTTTGACTAGCAACATCTTTATAAATAATAAATAGTCTTTGATGGAAAGGATTATACATATGAAAATACAGTTCATAATGAACTAGTAAGGCTGATCTTACGACGATAGTTTATATAGAATCTTTGATATTGATAGTCAAAGGCAAAAGATACTTAATTCAGGAGAAGCCTAAAGAGACTTATATTTGTGATCACAAGAAGTAACTCTTTACAAAATTGGGTGAATATTTGTTGTATATCCAAAAAGCACGAAATCCAATTCAAATTCATTAAATATTTATGTATTATGCCGTCTAGGTATGCCAACAGGACAAACATTATTAAACAGACGGAGCAGTTTGTGAATCATCCTGGAATTAAGATTTAAGAACGATGCATGTGAGTGTCTGAAGTAAACTGCTTTCAGTCATAGATGAAAAATGGATATTTAGATTACAGGATCTCACCTGCACACGCTTGGGGCTTCTAATTTCAAATTTTGCATTAGTGGCAACTGAGGTTGTAGCCAAAGGTCCTGAAAACTTGATACAGTTTTGCACTGTGAAGTTCTCAGAATCAATGGTTTGTGATATTTCCTCCACCTTCACCAGCTGAGGCAGATTACCAAACCCCAATAGTGGGAATAGTTGGGAAAATGATGTGTACCTGAAATCACATAATCAATCAGACTCCTTAAGGCTGCAGCAGAGCAGCAGTGTAAGTTAAGAAGAGTTTAGCTTCAATGAACTTGTGTCATATTCTAGTTGGTCAGTTTCAGAAGCCAGAATTCTGTTAGTCACGATGTTGACTGCATGTGCAGTGATCAGAGCAGTGAAGTGGAAAACAAAAATTGATAGAATTCCTTTTATTTTATTTTTATACCAGTCCAAAAATCATATCTCATAGGCCTAAATGTGGCCCCGCCAAGTCTGGACAAACAGACCCCAGGAGGTGGTCATCTGCATAGCCAAGGGGGCACCCAGGGTGGGGCACTGTGGCGGCTCCCACCGCTCCTCTGACCCCCTTTCCCCGACAGAGACCAAAATAGGAGACCAGGAGGAGGTTTGGCAAAATTAGGGTAAAAATATAGGGAAAATAGAAATATAATTTGTTTAGGAAATAAGATCGGTTTGATAAGAAAAGAGACGTCCAAAACTATAAGACTGGCCGCAGCGCCGCACGCTATGGCGCGCGCTCGCTTGCATGCCGGCTACAGCGCACGCGCTATCGCCCGCAGCGCAGCACACTACCGCGCACTCCACCGCGCGGGACTCTTCTCTCTCCCCTCAGCTGCAGCGCGCGCGCGCTCTCCCCCTACAACTGTTCCTGTGGGCCCGCCTTCAATTAATAGTAGAAGAAAAATTGATAGTAGATGAAAAGTAGGTATAGAAAATGATATTTTATATTGTAGTGGGATATAGGGGGAGTATTTAGGGGAAACCACTGCGGGAGATGAAAAAGTAGGGGATACACTATTGATGATGTGACCCAGAAAAGTGATATAGGGGGAAAAATTTAGAGGGAACCGCTGCGGATAGCCTAAGGCTGTGCGCAACGCTGCCCCCTGGCAATCCCCCTCCCCTTGCATGCCGGCTGTAGGGGGCACCCTACGGCCGCAGCGGTGCCCCCTACAGCACCCCCTACGTGTCGGTACCCTTCTCTCTCCCTCTAGATCTAGCGTATCACTGTTCATCACCCTAAACACTGTGCTGTGGGTCCACGAGTAATTATTAGTAGATAAAAAATTGATAGTTGATATAGAAATGATATTTTATAGTTGTAGTGGGGTATAGGGGAGTATTTAGGGGGAACCGCTGCGGGCGATGAAAAAATAGGGGGGAAAATAGGGGGAAAAAGTGATATAGGGGAAAAAATTTAGGGGTAACGGTTGCGGATAGCCTAAGACTAACTGCAACGGCAGCCCCTACGCAGCCCCCTCCCCTTGCATGCGGCCTGTAGGGGGCACTCTACGGCCGCAGCGGTGCCCCCTACAGCGCCCTCTACACGCCGGCCCCCTTCTCTCTCCCCCCAGATCTCGCGTGTCACTGTTCATCACCCTAAACACTGTGTTGTGGGTCCACGAGTAATTGTTAGTAGATAAAAAATTGATAGTTGATATAGAAAATGATATTTTATAATTGTAGTGGGATATAGGGGAGTATTTAGGGGGGACCGCTGCGGGGATGAAAAAATAGGGGGAAAAATAGGGGGGAAGTGATATAGGGGGAAAAATTTAGGGGTAACGGTTGCGGATAGCCTAAGGACTCTTCCTTTAGTTTGCTTGGAATACAAGTCCTCTATGGACTATAAATACAAGTGCCCCCTTCTCTCTTGTGTGCCGCCGCTAGCCCTAACCACCAACCACTCTAGCCCCAACCGGCCACCCCCCCAAGCAGGACCATGACACTTGGTATCCGGAGACCTGATCGGATCCATAGGCAACACCAACACCACCATGGTGCTGCAGCAGCTGCTTCGCGTTCATCAATAACCTCACAAGCGCTTCACTGAGATAAAGGAATACCTTATCAAGATCAACACACGCTTGACCACCATAGAATAAACACACGCCAAGGATGACACCAAGTCATCAACGTGTCATAGCAACAACAGAGTTGTCGCTGTGGTATTCGTGTCGATCAAAGTTTCTCAAGTTTGACTGGACTTGTAGAAACTATTAGCAACATATGTATCTCCAAATAAGTTTATTAGGAAAACAGATACAAAGATCTATCTCATAATAGTAATTATGTACTATAAATATTAATATTTTGTTGTATATATTTGGTCAAAGATAAAAATGGTTGACTCGTAGAGAATGACAAATATTTTGGAACGGAGGAGTATGTGTGGATGTGTGCTATGTAAGCTCAAAATATTGACCAGGTAAGTAAGCTTAATTAACCACATAAGTGAAATTTATGGTTGCCTCACAATTTTGTAGCATCTTTGGTTCTATTGTGAACCTTGAAAGGAATCCAGCACTCTCAATTTAACCAGAGTAGGATCAAGCGATTTCTCAACCTAAAGCGTTCTATCATACTGGAACAATTTCTCAGTAGCCCATGTCATGCTGAAATTATTCGGGAAAAAGGGGAAAATCAATTCATAGAAAATTCTTAACAGTTTTTCATCAGCCAATACCAATCTGAGAGGTAAAATCCAAACTATGCAGTTTTCAGCATCCATCGAGCAGTCCGCAGAGTAGCAGATTTCAGTGCCCACTTGTAATAAGCATTTAAAGGCATGAGATCAATCTCACCAGTTTAAATTTGTGCAACTTCTCTAAGAATCACTGTACCAAACTCAGAAGTGGTGAAATTTCCAGTAAAATTAGTGCCCTCTTGCCCTATAAGTTCAGGACACACCATATGAATTTCACCGACCACGAGAGACAACAGTACCACTCCAGCTGTCGAAGGGGGAAGAAACTAAGAAAGAGACCGGGATCAAAAGGCGGTTTCTTACGCGAGGATCCACTTCCCGTTAAGGAGCGTAAGCGCCTCCGTAGGAGCCGGCGTGGGGTTGCGCGTCTCGAGCTGCGTGATGAGCTCCAGCACTTTGGCTCGTGACTCGCTGGACGCCCGCAGGCCCCGCTCCGTGCCGTACAGCGCGTCCTTTAGCTGCGCCTTGAGCTCCGCGACCTCTCTCGCCTCCGGCGCCTCCGCCACCGCGGCCCCCGTGACAGCGGAACCGCCCTCGGGCTCCGGCCCCCACTCGTCCTCGGGGCCATCGCCCGGCGCCGGCGCTGCCGCCGCCCTCGCAAGGACGAGTCGACGCGCAGAACGCAGGCATGGGAAGCGCGGTGGGTTCGGGAACGCGAAGGCGCCGGTGCTGCGGCGGTTAGACGAGGACGAGAGCGACGGTGATGGCGATCGGAGGACGAGAGCGTTGAGGAACGCGGAGGACGCCATGGTTTACACGCTTTCTCCCTCCTTGCGTAGCTTTGTCCGGCTTCCTACTGCGCTTCTGCGATGGTGAGGCGTGGACGCGTGGTAGCCTGGTACTTCGTCCCTCCACAAAGATATATACAATTCTTATTTTCAGGAAATGAAAATATTTGAAATTATATTAAAAATTATTGTGCAAAATATATTATTTACTATAAATTTAATTAAATTTGAACTAGTGATACGAATGGTTGTATTTTCTCTTTTTGACGGAGGAAAAAGATGATACCTATTTATCGGTTTGAATGGCCGTATAGGACATAGAATTGAATTAAGTTTAATATCAAATCAGTCGTATTGAAGCAAAATATTTTTTATTTTTTTATTATTTTAAATATTATCGA
The DNA here is from genome assembly GCF_902167145.1 of Zea mays. Classification (NCBI taxonomy): domain Eukaryota; kingdom Viridiplantae; phylum Streptophyta; class Magnoliopsida; order Poales; family Poaceae; genus Zea; species Zea mays. The sequence continues at coordinate 45,239,758 of NC_050097.1, read as the reverse complement.
ATTAGAGTTTAGAAGTCTAATTCCATGTAATTCATAGGGGTGACACTCTGTAGGAGAGTGAGTTTTTAGTTATAGTCTAATTTCAAGGATTGAGTTTTGTGCTCCAATATCTATAGCAAAATGGATATATAGAGCGTGTTTGGCATGACTCTAGTACAAAACTCTAAGGTAGAGCTAACTAGAGCCTGCCAAACACAGTAACTTCAGAGTTGTAAACTCCATAGAGTTTTTAGAACTACAGTACAATTTATTTGTTGCTGCTACGTAGTCTCTAATATAGCAATCTAAACATGGAGTTTAGAGTTATTTATTTGTCATTGTCACTGGTTACACAACCTAAAATTTGAAGTAGAGCTACTCTGTAATGGAGCAGAGTTATACCAAACACGTTCATAATGTATTTGTTGTAGAGTTCTGTTGGGGACTTGTTCTCAAATGCTATGAATTAAGAACAAGGCAACATAAAGTGTTAAATGTTAACGTCCTTCGTCCATGAAACATTATTCCCTTGAGGATAATGGGCCTTGGACGAAGGCTGATGAGAGTATAATTACGAAGTTAAACCTTCGTAATAAAATTTCAATAGATATTGTAAGACAACATAAAATAAAAGGTATAAGATGGGTGAATAAATCATAGACGAATTATATTATATCTACTTAATATATTGAATCATTAAATACAATAATACCTATGCCTTGGCAAAGGTTGGATTCTGAGAGATGCGATTGCAATTACCAGAATGCGTGAACAGTAAAGGAATACTGTTCACTATTTATAGGCACAGGACGCAGCCTGTGAGGAATTACAAGTATGCCCCTTATAAAAGCTTACAACATTGACTCAGACCTTTATGGACTAAAAGGTCATTCTATCTTTAAGTCGGTTTGTAATACCGAAGCTTCACGAAGAGGAACCTTCGGCCATCTTATACAAACAGCTTCAGCCGAAGACCGCTTCTTCCTGTAAGACCTTCGGCGACGAAGCATAGGCCCAACAAGTTCTACACTACTATTCTTCGTGGACTCATGAGCGTGCGGAGAGGAGGTATAGAAGTGGAAGATGATTCTATAGGGGCATAGCCACTGATTTGACTTGTTTGCTTTGGCTTTTTTTTCTGATCAACTTTTCTAAAAATCTGACTGGAGATAATCTGATTGTGATAAAAATCTGAGTATTGCAGGAATTATATGTGAAGGAAGACGAGGTGGTCCATAGAATTCAAAATCACAAACCCAAGAGACCTTAAAGGGATTATTGAGACGGACTCAAAATGAGTTCGGCTTAAGGATCAAAATGATTAGAAGCGACAATGGGACGGAGTTCAAGAACTCACAAACAGAAGGCTTCCTTGAGTAGGAGGGCATCAAGCATGAGTTCTCTTCTCCCTACACACCACAACAAAATGGTGTAGTGGAGAGGAAGAATAGAACTCTACTTGACATGGTGAGGACCATGCTTGATGAGTACAAGACTTCGGACCGGTTTTGGGCAGAAGCAATCAACACCGCTTGCTACGCCATCAATCGTCTCTACCTTCACCGAATCCTCAACAAGACATCATATGAACTCCTCACCGGTAAAAAGCCCAATGTTTCATATTTTAGAGTCTTTGGTAGCAAATGCTTTATTCTTGTTAAAAGAGGTAGAAAATCTAAATTTGCTCCTAAGGCTGTAGAAGGCTTTTTACTTGGTTATGATTCAAACACAAGGGCATATAGAGTCTTTAACAAGTCCACTGGACTAGTTGAAGTTTCTTGTGACATTGTGTTTGATGAGACTAACGGCTCTCAAGTAGAGCAAGTTGATCTTGATGAGCTAGATGATGAAGAGGCTCCATGCGTCGCGCTAAGGAACATGTCCATTGGGGATGTGTGTCCTAAAGAATCCGAAGAGCCTCCACAAGCACAAGATCAACCATCATCTTCAAATCAAGCATCTCCACCAACCCAAGATGAGGATCAAGCTCAAGATGATGAAAATGAGGATCAAGAAGATGAGCCACCTCAAGAGGAGGGCAATGATCAAGGGGAAGATGCCCATGATCAAGACAAGGAAGATGATGAGGGTCCAAGACCGCCTCACCCAAGAGTCCACCAAGCAATACAACGAGATCACCCCGTGAACACCATCCTCGGCGATATTCAAAAGGGGGTAACCACTCGATCTCGCGTTGCTCATTTTTGTGAACATTACTCCTTTGTGTCTTCTATTGAGCCATACAGGGTAGAAGATGCATTAAGGGATTCAGATTGGGTGTTGGAGATGCAAGAGGAGCTCAACAACTTCACGAGGAATGAGGTATGGCATCTTGTTCCACGTCCTAACCAAAATGTTGTAGGAACCAAGTGGGTTTTCCGCAACAAGCAAGATGAGCATGGTGTGGTGACAAGGAACAAAGCTCGACTTGTCGCCAAGGGATATTCACAAGTCGAAGGTTTGGATTTCGGTGAAACCTATGCACCCGTAGCTAGGCTTGAGTCAATTCTCATATTACTTGCCTATGCTACTTATCGTGGCTTTAAGATTTACCAAATAGACCTCCTCCTTGATTGGTCCATTGAGGAAGACATTTTTCACGTCCATTTGGTAAATCTTAAAGCCATGGTAAGTAGCATAGGCAAGTAATATGCGAATTGATTCAAGCCTAGCTACGGGTGCATAGGTTTCACCGAAATCCAAACCTTCGACTTGTGAATATCCCTTGGCCACAAGTCGGGCTTTGTTCCTTGTCACCACACCATGCTCATCTTGCTTGTTGCGGAAAACCCACTTGGTTCCTACGACATTTTGGTTAGGACGTGGAACAAGATGCCATACCTCATTCCTCGTGAAGTTGTTGAGCTCCTCTTGCATCGCCAACACCCAATCTGAATCCCTTAATGCATCTTCTACCCTGTATGGCTCAATAGAAGACATAAAGGAGTAATGTTCACAAAAATGAGCAACACGAGATTGAGTGGTTACCCCCTTTTGAATATCGCCGAGGATGGTGTTCACGGGGTGATCTCGTTGTATTGCTTGGTGGACTCTTGGGTGAGGCGGTCTTGGACCCTCATCATCTTCCTTGTCTTGATCATGGGCATCTTCCCCTTGATCATTGCCCTCCTCTTGAGGTGGCTCATCTTCTTGATCCTCATTTTCATCATCTTGAGCTTGATCCTCATCTTGGGTTGGTGGAGATGCTTGATTTAAAGATGATGGTTGATCTTGTGCTTGTGGAGGCTCTTCGGATTCCTTAGGACACACATCCCCAATGGACATGTTCCTTAGCGCGACGCATGGAGCCTCTTCATCATCTAGCTCATCAAGATCAACTTGCTCTACTTGAGAGCCGTTAGTCTCATCAAACACAATGTCACAAGAAACTTCAACTAGTCCAGTGGACTTGTTAAAGACTCTATATGCCCTTGTGTTTGAATCATAACCAAGTAAAAAGCCTTCTACAGCCTTAGGAGCAAATTTAGATTTTCTACCTCTTTTAACAAGAATAAAGCATTTGCTACCAAAGACTCTAAAATATGAAACATTGGGCTTTTTACCGGTGAGGAGTTCATATGATGTCTTGTTGAGGATTCAGTGAAGGTAGAGACGATTGATGGCGTAGCAAGCGGTGTTGATTGCTTCCGCCCAAAACCGGTCCGAAGTCTTGTACTCATCAAGCATGGTCCTCGCCATGTCAAGTAGAGTTCTATTCTTCCTCTCCACTACACCATTTTGTTGTGGTGTGTAGGGAGAAGAGAACTCATGCTTGATGCCCTCCTACTCAAGGAAGCCTTCTGTTTGTGAGTTCTTGCACTCCGTCCCATTGTCGCTTCTAATCATTTTGATCCTTAAGCCGAACTCATTTGAGCCTGTCTCAATAATCCCTTTAAGGTCTCTTGGGTTTGTGATTTTTCCTGCAAAAAGAACACCCAAGTGAAGCGAGAATAATCATCCACAATAACAGTACTTACTCCCGTCGATGCTTATGTAAGCGATCGGGCCGAATAGGTCCATGTGGAGTAGTTCGAGCGGCCTGTCAGTAGTCATGATGTTCTTGTGTGGATGATGAACACCAACTTGCTTCCCTGCTTGACATGCGCTACAAACCCTGTCTTTCTCAAAATGAACATTTGTTAGTCCCAAAATGTGTTCTCCCTTTAGAAGCTTGTGAAGATTCTTCATCCCAACGTGGGCTAGTCGGCGATGCTAGAGCCAACCCATGTTAGTCTTAGAAATTAAGCAAGTGTCGAGTTCAGCTCTATTAAAATCAACTAAGTATAGCTGACCCTCTAACAATCCCTTAAATGCTATTGAATCATCACTTCTTCTAAAGACAGTGACACCTATATCCGTAAAAAGACAGTTGTAACCCATTTTGCATAATTAAGAAACAGAAAGCAAGTTGTAACCTAAAGAATCTACAAGAAAAACATTGGAAATAGAATGGTCAGGTGATATAGCAATTTTACCAAGTCCTTTGACCAAACCTTGATTTCCATCCCCGAATGTGATAGCTCTTTGGGGATCATGGTTTTTCTCGTAGGAGGAGAACATCCTTTTCTCCCCTGTCATGTGGTTTGTGCACCCGCTATCGATGATCCAACTTGAGCCCCTGGATGCATAAACCTACAAAACAAATTTAGGCCTTGTTCTTAGGTACCCAAACGGTCTTGGGTCCTTTCACATTAGAAACAAGCACCTTGGGTACCCAAACACAAGTCTTTGACCCCTTGTGTTTGCCCCCAGCATATTTGGCAACTACTTTGCCTGATTTGTTGGTTAAAACATATGATGCATCAAAAGTCTTAAATGAAATGTTATGTTCTTTTGATGCAATAGGAGTTTTAATTTTAGACAATTTAGCATGGGTTGATTGCCTAGAACTAGATGCCTCACTCTTATACATAAAAGCATGATGAGAGCCAGAGTGAGACTTCCTAGAGTGAATTCTCCTAATTTTGTATTCGGGATAATCGACAGGGTATAAAATGTAACCCTCATTATCCTGAACCATGGGAGGCTTGCCCTTAACAAAGTTGGACAATTTCTTAGGGGCATTAAGCTTGACATTGTCTCCCTGTTGGAAGCCAATGCCATCCTTAATGCCTGGGCGTCTCCCACTATAGAGCATGCTTCTAGCGAATTTAAATTTCTCATTTTCTAAGTCATGCTCATTAATTTTAGCACTAAGTTAAGCTATGTGATCATTTTGTTGTTTAATTAAGGCTAGGTGATCATGAATAGCATCAACATTAATATCTCTACATCTAGTGCAAATAGTAACATGCTCAACGGTAGATGTAGAGGGTTTGCAAGTATTTAATTCAACAATCTTAGCATGTAAAATAGCATTCTCATCTCTAAGATTGGAAATAACATCATTGCAAACATTTAAATCTTTAGCCTTAGCAATTACTTTTTTATTCTCACTTTTAAGGTCAGGGAGAGATGCATTCAAATTGTCAATCTTAGCAATCAAATTGGCATTATCATTTCTAAGACTAACAATTGAATCATTACAACTATCTAACTTCTCAACCTTAGCAATTTGTTTAGTGTTCTCATTTCTAAGGTTGGAAATGATATCATGGCAAGTGCTTAGCTCACTAGTTAATTTTTCACATTTTTCTATCTCCTGAGCATAAACATTTTTAACTTTAACATGCTTCTTATTTTCTTTAATGAGGAAATCCTCTTGCCTATCCAAGAGTTCATCCTTCTCATGAATAGCACTAATCAATTCATTCAATTTTTCTTTTTGTTGCATGTTTAAGTTGGCAAAAAGGGTGAGCAAATCATCCTCATCATCACTAGAGCTAGCTTCATCACTAGATGTTGCATATTTAGTGGAAGCTCTAGATTTTACCTTCTTCTTTTTGCCATCCTTTGCCATGAGGCACTTGTGGCCGACGTTGGGGAAGAGAAGACCCTTGTTGACGGCGATGTTTGCGGCGTCCTCGTCGGAGGAGGAGTCGGTGGAGCTCTCGTCGGAGTCCCACTCGCGGCAAACATGGGCATCACCTCCCTTCTTCTTGTAGTATCTCTTCTTCTCCTTCTTCTTTCCCCTCTTGTCATCGCCCCTGTCACTAGAAATAGGGCATTTTGCTATAAAGTGACCGGGCTTACCACATTTGTAGCAAACTTTCTTAGAGCGGGGCTTGTAATCTTTCCCCCTCCTTTGCTTGAGGATTTGGCGAAAGCTCTTGATGATGAGCGCCATTTCCTCATTGTCGAGCTTGGAGGCGTCGATGGGGATCCTACTTGGTGTAAAGTCCTTTTCTTCTTCCGTTGCCTTGAATGCAACGGGTTGCACCTCGGGTGTTGAGGTGGCGCCTTGCTCGATGATTTTCTTGGAGCCTTTGATCATCAATTCAAAGCTCACAAATTTTCCTATCACTTCCTCGGGAGACATTAGTTTATATCTTAGATCACCACGAATTAATTGAACTTGAGTGGGATTAAGAAAAACGAGTGATCTAAGAATAACCTTGACCATTTCATGGTCATCCCATTTGGTGCTCCCGAGGTTGCGCACTTGGTTCACCAATGTCTTGAGCCGGTTGTACATTGCTTGTGGCTCCTCCCCTTGGTGAAGCATGAAGCGACCGAGCTCCCCCTCGATCGTTTCCCTCTTGGTGATCTTGGTCACCTCGTCTCCTTCGTGCGCGGTCTTGAGCACGTCCCAAATCTCTTTGGCACTCTTCAACCCTTGCACCTTATTATACTCCTCTTGACTTAGAGAGGCGAGGAGTATAGTGGTGGCTTGGGAGTTGAAGTGCCGGATTTGGGCTACCTCGTCCGAGTCATAGCCTTCACCCCCCACAGATGGTTCCTGCACACCAAACTCAACAATGTCCCAAATACTAGCGTGGAGTGAGGTTAGATGGTGCCTCATTTTATCACTCCACATACAATAATCTTCACCGTAAAAAACCGGTGGTTTGCCTAATGGGACGGAAAGTAAAGGGGTGCGTTTGGAAATGCGAGGATAGCATAAGGGGATCTGTCAGTACCCTAAATCAGGGGTACCCTCTCCTACAGCATGAAGACGCCGCACCCATGTGACGTCTCCTAGCCACGTGGAGGACGGCGCCTGACCCCACCGCATGAGCAGGCCAAAGGGCGCCAAGTGGCAAGGAAATACAATACATCCCAGTAAGTCCGGACCCCCACAGAAGGGGACAGGACTCCTATACATATAAGTTCGGAGCCTCTGGGTAGGTTTGAACCCCAGCAAGGTCCCGGAACAAGGAAGACCCTGGTATGAGCAGGGGTCCGGTGCTGACACGTGTGCGGGCCTTGCCCTCCACTTCCCGCTCAGGCGGAGACCCGCAGCTTGTGGCCCATGACATAAGCTACCGGGTCGAACCTGACGTAAAGTCAGGCAGCCCCTGCATTTATTGAGGAGAAGACGCGCTGTCTGCCACTGTGCTAATGGGCGACGTGCCCTCTCAGCATTTAATGTGTCCCGTCCCATCCGCTGGCAGGCGGTGTCAAGGTCACCCAGTAGGCGGCGCGCCTGCTGGGTCTGCTGGCGAACAGTACGACCGTGCCAGGCAGCACATTGTACACGTCATCCCTTCCACAAGAAGCTTCCCCTATACGCTAAGGATACGCAGATCTCGAGCGTCAGGGACAAGAAGATTGTCTCGGCAATAGACATTAGTGGTTCCAAGTGCTATATTCTTTATGTTCCTGGGCCCACATGTCGGGGCTCAGTGCCTTTGTGCATGCCCCCTTCAGCTATAAAAGGGGAGGCATGCGACGTTACACACACACACACACGCAATCTCAGACTCGCTAGCTCATACAAGCTCTCAAGCAATACATCTCACAGTGGAGTAGGGTATTACGCTCCGGTGGCCCAAACCACTCTAAACCCTTGTGTGTGCTTGTGTTCTTCCCCTTCACTCCAACGATCAAGCGAAACGCCTAAGCCCCTCCTCATCTTAGGACTTAGGGCGGGTGCACTCCGCCACCCGGCCGGAGATCTACTCTCCCACATTTGGCGCACCAGGTAGGGGCCAGGCATTAGGTTTTCGCTTGATCCCTTGCTCAAGCATGATGGTGCAGATCATAGAGCAACGCGCCGAGACTTCGGTAGACTTTGCGGTGGAGGGAGAAGCTGCTTCCTCCACACCACAGGCTCCCAGTCGCCCGGCACCAGTCACTCCTACTGTGCACGTCACACGGCAGCACATGGTAGCGCAAACATCCCGGACTCCATCAAGGGCGTCTCCAGGGGCGTTGTTAGCAGCCAGGGAGTTGTTGTGACACCCTCCGAGCTCCACGGCTTCACCAGGAGCCATGAAGCAGTGGCGGGACGACGTCGACCGACTGCTCAGTATGGCGCATTCTACCTTGACCAGGTCGAAGACGCGGTCACCACGGCGCCAACACGAGGCATCAGCATCGGTGCGCTCGCCCTCAGTGAGGGGCGCGCAGACCAACGACCTCCGAGCAGAACTCAACCGCAGGCGTGCGGGAGAGGATGCCTGGGTATCCTTGGAAAGGGCGCGTGAGCGCCACCAAAACATCAATGGATGCGACCTCGATCAAGACTTCGCTGCGGTTGCACCGCAGACACCAATAGGCACCCGGTCCCAGACGGGTGTCCCCTTGGCCGAAGTGGGCTGCGCCGCACTGGCGGATCACCTCCGCGCGGCATCCTAGCCACCCAAGTTTCGGCCACACCTGCCAGAAAAATACGACGAAACATCAAACCCGTCGGAGTTCCTACAGGTGTATGTTACCGCCATCACGGCAGCAGGTGGAAACACCACCGTGATGGCAACGTACTTTCATGTGGCCTTGTCCGGACCTGCCCGGACCTGGCTCATGAACCTCACCCCGGGATCAGTCTATTCCTGGGAAGAACTCTGTGCGCGGTTCGTAGCGAACTTCGTCTGTGCTTACCAGCAGCACGGTGTGGAAGCCCACCTCCATGCAGTGAGGCAGGAGCCCAGGGAAACCATCCGGAAGTTCATCTCCGGCTTCACCAAGGTACGAGGTACGATACCTTGTATTTCTGATGCTTCTATCATCACGGCCTTCTGACAGGGAGTACGTGATGAAAAAATGTTGGAGAAGTTGGCCACACATGACGTGGAAACTGTCCCCACGCTCTTCGCTTTGGCCGACAAGTGCGCCAGAGCCGCCGAGGGCCGTGCATGGCACTCGGCCCCGCAAACTGGGGCTGCCCAGTCGGGTGGATCGGGGGCTGTCCTCCGGGACGGAAAGAAGAAAAAGAAGAAGGACCGCGACTACCAAAAGTCGTAGTCCATTGCTCTGGTGGCCACATCAGCGACCAGAGACCAGGGCGACCGCAACAAACGCCCACGGCCGAAGAAGGGTAGCAGCGGTCCATGCCCTGTGCACCCGCATGGTCGCCACAGCGCCGCGGAGTGTCGCGAGATCATTGACCTTGCAAAACGCGTCAGCGAGCGGCGCGAGCAGTCTTCCAAAGACGGCTCCCCGCCTCGCCGTCGGCCTGACAAAGAGAAGGTGGACGACGGCGAGGTAGTCGCGGCTGTGCGGGACCTCGGGTACTAGTCGCCCGAAGGGGACCTGAAAGATATCTTCACCGGATGCTCCTACTCTGGTGAAGACAACTAGACAGACCCCAGAGGAACCCCATGTTCCCCGGTCTACGAAGCTGAAGCACGCCTTTCCTCCGGAGACCCTTCCGGACCCCCACGGGTCCGAGCTGCAGACAGGTATATGCAGAAGTGACCACGGCCAGAGGCAAGGGCTCCCCGTGTCAAAGGCAGACGGGAACCCTGGGTCGGGTCCTAGCCCCACGACAGATACCATACCAAGAGGAGCTCCGCAACTCTCCCCAGCTGGGAAGGACCCTTCAAGGTAACGGGAGTACACCGACCCAGGGGGAACCATCTAGCTACGACTGGAGGAGTACCTTAGCCTGATGCCAAATATCTCTGTAAGTTCTATCCATAGAGCAAGACTAAGGGGTCGAGTCTGTTTCCTTCTTTTCTGTAACTAGATAACGCATATGTGTACGACAACCCGGTGGGTCTGCCCCCATGAACCCAGACTATTGGTCCGCACACATGCACGACAAGTTATGAAGAAGAAACTACCCCCCTCAGTCGTGCTCTTGTGATAGTTCCATCTTGCTGTTCCATGATCGTACCTTGCAATCTTTCAGATAATACCTTTCAGCTAACCCACCCGTACGGTTTCCATCTGTCTGACATGGCGACATCTGAATTGAACAGCCAGGCTTGCAGTTTAGGGCCCCTGATACGAAAGTGGGGAGGTCCGACAGCCTGGGGGCCAGCTCTAGAGAACGGGACCCCGTTCCATAGGGTGGTCCGGAGCCCGTGTAGCCGCTCAGCTAGGTCCCGTACCGTGGGCCTACATGCTCCGCCACCCCGTGATGGGGACTAAGTATCTAGAGTTATAAGTCCTGCGGGTCCGACAACCTTGGGACCGGAGCTAGAGAACGGACATTGGTCTCCTAGGGTGGTCTAGAGCCCGTGTAGCCGCTCAGCTAGGTCCCGTACCGTGGGCCTGCACGCTCCACCACCCTGCGACAAGTGTCCTAGTATCTAGAACCGCGACCCAAGGGGGTCCGGACACGCAACTTGGCCACCCGGACTAAAACCTGCAAGTCCCGAGTATGTATCAAAGGACGACTAATGTCAGACGGAGAACCCTATGAGGTGTACTACTAATGCTTCCTAGCTAAAAGTGGTGTACAGATCCAGATCCCGGCGAGTTTGCCTGCCGAGGATTGTTGACAACCTTTTTCAGAAACGCTGGTATCCAACCTCAACACACCAAGCCTGCATCCCAGGCGGGGGGCCAGGAACTAAGGAGGAGTCAACAACATCGCACACAGCAGGAACGGGCGTTACACAAATAAGTGCTAAATGCTGCTTAGAAGGCAATATTTATTTCTTTACAAAAACAGGGGAAGGCCTGGGTGCCGGTTCTGAAGAACGGATGCCCGTTCCATAGGGTGCTCCGGAGCCTGTTGAAAGGGAATTAGGCTTACACCTATTTCCTAATTAATTTTGGTGGTTGAATTGCCCAACACAAATAATTGGACTAACTAGTTTGCTCTAGTCTATAAGTTATACAGGTGCCAAAGGTTCACACTTAGCCAATAAAAAGACCAAGAAAAGGGTTCAACAAAAGAGAGCAAGGGATAACCGAAGGCTGCCCTGGTCTGGCGCACCGAACTGTCCGGTGCACCAGGGGACTCCAAGCCAAACTTCGCACCTTCGGGAATTTTCAGAGGCGCTTCGCTATAATTCACCGGACATGTCCGGTGCACACCGGACAGTGTCCGGTGCTCCAGAGGAGAGCGACTCTGAACTCGCCAGCTTCGGGAATTCGCTCCGCTATAATTCACCGGACATGTCCGGTGTACACCGGACTGTCCGGTGAGCCAGCGGAGCAACGACTACTTCGCGCCAACGGTCACCTGCAGAAGCAATTAATGCGCGCCAGAGCACGCAGAAGTCAGGCACGCGCAAAGTGGCGCGCCAGACACTCTACAGTACATGTCCGGTGTGCCACCGGACAGCCAGGCGGGCCCACTCGTCAGAACTCCAACGGTCGGAACCCAACGGCCCGGTGACGTGGCTGGCGCACCGGACAGTGTCCTGTGGCGCACCGGACTGTCCAGTGCACCATGCGACAGCAGCCTCCACCAAACGGCTAGTTTGGTGGTTGGGGTTATAAATACCCCCAACCACCCCACATTCAAGTCATCCAAGTTTTCCACCTTTCAACCACTTACAAGAGCTAGGCATTCAATACAAGACACACCCAAGTGATCAAATCCTCTCCCAATTCCACAAAAGCTTTAGTGTTAAGTGAGAGAGATTTGTTGTGTTCTTTTGAGCTCTTGCGCTTGGATTGCTTTCTTCTTTCTCATTCTTTCTTGAGATCAATACTCACTTGTAACCGAGGCAAGAGACACCAATTGTGTGGTGGTCCTTGCGAGGAAGTTTTGTTCCCGGTTGATTTGAGAAGAGAAAGCTCACTCGGTCCGAGGGACCGTTTGAGAGAGGGAAGGGGTTGAAAAAGACCTGGCCTTTGTGGCCTCCTCAACGGGGAGTAGGTTTGCGAGAACCAAACCTCGGTAAAACAAATCCGCGTGTCACACTCCTTATTCGCTTGCGATTTGTTTTTCACTCTCTCTCGCAGACTCGATTATATTTCTAAACGCTAACCCCAGCTTGTAGTTGTGATTAACTTTGTAAATTTCAGTTTCGCCCTATTCACCCCCCCTCTAGGCGACTTTCAATTGGTATCAGAGCCGGTGCTTCATTAGAGCCTAACCGCTCGAAGTGATGTCAGGAGAACACGCCAAGAAGGAGATGGAGACTGGCGACAAGCCCACTACAAGCCATGGGAAGGCTTCATCGGGAGAGTCCCGCAACAAGGGGAAGGGGAAGGAGAAGAAAGCCTGTTCCCACAAGTCGCATCGGAGTGACGACAAGAAAAAGAAGATGAGGAAGGTGGTCTACTACGAGACCGACACTTCATCACCTTCCACCTCCGGCTCCGACGCGCCCTCCGTAACTTCTAAGCGCCATGAGCGCAAGAAGTTTAGTAAGATCCCCCTACGCTACCCTCGCATTACTAAACATACTCCATTACTTTCCGTTCCATTAGGCAAACCGCCAACCTTTGACGGTGAAGATTATGCTAGGTGGAGTGATTTGATGAAATTTTACCTAACATCACTCCACAAAAGTATATGGAATGTTGTTGAGTTTGGAGCACAGGTACCATCTGTAGGGGATGAGGATTATGATGAGGACAAGGTGGCCCAAATTGAGCACTTCAACTCCCAAGCCACAACTATACTCCTTGCCTCTCTAAGTCGAGAGGAGTATAACAAGGTGCAAGGATTAAAGAGCGCCAAGGAAGTTTGGGACGTGCTCAAGACCGCGCACGAGGGAGATGAACTAACCAAGATCACCAAGCGGGAGACGATCGAGGGGGAGCTCGGTCGCTTCCGGCTTCGCAAAGGAGAAGAGCCACAAGACATGTACAACCGGCTCAAAACCTTGGTGAACCAAGTGCGCAACCTCGGGAGCAAAAAGTGGGATGACCACGAGATGGTTAAGGTTATTCTTAGATCACTTATTTTCCTTAACCCTACTCAAGTTCAATTAATTCGTGGTAATCCTAGATATACACTAATGACTCCCGAGGAAGTAATCGGGAATTTTGTGAGCTTTGAGTACATGATCAAGGGCTCAAAGAAAATCAATGAGCTAGATGATCCCTCCACATCTGAAGCACAACCGGTCGCATTTAAGGCGACGAAGGAGAAGAAGGAGGAGTCTACACCGAGTAGACAACCAATCGATGCCTCAAAGCTCGACAACGAGGAAATGGCGCTCGTCATCAAGAGCTTCCGCCAAATCCTCAAGCAAAGGAGAGGGAAAGATTACAAGCCCCGCTCCAAGAAGGTTTGCTACAAGTGTGGTAAGCCCGGTCACTTTATAGCAAAATGTCCTATTTCTAGTGACAGTGACTGGGGCGACGACAAGAAGGGGAGAAGAAAGGAGAAGAAGAAATACTACAAGAAGAAGGGTGGCGACGCCCATGTATGCCGCGAGTGGGACTCGGACGAGAGCTCCTCCGACTCCTCCTCCGACGAGGACGCCGCCAACATCGCCATCAACAAGGGCCTTCTCTTCCCCAACGTCGGCCACAAGTGCCTCATGGCAAAGGACGGAAAAAAGAAGAAGGTTAAATCCAAATCCTCCACTAGATATGAGTCTTCTAGCGATGATAATGCTAGTGATGAGGAAGATAATTTGCGTACACTTTTTGCCAACCTAAACATGCAACAAAAGGAAAAATTAAATGAATTGATTAGCGCTATACATGAGAAGGATGATCTCTTGGACTCCCAAGAGGACTTCCTTATTAAAGAAAACAAGAAGCATGTTAAAGTTAAAAATGCTTACGCCTTAGAAGTAGAAAAATGTGAAAAACTATCTAGTGAGCTAAGCACTTGCCATGAGACTATAGACAACCTTAGAAATGAAAATGCTAATTTGTTAGCTAAGGTTGATTTAAATGTTTGTGATGTTTCAATTCCCAATCTTAGAAACGATAATGATAATTTGCTTGCTAAGATTGAAGAATTAAACATTACTCTTGCTAGCCTTAGGAATGAAAATGAAAAACTGCTTGCTAAGGCTAAAGAACTAGATGTTTGCAATATTACAATTTCCGATCTTAGGGATAAAAATGATATATTGCGTGCTAAAATTGTTGAACTTAATTCTTGCAAACCCTCTACATCTACCGTTGAACACACTACTATTTGCACTAGATGTAGAGATGTTAACATTGATGCTATTCATGATCACATGGCTTTAATTAAACAACAAAATGATCATATAGCAAAATTAGATGCTAAAATTGCCGAGCATGAACTTGAAAATGAAAAATTTAAATTTGCTCGTAGTATGCTTTATAGTGGGAGACGCCCTGGCATTAAGGATGGCATTGGCTTCCAAAAGGGGGACAATGTCAAACTTAATGCCCCTCCTAAGAAATTGTCCAACTTTGTTAAGGGCAAGGCTCCCATGCCTCAAGATAACGAGGGTTACATTTTGTACCCTGCCGATTATCCTGAGAGCAAAATTAGGAGAATTCATTCTAGGAAGTCTCACTCTGGCCCTAACCATGCATTTATGTATAAGGGTGAGACATCTATTTCTAGGCAACCAACCCATGCTAAGTTGCCTAAGAAGAAAACTCCTAGTGCATCAAATAATCATGACATTTCATTTAAAACTTTTGATGCATCATATGTATTAACTAACAAATCCGGCAAGGTAGTTGCCAAGTATGTTGGGGGCAAGCACAAGGGGTCAAATACTTGTGTTTGGGTACCCAAAGTTCTTGTGTCTAATGCCAAAGGACCCAAAACCATTTGGGTACCTAAAGTCAAGAACTAAACTTGTTTTGTAGGTTTATGCATCTGGGGGCTCAAGTTGGATCATTGATAGCGGGTGCACAAACCACATGACAGGGGAGAAGAAGATGTTCTCCTCCTATGAGAAAAATCAAGATCCCCAACGAGCTATCACATTCGGGGATGGAAATCAAGGTTTGGTCAAAGGACTTGATAAAATTGCTATATCTCCTGACCATTCTATTTCTAATGTTTTTCTTGTAGATTCCTTAGATTACAATTTGCTTTCCGTTTCACAATTATGTCAAATGGGCTACAACTGTCTTTTTACTAATGTAGGTGTTACTGTCTTTAGAAGAAATGATGATTCAATAGCATTTAAGGGAGTGTTAGAGGGTCAGCTATACTTGGTAGATTTTGATAGAGCTAAACTCGACACTTGCTTAATTGCTAAGACTAACATGGGTTGGCTCTGGCACCGCCGACTAGCCCATGTTGGGATGAAGAATATTCACAAGCTTCTAAAGGGAGAGCACATTTTAGGATTAACAAATGTTTATTTTGAGAAAGACAGGATTTGTAGCGCATGCCAAGCAGGGAAGCAAGTTGGTACCCATCATCCACACAAGAACATCATGACGACCGACAGACCACTAGAGCTCCTACACATGGATCTATTCGGCCCGATCGCTTACATAAGCATCGGCGGGAGTAAGTACTGTCTAGTTATTGTGGATGATTATTCTCGCTTCACTTGGGCATTCTTTTTGCAGGAAAAATCTCATACCCAAGAGACATTAAAAGGATTCTTGAGACGGGCTCAAAACGAGTTCGGCTTAAGGATCAAGAAAATTAGAAGCGATAACGGGACGGAGTTCAAGAACTCACAAATAGAAGGCTTCCTTGAGGAGGAGGGCATCAAGCATGAGTTCTCTTCTCCCTACACGCCACAACAAAATGGTGTAGTCACTACAGGAAACACATAAATTTTCGTGGGCCATGTTATTTTCGTCGGCCGACCCACGAAAATACGGATGTTATTTTCGTCGGCCTCGTGACCGACGAAAATGTGGCGTATTTTCGTGGGCAGGCCCACGAAAATACGGAAGTTATTTTCGTCGGCCTCTAGACCAACGAAAATGTGGCGTAGTTTCGTCGGCCTCACTGAGGCCGACGAAAATAGTGGCCCTAAATCGTCCATCCCGGCCTGCCGTACTCGCTCGTTCGTCCCAATCCCGCCGCGCCGCACTGAGCCCGGCCTTCTCGCTCGTGTCCGGCACGCCGTTCCCTCCCGTCCCCGCTCCTTCCCCTCGCTAAAACCCATCGAATCGACCGACGCACGTCCTGACACTCCTGCTCCCCTGTCGCCACCGCGTCGCGCGCGGGCAGAGGCCTCTCTCGCCATCTCGCGGCCGCGGCACCCCATAGCTAGCCTACCACCCGACCTCCCACCGCCGCCGCCGCCGGCCTGCTCCCAACCACAAGTCCAGGAGGACGCCACTTCGATCCGCCGCAGGGAGGCAGGCGCCCCCGCCCCCCGCCAGGCTCCATCTCCAGATCCCATCGCCCGCCGGCTCGGTTCAATCTGGTACATCCCCTTCCGATCATCTGGTCTTGTTAGTGCGCACACCCACGTGTGTTGGACAAAAGGTTGCTATTAGCATTCAATTCCTTGCATCTCGTGGGTTGCTAAAGATGTCATCGATATACTGTACCGCGTATGTTTCATGGTTCGATACTGTGGGATTGTGCTCCTGGAAAACATTTGTGCAGTCAAATCCTTCCTCTGATAACTTTTTATGGCCCATCTTTGATGTTGGTTTATGGTTAAATTACTCACACTTGATTGAGCTACCGTAGGTCCACAAATTTGGTTAAATTACTCAGCCCTAAAAACATATGCAACTGCTTGTAAAACTGGCTCAAACGTGGTATGTCAGAAGCTGGATTTCAGATTTAGTGTGAATTCTGAAACTGGAGATTTTGTGTTCTGAAGCCACTTTGGAAGCATGTTAGTGTCCAATCCATACAGTTCTAGACATGGAGGATTATAACAAAGTAGAAGACCATATGTTGGTGTATAACTTTTATTAACTATTGATAGAAGTATAGACTTAATTGAAGAACACAACAAACATAAGTTCAGACTTCACTAAGCAGTACCCACTATCCAGTAGCAGGACCAGCACTGCATGGCTTACATACTTGCATGTTTGACACCTACTCCACACAGGTTTACAACCCCAGCCCATAACATTGTATCTGTTCGAGCCCGCTATTAAAATATCCCACCTATTCACTGGATATGGACAGAGGTAAATACAAATAAAAAAACTCCACAGCAGCAAGGCATATCCCATGTTACTTCCCCTCCCGCAGCAAAGCTTATTCCTATCCATAACTGCCATAGAAGCAGCTGGATTCGTTAGTGGATATTGATCTTTACTGCAGATATTTTTGATCCCTATTGAACTGCCACTGCTTGACTAAACTCACAACTTCACCCCTTTATTTTTCCCAGCTCCAAGCAACAACAGGGGAACCGACCTTAAGGAACCTTGTTCACCAACTAACCCACTATCAATCTTCCATACAGATTTAAGCCTTATAATCCGTAGATCAGACACTAAACAGCTCCAAAGTCAGGAGAAAAATATTGAACCAAATCCACAGTGACTGATTCAGGTTTGCATTTCCATGCCTGATAGACATAGTTCGAACACCTTTTTCTTTCTATTCCAAACAAGGATAGCTCAAGCATTCCTGAACAAATTTGTTCCCCAACCATGGCTCTTCAGGTTTACTATAAAAATCCAGGACCCAAAATATGTAGATCACAAGTTATGTGGCTCTGAAGTTGGCCACACATCACAGCCTGACAGAGTGTTTTGGCATTCCTTTTTCTGTCAACTCTACACTGTAGCAAGCCCACTCTCTGCATGAAACTTGCTCTCCTTCAGATGACCTTTAACTTTGCTACACAGAATAGGGCTCATAATCCATAGATTAATTACTACAGAGCTCCAAAGGTGAGTAAAAACTGACTGAAACTGCCAGCAGCAGTCACTTAAATCCATCTACAACTTGGTCTGACAGAGAGTGTTTAGAGGCATTTTACTCCCAAGTTCTTGTAGAACCAAGTCTTTCCCACTTTATAAAACTTGTTCTCATTACTAAGTTCTTCAACTTAGCTATAGCAACTTTAGTCCAAAACCACTTGCATTAATCACAAATGAGCTCCAAAGTAGACACCATTCACTGATTTCAGGTTTCAGCCACTGAACCAAATTCAGTTACAGAAATGCCTAGCAGCTGATCTTTGGGGGCATTTTTCTCCACTTTTTATGTGGGAACAAGCCAAAGTCACTTAAAGAAACTTGTTCACCATCATATAGGCTTCAAGTCAAAGTCACTTAAAGTCACTTTTTATGTGGGAACAAGCCAAAGTCACTTTTTATGTTGAAAGGCCATTTGTGGGTGTTACTTTGGTGGTGCTGATTGATTGAGGCAATATAATTCGTCGGCCGCTGGACCGACGAAAATGTGGCGTATTTTCGTCGGCCTCAGCCTAGCCGACGAAAATAAGTCATTAATTTATATTAGTCATCTTGTCGTGTTGTGATTAGTTTAACTGTTGTTTGCTTTAATTCAAATTCATATTTGTCTCCGAGTTATTTTTTAATGTTTAGAGTCTAGTTTTAATCGTTAACCGTAGCGAACCGTATGAGTCACCCGTTCGGGAACGGTGAACGTCACATTGGCTTGTGAGGTTTGCCGTTCCGGAATTGTCCACATATTTTGGACAGCCTGAGAGTGTAGGCCGATGCTTGTGATTTGTGACATGTGCCTTACGATTGACGGAGAATTTCGGTTGTGTAACCTAGTTGTTCTCCAACACACCATGTTCAGGCGTGTGCTTGGAGAGCAGCGGGGTTATGCTGTCGAAATTTCACGGCAATCGTAGGCTACACGTCACAAATCACAAGCATCGGCCTACACTCTTGGGTGGGTTTAGGGCCTTTACCTAATAGGGAGTTCACCTAAGCCACGGACGATCGTTGATGTTATTTGTCTTTTGTTTAATTAGCCTTTGAAATGGACGGTGATCGGAGGGTGATGTATGACGGGTGGAGAAAGGATGGGGCACATTCGAATGAATGGATGGTTGTAACAAAGGCTTTTCTTGAGCACGCTTTCAAAGATGCAACTGGTCGTCTAGTGAAGTGTCCTTGCAATCGTTGCGAGAACAAGTGGCCTCAGAAGAAGGAAGAAATGGAGAAACACCTTTGCAAAAGTGGGTTTATGCCGAACTACCTTGTATGGTACTGGCATGGAGAGTCTATTAGACACGTTGACGCGGAGGTGGAACTTGATGATGATCATGATAGGATGGACGACATGTTGCATGATCTTGGTAGGGAGGTTGAAATGAACGCTGAGGAGCCGGGGCAGCTTCCACGCGATGCTCAGGAATTCTTCCGGCTACTCGCCGCGGGAGAAGAGAGACTGCACGAGCACACTCAGATGTCAGTTCTTGGGACTCTCACAAGACTAATGGCGATAAAGTCGAAGCACAACATTTCAAACAGTGCTTACAACGACATTGTCCAACTGATGGGCGAGGTTCTCCCGGAGAATCATAAGTTGCCAAAGAATATGTACTTCGCAAAGAAGATGTTGGCTGGTCTTGGGATGACATATGAGAAGATCGACGTGTGTCCCAATAGTTGCATGCTATTCTTTGAGGAGGATGACAAGCTGGACCGTTGTAAGCATTGCGAAGCTTCTAGATATGTCGAGGTGACAAATGATGAGGGTGAATTGGTAGTTACGAAGGTCGCAGCTAAGCAACTTCGTCGGTTGCCCATCATTCCTCGGCTTTCAAGGTTGTTCCTCAACAAGGAAATAGCTCTGCATATGACGTGGCCAAAGAATGGTGTACGTCTCGTCACTGATCCAGACATAATGGTCCATCCGTCGGACGGTGATGCGTGGAAGGCATTTGACGAGTTTTATCCCGAATTTGCAAACGACCCTAGGAGTGTACGGCTTGGTCTATCGACGGACGGATTCACACCTTTCAATAGCAGTGCAAGCCCTTACTCGTGTTGGTCTGTCTTCATTGTGCCATATAATCTTCCTCCTGAGTTGGTCAATAAAGAAGAGTTCATGTTCCTTGCACTAGTCATCCCAGGCCCCGAGCATCCAGGGCCAAAGCTGAATATGTTTGTTCGCCCTTTAATTGAAGAGCTGAAACAATTGTGGAGAGGTGTGAAGGCTTATGACAGCCATACTGAAAAGGAGTTTACCATGCGCGCTGCTTATTTGTGGTCAGTGCATGATCTGCTAGCGTATGGAGATTGGTCTGGATGGTGTGTTCATGGTCGGTTGTGTTGTCCCATATGTATGAATGATACGGATGCATTCAGATTGAAGCATGGTGGGAAAGTGTCATTCTTTGATGCTCATCGACGTTGGACTCCATTCAAGCATGATTTCAGGAGTTCGCTTACTGCATTCAGAAGTGGAGCCAAAATCAGAAATGGGCCACCAAAGAGGCTAACTGCACCGCAGATAATGGCATGGCATGCTTGTCTGAAGCAAGGAGAAAATGATAGGTTCCAAGGCTACGGGGAGGACCACAACTGGACCCATATTTCATCAATATGGGAGCTTCCGTATGCAAAAGCCTTGATCATGCCGCACAACATAGACTTGATGCACCAAGAACATAACGTTGCTGAAAGCATCATAAGCACATGTTTCGATGTGACTGATAAAACGAAAGATAATATGAAGGCAAGAAAAGACATGGCTGAAATTTGTAAGAGGCCGATGCTCGAGTTGAAAGTAAGCGATAAAGGGCATGAGAGTAGGCCGCGAGCTGATTACTGCCTCAAGCCGGATGAAAGGAAAGAAATATTTAAGTGGTTGAAGAATCTGAAATTTCCAGATCGATATGCGGCAAATCTGAAACGGGCAGTCAATCTGAAGACCGGTAAATTGATCGGTTTGAAAAGCCATGACTACCATATTATTATGGAGAGGCTGATGCCCGTGATGTTTCGAGGCTATTTTAAGGATGAGCTTTGGAGCATATTTGCAGAGCTGAGTTACTTCTATAGGGAAGTATGCGCAAAGACGGTATCGAAGAGGTTGATGCAGAAATTTGAGAAAGAAATTCCAATCCTTATTTGTAAATTTGAAAAGGTTTTCCCGCCAGGATTCTTCAATGTGATGCAACATCTAATTGTGCATTTGGCTTGGGAAGCTTTGGTAGGGGGACCAGTGCAATTCAGGTGGATGTATCCTATAGAAAGGGCGTTGAAAAAGCTAAGGGCGTCTGCTCGGAACAAGGCTAGAGTCGAAGGGTGTATTGCGGAGGCTTTTGCCCTTAAGGAGATATCTCAATTCTCAACCAGGTATTTCGCTCGAGCCAACAATGTGTTTGCGCCTTCAGTGCGACTTCATGTCGAAAATGAATCACCCCAAAGCACCCTTCAAATTTTTGCGAATCCGGGTAAAGCAGTTGGAAAAGGGAGTGTACGTCACATTGAAGCATCAGATTTGAACACGCTAATGCTATATATGTATAGCAATATTGACAGCACACAGGAGGCGTTCGAGTAAGTTTTCCTCATAGTTACGTCCATTTTCTCATCTCATAATTTCTATAGTGTGTAATCTCCATGTTTGTAATATGTCCAGCATGTTTGATGAAGAATGTTGGAAATCTACTAGTAAACCTACGGCCATCCAATTAGAAAATCTTCGACGTGATGGGTTGAAAGGTGGACCAAACTTCGTGCAATGGTTTCGTAATTATGTTAGTAATTGTCGTTCTCTCATTGTCCATACTTAATCTTTGAATTTTGGACTTGGAAGATATAATGCATATACTAATTACTTGTATAGGTTTCCAAATACTCTGTGCACCCGGACTTGCAGCAAATGGCACATACCTCTGTGTCCGTCCGGAACTATACTCGCTATGATGTAAATGGATATCGCTTCCGAACCGCGAAATTGGAGAAGAGTCGACCATTGGCAGCCACCACCAATAGTGGTGTGTTGGCAAGTTCATATGTTGACGATGACAAAGTAGTGGACTATTACGGTGTTCTTCAAAACATTGTAGAGTTGATTTTCGATGGCCCCAAAGAACTTAAAGTCGTGTTTTTCGAGTGCGACTGGTTTGATGCTCATAGTGGGACTCGTGTCGACAAGTATGGTAATGTCGAGGTGAAGCATAGCTCTAGGATTCCGAGCAGTATGAGCGATGTTGTCCTTGCAAATCAGGCAAAATAGGTGTACTACCTGCCATATCCTCACCTAAGCCTTAGGGCTTGGTGGGTTGCAATCAAAGTCAACCCACAAGTCGTCGCTCCAGAGAGTGCTGACTACGTGAGTACGAGCAGGGACAACGATGATGCTGTTTTTCAACCAGAAGCGGCGTCGAATCAAGACATAGCTCACCGATTCCATGTGACCAATGGAGAAGGACTTGAAAATCTCTGTTGCAATTCAAGCGACTTAATTGAAGAACCTAGGTCAAAGCGCAAACGACCTGTCGTCGTTAGAAGATCAGTAAGGATCCAACGAAATCAAGAGCGTATGAATAAACAACGAGCCGAAGAAGCATCATCGGATGCAGATGACTTTTGATTAGTATGTTTCTTTTAGTTAATCAATTAAGCTATCTATTCCAATTTTCACATTATTAATTTTCATATTATTTGTTTCATATACTGTGGTTTGACATTAATTTATCTACAGTTGACCATGTTCAAGCATAGGAGATCGAGGAGGAGTGGGGGCAGCGCGGCCAGCGAGGACAGCTCGGGCAGTGGGCTTTTTCAGGGCACCTCACAGAGCCGACAGAGGCAGCAGCAACTTCTCGACTGTCTAGACGAAGTGCAGGGTGAGGAGGGTGAGCAGGAGGCTCCTCAGCAGGATGGTCATGTGCAGGGTGACGAGGGTGAGCAGGATGAGGAGGGTGAGCAGGATGAGGAGGTTGACCCTATGGGGGCAGGCAGCGCGGGCGACGCGTCAGATGGTTCTACGTCCTTCAGGTATTATTATGCATATTAGTTTAATTGATATTAGTTTTTTATCATTTCATCATATTGAATTTACTTGTATACTTAGGTATAAAAAGAGCAATGCGCTTGGTCCGAGACCTGCCGAGAGGAGGCTCATCCGGCCGCATGGAGAATGGTGGGGCTTATTTCTGTTGTGTTAATTTTTTAATGTGAATGTGATTGCACTGGTTTACTTTTTTTATTAATGTTTGTAGGTCATGGGAAGACTTGAATTGGGACGGTACAGGCAGACGTCCCAAGGTGAACGCGGTGTTGGGTAGCCTCTGTCGCTTCTACTACCCTGGCATGGTGGAGCTCAATGGCGAGAGGTTCGCGGCT
This sequence comes from Zea mays, assembly GCF_902167145.1. NCBI lineage: Eukaryota > Viridiplantae > Streptophyta > Magnoliopsida > Poales > Poaceae > Zea > Zea mays. The sequence continues at coordinate 45,216,433 of NC_050097.1, read as the reverse complement.
ATGCAGTGGGCCGACTGGGGTCTAAAGGACTATGTCCAGCCAGGGGAGTCAGGGGAAAGCAGTAGCGGAGGGGGAAGTTCGGAACAAAAACGAAGGACTTGTCAGGTGGCTGTGTGGGACGAGTTCTGGGTGAGTCTACTTTCGTATATAAGCAATTCACTGAATTATTGCTTCTCCTAATATTACTTTAACTTAACTTCTCCATTGATATGTAGGGGAGGTTCCAATTGCCGAATGAGATCGAGGAGGATCAGGCTCAGTGGGCACGTGTGAAGAGGCACTTTCGGAAGTGCGCTGATAAGGTAATCAAGGATGCCATGTACAATGCTCGCATCGCGGCCGTCAACTACTACTACAAGAAGATAAAGGGGCAGAAAATGAGCAAAGCATTAGGGGCCAATGAGATCTACCTCACAGAGGAGCAGTACCTGGAGAGCGTTGTGGATTGGCTGGCGAAGGACATGGAAGCCTGGAGGTGGTTGGCTAAGAGATGGGCGTCGCCAGAGTGGATTGCAGAGTCCCAGAAGCACCGTACCAACCGTGGCACTGAAGGACCGGGGCACAGGTACGGCGCCGATTGACACCTTGGTACCGCACGTCGCATGGTAAGTATATAAATCAAACTTGTATGTTACATCTATGAAAATTCTATGGTTTAACTCTTCTTTTTCATGCAGGAAGCTGAAAGTGGAGTTGCTCCAAGTTTTATGGAGGTTTACGTCCGTGGTCACCGTGGCCCTGATCCGGCTAACCCTGATGTGCTATGCAGCGAGGCGGCAAGGGAGAAAATGGTAAACAAGTTTGTATTTATGAATTAAATTGCATATTTTGTGTCTAACTCTAACTCTAACTTTCTTTGCAGAATGCATATGGGGAGGAAATGACTCAACGCCATGGGCCTGACTTCGACTGGATGCATTCAGACTTAGATGTCTCGGCGTTGTACCACAGTGGTGGGGGTAGAAAGCATGGCAGGTGAGGTGTTTGTGTTTGATTCGACGATTTCATTAACAAGAATGTGTCCACTTAATGGCTCAACTATGTGTATCATGCAGGTTTGCCTTTGGCACCGGCGTTGTGGATTATAACAGGACAATAGGTCAAGGGAAGGCATCGTCTTCGGGAGGGAGTTCTCGCTCCTCCAGGTCTGCTCGAGAGGCTCAGCTGGAGGAGGAGACTCGGGCAGCACAGGAGCAGGCTCGAGCAGCGCAGGAGCAGGTTGGGCAGCTGACACAATATATGGCTTCTTATTTTCAGGTAATTCGTCTATCTCATCACGTGTCGTCATTGAATTCAAAGTATAATGTTGCGATTCTAACGTTGCATCCATTTGCAGGAAATGACTACTAGACTCGGCCCTGATATGAACTTGCCCGCTTTTCGCCCTCCCCAGGTAACACTATCTGAACACTTCAATTCCATAGCAACTCTTTTTTATTATCAAAAATGGCTCGCAGGCACAAGGATGGGGACAGTGGCCAGGACAAGCTCCAGCGTCGCAGCCACCCGGGACCGGTGTTGGGTGGACGCAGGCACCTCCAGGCACTTGGACGCCTCCACCACCCCAAGGATCGCAGCCAGTCCGGGGATGGGTGCCACCGGTCTTCCAGCCACCGGCGGGCTCTCAGCCATTTCAAGCGTGGATGGCACCGCCACCGACGGGGTGGGTGCCACCACCTCTGGGGTGGCCAGCACAACAGTACCCGTGGATGCATGCAGGATCACATGTGACGTTCCATGTTTAATTTTATGCAAATCGTGACCAAACATTAGGGATAGCAATACACAGCCTTATTTGAATGCTTGATGAATTGCAGGGTTCAGTGTCAAATGCTCAGGGATCGGAGGGTGCTGCCAACGTCCAAGGCTTCCTCGTCCATGGTTCTGGAGGGAGTGGTCACCTTCCTGGTGGCGGAGGAGGGAGTGGCCAAAACTCCCACAGCCCGCAGGAGTGAGTTTGATTATAGACTATGTATGGACTATGTATACACTTTATTATAGATGTGATTATGGTATTGAAACTATATGAACTGTATGAACTATGTATGGACTATGTTTGAAACAATTATGGTATTGCTTGTGAATGTGGTTTGTGAAATCTGTATTGCTTGTGAAATCTGTATATGTCATTGTGGATTATGTGTATTTTGCTGTGAATTAAAAGGTGCAGAAAAATCTGTTTTGGGGGGGTATCATTAATTTTCGTCGGCCAAAGAGGCCCACGAAAATAGCTGTTGTATTTTCGTCGGCCAAAGAGGCCCTCGAAAATAGCTGTTGTATTTTCGTCGGCCAAAGAGGCCCTCGAAAATAGCTGTTGTATTTTCGTCGGCCAAAAGGGCCCACGTAAATAGCCTGTGTATTTTCGTCGGCCTTGGACAAACCGACGAAAATATGTTATTTTCGTCGGTCCCGACGAAAATAGTTTCCTATTTTCGTCTAACATATTTTCGGCGGCTATTTTCGTCGGTATGCCGACGAAAATAATCTATTTTCGTCGGTTTAAGCTTATTTTCGTGGGTTTTTGGCCCATGAAAATTTAGGCGTTTCCTGTAGTGAGTGGAGAGGAAGAATAGAACTCTATTGGACATGGCAAGAACCATGCTTGATGAGTACAATACTTCGGATTGGTTTTGGGCCGAGGCGGTCAACACCGCCTGCTACGCCATCAACTGGTTATGTCTACACCGAATCCTCAAGAAGACATCTTACGAACTCCTAACCGGTAAAAAGCCCAATTTTTCATATTTTAGAGTCTTTGGTAGCAAATGCTTCATTCTTGTTAAAAGAGGTAGAAAATCTAAATTTGCTCCTAAGACTGTAGAAGGCTTTTTACTAGGATATGATTCAAACACAAGGGCATATAGAGTCTTTAACAAGTCCACTGGACAAGTTGAAGTTTCTTGTGAGGTTGTGTTTGATGAGACTAACAGCTCTCAAATAGAGCAAGTTGATCTTGATGAGATAGGTGATGAAGAGGCTCCGTGCATCGCGCTAAGGAACATGTCCATTGGGTATGTGTGTCCTAAAGAATCCGAAGAGCCTCCAAATGCACAAGATCAACCATCCTCCTCAACGCAAGCATCTCCACCAACTCAAAATGAGGATGAGGCTCAAATTGATGAAGGAAAAGATCAAGCAAATGAGCCACCTCAAGATGACGGCAATGATCAAGGGGGAGATGCAAATGATCAAGACAAGGAGGATGAAGAACCAAGGCCGCCACACCCAAGAGTCCACCAAGCAATCCAACGAGATCACCCCGTCGACACCATCCTCGGCGATATACATAAGGGGGTAACTACTAGATCTCGTGTTGCAATTTTTTGTGAACATTACTCTTTTTTTCCTCTATTGAGCCACACAGGGTAGAGGAAGCACTACAAGATTCGGATTGGGTGGTGGCGATGCAAGAGGAGCTCAACAACTTCACTAGGAACAAGGTATGGCATTTGGTTCCACGTCCTAATCAAAATGTTGTAGGAACCAAGTGGGTCTTCCGCAACAAGCAAGACAAGCATGGTGTGGTGACAAGGAACAAAGCTCGACTTGTGGCCAAAGGATACTCCCAAGTCGAAGGTTTGGATTTCGGTGAAACTTATGCACCCGTAGCTAGGCTTGAGTCAATTCGTATATTATTGGCCTATGCTACTTACCATGGCTTCAAGCTTTATCAAATGGACGTGAAGAGTGCCTTCCTCAATGGACCAATCAAGGAAGAGGTCTATGTTGAGCAACCTCCCGGCTTTGAAGATAGTGAGTACCCTAACCATGTCTATAAACTCTCTAAGGCGCTTTATGGGCTCAAGCAAGCCCCAAGAGCATGGTATGAATGCCTTAGAGATTTTCTTATCACTAATGGATTCAAAGTCGGAAAGGCCGATCCTACACTCTTTACCAAAACACTTGAAAATGATTCGTTTGTATGCCAAATTTATGTTGATGATATCATATTTGGGTCTACTAACGAATCTACATGTCGATGATGGTGGAGTTGAAGTACTTCTTAGGATTTCAAGTGAAGCAACTACAAGAGGGCACCTTCATTAGCCAAACGAAGTATACTCAAGACATTCTAAACAAGTTTGGAATGAAGGACGCCAAACCCATCAAGACACCCATGGGAACCAATGGGCATCCCGACCTCGACACGGAAGGTAAGTCCGTGGATCAAAAGGTATACCGGTCGATGATAGGTTCATTACTCTATTTATGTGCATCTCGACCGGATATTATGCTTTCCGTATGCATGTGTGCAAGATTCCAAGCCGACCTTAAGGAAGCTCACCTTACGGTCGTAAAACGAATCTTGAGATATTTAGTTTATACTCCTAAGTTTGGGCTTTGGTATCCTAGGGGATCCACATTTGATTTGATTGGTTATTCGGATGCCGATTGGGCGGGGTGTAAAATTAATAGAAAGAGCACATCGGGGACTTGCCAGTTCTTGGGAAGATCCTTGGTGTCTTGGGCTTCAAAGAAGCAAAATTCTGTAGCTCTTTCTACCGCCGAAAGCCGAGTACATTGCCGCAGGCCATTGTTGCGCTCAACTACTTTGGATGAGGCAAACCCTTAGGGACTATGGTTACAAATTAACCAAAGTTCCTCTTCTATGTGATAATGAGAGTGCAATCCGCATGGCGGATAATCCCGTTGAGCATAGCCGCACTAAACACATAGCCATTCGGTATCACTTCTTGAGGGATCACCAACAAAAGGGAGATATCGAGATTGCATATATTAACACTAAAGATCAATTAGCCGATATCTTTACCAAGCCACTTGATGAACAAACTTTTAACAAACTTAGGCATGAGCTAAATATTCTTGATTCTAGGAATTTCTTTTGATGTCTTGCATACATAGCTCATAAGTATACCTTTGATCATATCTCTTTCATGTGCTATGACTAATGTGTTTTCAAGTAAATTTCAAACCAAGTCATAGGTATATTGAAAGGGAATTGGAGTCTTCGGCGAAGACAAAGGCTTCCACTATGTAACTCATCCTTCGCCGTCACTCCGAGCATCTATCCGGCTTTGGTATAATCTTCACTCATGTTTTATTTGCCAAAGGGGAGAAAGTAGTTAGTAAAGGGCTCTAATGATTCCGTTTTGGCGATTTATGCCAAAGGGGGAGAGAGCATGAGCCCAAAGCAAAAGGACCGCACCACCACCTAATTTTAAAAAGAATTTCTCAATTGGTATGAGTTTCAAATTAGTATCTCATTGTGTTCAAAAGGGGGAGAAAGTAGTATTTTCAAAATTGATATCTTAAAACCCTCTTGAACACTAAGAGGAGGAATTTATCAAGGGGGAGTTTTGTTTAGTCAAAGGAAAAGCATTTGAAATAGGGGGAGAAAATTTCAAATCTTGAAAATGCTTCTCAAAATCTTATTCATTTACCTTTGAATATATTGCAAAAGGACTTTGAAAAGGATTTGCAAAAGAATTTGCAAAAACAAAACAAGTGGTGCAAGCGTGGTCCAAAATGTCAAAAATTAAAGAAACAATCCATGCGTATTTTATAAGTATCTGTATTGGCTCAATTCCAAGTAACCTTTGCACTTACATTATGCAAACTAGTTCAATTATGCACTTCTATATTTGCTTTGGTTTGTGTTGGCATCAATCACCAAAAAGGGGGAGATTGAAAGGGAATTAGGCTTACACCTATTTCCTAATTAATTTTGGTGGTTGAATTGCCCAACACAAATAATTGGACTAACTAGTTTGCTCTAGTCTATAAGTTATACAGGTGCCAAAGGTTCACACTTAGCCAATAAAAAGACCAAGAAAAGGGTTCAACAAAAGAGAGCAAGGGATAACCGAAGGCTGCCCTGGTCTGGCGCACCGGACTGTCCGGTGTGCCACCGGACAGTGTCCGGTGCACCAGGGGACTCCAAGCCAAACTTTGCACCTTCGGGAATTTTCAGAGGCGCTTCGCTATAATTCACCGGACATGTCCGGTGCTCCAGAGGAGAGCGACTCTGAACTCGCCAGCTTCGGGAATTCGCTCCGCTATAATTCACCGGACATGTCCGGTGTACACCGGACTGTCCGGTGAGCCAGCGGAGCAACGACTACTTCGCACTAATGGTCACCTGCAGAAGCAATTAATGCGCGCCAGAGCGCGCAGAAGTCAGGCACGCGCAAAGTGGCGCACCGGACACTCTATAGTACATGTCCGGGGTGCCACCAGACAGCCAGGCGGGCCCACTCGTCAGAAATCCAACGATCGGAACCCAACGGCCCGGTGACGTGGCTGGCGCACCGGACTGTCCGGTGCGCCATGCGACAGCAGCCTCCACCAAACGGCTAGTTTGGTGGTTGGGGTTATAAATACCCCCAACCACCCCACATTCAAGTCATCCAAGTTTTCCACCTTTCAACCACTTACAAGAGCTAGGCATTCAATACAAGACACACCCAAGTGATCAGATCCTCTCCCAATTCCACAAAAGCTTTAGTGTTAAGTGAGAGAGATTTGTTGTGTTCTTTTGAGCTCTTGCGCTTGGATTGCTTTCTTCTTTCTCATTCTTTCTTGAGATCAATACTCACTTGTAACCGAGGCAAGAGACACAAATTGTGTGGTGGTCCTTGCAGGGAAGTTTTGTTCCCGGTTGATTTGAGAAGAGAAAGCTCACTCGGTCCGAGGGACCGTTTGATAGAGGGAAGGGGTTGAAAAAGACCCGGCCTTTGTGGCCTCCTCAACGGGGAGTAGGTTTGCGAGAACCGAACATCGGTAAAACAAATCCGCGTGTCACAATCCTTATTCGCTTGCGATTTGTTTTTCACTCTCTCTCGCAGACTCGATTATATTTCTAAACGCTAACCCAGCTTGTAGTTGTGATTAACTTTGTAAATTTTAGTTTCACCCTATTCACCCCCCCCCTCTAGGCGACTTTCACCTGTGTGGCCGGTTAGCCTGGTTCCGTACCCAAAATCCTGCACACTCCACCACTCCGTGGCGGGTGTCCTAGTATTTAAAACTAAAGTCCTGTGTGTCCAACAACCTGTAGGTCCGGCTCTGGAGAACGGACACTTGTCTCCTGGGGGGGTCCGAAAACCATGTAGCCGCTCAGCCTGGTCTCGTGTCGTGAGCCTGCACGCTCCACCGCCCTGCGACAAGTTCCTTAGTACTTGAAGCCACCATCTAGGGGGTTCGGACACACAAGTTAGTTTCCTAGGCTAAAATCATGCATACATATGTTATTACATTTTGCTCTCAAGCAAATGTCATTACATGCCCTTACAAGCGGGGTCCTAGCTCCATTTCTACAGGAATGGACTACGCTGCACCAAGCAAGAGTCGCGCTGGAAGCTGGTTCCGGACAGCCCCACCAACAACGGTGACCACCTCTGCACCAGCAGCGACAAAGACCTCTGCTTCGAGCGCCTCGCCAGCAGCAGCGATCACCTCAGGGTGAGCGCTGCTGCGAATAGGTCCTCGCCCCTGTCCTCCTACAGGGGGGTGACAACGAGACCATTAAAACCAAAGAGCCGGAGGTCCGGCGGCAGGTGGCACTGACGGCCTCGCCAGCGGAGGCAACCACCTCTGTAGTGGGCAGCCTCACCAGCGGAGGCGACCACATCAGCCCCACCAGTGGCAGCGACCACCTCTGCACCGATGGGCAGCGGCTGCACCTGCGCGCACGAAGAGGTCTTCGCTCCTGTCCTCACTGCAGGAGTGAGGACAAGACCATCCAAGAACGCCGCTGCCGCCCCCGCGACGTACGACGTCTTGTACGACTTCCCAGTGCGACCGGTGGCGCGGGAGAAGCCGAGGATGTGGCCAACCCGCGCACAGCGCGACCGTCGCCTGTGCGGTGGACGGGCAGCCACGCTCCGCCCCAGCGGCAGGAGGCAGCGCCGGTGGCGGCACCAGAGCCACCCAGGCCAGGGAGCCAGACACGCGGCAGCTGACGGCGCCACAGACGGCCGGCCCCGCGTACCCAGAGTTCGCCTCCTTCGCAAGGCCGGTGGACGCCCTTCTCCCCCGAATGCTGGAGGAAGAAGCGGACCGCCAGCCCTCATGGGAGGCGAAGCTCCCACTCGGCTTGCCCTCCTCCCCAGTGCGGATGATGAACATCCTTGAAGCTGAGGGCAGGGGGGAGGCCGCAGCCCGGCTCGCTTCTCACCACCACAAGGCTGGTAGTCATCCTTGTGGATGACCACCGGCCAGAGGTTGCGACCGGGCTGCATGATGAAAATCCTTGAAGCCAAATGATGGTGGAAGGATGCCAACTCCCATGGGGTTGCACCCCTCCAACAGTAGCAAGAAGACAAGATCGGCGACACCACCACGAGCGCACGCTCTCCGACGGTGAAGTCGTCGGAAGAGACGACCTTGACACGGATCCCTCCAGAGAACACCGGCGCACCCCATCTGGGGGCCCGAAAGGCGAAAGGGCGTGGTGGTCGCAAGAGGAGCGAGGCATGTCTACTGCCCGGGAGATCGACCCCTTTTTAAAAAGGCAGATCCCCCACTCGCGCCCCTGAAGCGTCACAGGTGAAGTCTACCCGGCGTGCACCAAGGATCCCACCTTATGACACGGGGCTAGGCCCCGCATGTCATACAGACCAACCCTAAGAAGGAGCGTGCAACTTCCCTGCGGTTGCGTGCCCCTTCATTTTTGGGGCATCC